>NC_134687.1:214710413-215083538 GCF_050947455.1 Rhinoderma darwinii | reverse complement strand
TGCTCATCTGCCCAATACCATCCCTACAGTGAAGCATGGGGGTGGCAGCATCATGCTGTAGAGGTAGTTTTCAGTGGCAGGGACAGGGAAACTGGTCAGGGTTGAGGGGAAGATGGATGGAGCAAAGTACAGGGATATTCTTAATGAAATCCAGAGTGCTCTGGACCTCAGACTGGGCCGAATGTTTAACCTCCATAAAGACCATGACCCTAAGCACACAGCCGGGACAACTCTGTGAATGTCCTTGAGTGGCCCAGCCAAAGCCCTGACTTCAACCCAATAGAACGTCTCTGGAGAGACTTGAAAATGGCTGTCCACCGATGGTGCCCAACTGCAGAGAAGAATGGCAGAAAATCCCCAAATTCTGGTGTGCAAACCCGATCGCTTCCAAAGGTGCATTAACTAAATCCTGGGTAAAGAAACCGAAGACTTTCCGAATGCATTGTGTGTGTGTGTGTATGTATGTATGTGTGTGTATGTATATATATATATATATAATTTCTCAGTATCCTGTTTTAAATATATTTGGACAGAATATATTTCTTAAGTTTCTATAGCACATCTCTCTTTTCTTCATAGATTTATACTATGGTGGGGAAGCGTTCTCTGTCGAGCAGCCACAGTCTTTTACTTGTCCTTATTGTGGTAAAATGGGTTATACTGAGACCTCTCTACAAGAACATGTGACTGCAGAACATGCAGAAACCTCAACAGAAGTGGTAAGTGAAAGCAGAATTGTGGGAATATCATAACACTGTTGCCTATTTCCAATTTGTAGCATCCCCGCTGGCTATGTAAGTACCTTCATTCCTGTCTTTTCTATTTTGCTTATATCATTTCTTACACGTTGCTTCTACTCTACAAGCAAATATTGCAATCCAGTAAGTAAATGGTTATGATTAATGTAGAGAACACAGTAAAGCAATGCATCAAATTCTGTGTGTGTCATTAGAAAGGAGATGGACTACGACTGCTGACTCTTGTGGCTCTAGTTTGAGTACCCATGGATGCTTGTCGACAAAGGACCCATCTATGTACAGTGACACACTATTATAGGCTTGTTCACCGTTTAGCTATAACCGTAAAACAGGTGAAGTGAATAACATTGATAATCTTGTTACAATGGCACCTCTTAAGGTGTGCGATATATTAGGCAGCAAATGAACAGTTCGTTCCTGAAGTTGATGTGTTGCGATGGGCCAGTGTAAAGGATACGAGTGACTTTAATAAGGGCTAAATTGTAATTCGAGACTGGGTCAGAGCATCTCCAAAACGGCAGGTCTTGTGGGGTGTTACCAAATGCAGTGGTTGGTATCTACCAAAAGTGGTCCAAAGACAACCGGTGTACTCGCAAAAGGCTCATTGATGCTCCCATCTGGTCCTATAACACAGAAGCACAAACGGCTGAAACTGTTAATGCTGGCTATGCCAGAAAGATGTCAGAACACTGCATTGCAGCTTGCTGTGTTTGGGGCTCCCTGTTCACCTTTTGAAGTTGCCTACAATGGACATGTGAGCATCAGAACTGGACCATGGAGCAATGGAAGAAGATGGTCTGATGAATCACATTTTGCATCATTTGGATGGTTGGATTAGTGTGCGTTGCTTACCCGGGGAAGAGCGCACCAGATGCAGTATGGGAAGAAAGCAGTGTACTGCTCTTGGCAATGTTCTGCTCGGAACCTAGGGGCCTGACGTTAATGTGGATGTTACTTTGGCATGTACCACCATCCTAAACATTTCTGCAGACCAAGTACACCCCTTCATAGCAACTGTATTCCTCGGCGGCAGTGGTATCTTTCAGCAGGATAACGCACCCTGCCACACTGCAAAAATTGTTCAGGAATGGTTTGTGGAACGTGACAGAGTTCCAGGTGTTACACCATACAGGATTTAAAGTGGTTACTTGGAGAGTTAAAAAAAAATAAAGTATAAAACGCAATGACACCCCATTATACATCGTCCCATTGGTTTTAAATTAGAAAATTGTGAAGATTTCATTTCTTACCTAACCCCTTTTGGGCGCCCACGCTGCCACTCAACTTCCTTCTATGAGGCGGGACTGAGTCTTTCAGCGCACACTGGATGATTACAAGTCCCGGCAGCCTCCATTTTCCGCTGCGCTGCTTCGTTCTTTGCCTCTCAGACTAGGCATGCGCTGCTAGGGAGTTACAAGATTGGGTATGCAGACGTGATGGCAAGCTATGCTTGGTTATACAGCAAAGCCTCCCCCACCTGTTAGTGTAGGGACGTCCTCACGTGACCGCAAGGGGCTGGCAATCTTCAGTACTGTTCACACAGAGTTTTTTGCAGGCAGATAAAATCTGCCTCAGAATTCATTCAGGAATTTTGATGCAGATTTTGACCAGCTTTTTTGTTGCTGTTTTCGCTGTGTTTTTCAACCACAGTTATTGACGCTAATGCAAGGACCGCAGGCAAAAAAATGCCGCGAAAACTCTCTCGGAAACTAGCGCCGCAGGTTTTTTCGGCATCCCATTGATGTCAATGGGAGGTCAGAGACGGAGCCGCGGCAAGAAAGGACATGTCGCCCGGGGGGAAAAACGCCTGTGCCTCCCATTGAAACCAAAAACCTTAAAACATTAGGCAGGTGGTTTTACTGTTATGGCTGAATGGTGTATGTGTCCTGCTTTGCTATACTGTTTTTTTTGTTTTGTTTGTTTTTTTAAGTGTCAAGTTCTATCTTTCTATTTGAATCTTCACAGATTTGCCCAATTTGTGCAGCGTTACCAGGGGGAGATCCAAATCACGTCACAGATGATTTTGCTGCCCATCTTACACTTGAACACAGAGCTCCCAGGGATCTAATATCCTTTTGATCTAACATTTTAAATATGTTTTTCTTACATTTGCATATTTTTCTGAAACTTGTCTGGTGTGTTTTATTTTTAATAAGAATTCATAGTGCAACACTATATTGAAATTCTTTGTCAAATTTTAAGAATCTGTTTACATCTGCATCGTGGCTTCCGTTCATAATTCTAGACACGGCGCTGTGTTGGATCGTGTCCAAACTGGGCTCAGTGACGGTTCCCACCATTTTCCAGCTAGAATATTGCTGCATACTGCACTGTTTTTACGGACGGAGGCCTTGAACCACCGAAGAGCAGTATGAACATGGCCTAAGTTTTGTTATTCCATCAATGCATTGGTTGTAATAGAAGTGAATAAGTGAAAAACATATATTGTGTAATGAAAAGTCTTGCAACTTTATAATATGCTTGTGTTTTTAATTCCTCATGATTTTCAAGACCTTCACTTGCTGTCAGTGATTGGGCAGTCATTTTTACATCCAGAGGCTAAGGCCCTGTTCACACAGAGTTCTTCGACGCGGAGTCGGTGCCAAAAAACGCCAGAAACTGCCTCCTATTGATTTCGATGGGAGGCGGGGTGGTTTTTTCCTAGTCTGGGTTTTAGCGACATTGCTCCTTCCCATGGTTCGATCTCTGACCTCCCATTGAAATCAATGGGGGACAAAGTTTTTCACAGCATTTTTTGCCCGCGGCAGAAAAAACACTTCAAAATCCGCAGCAAGAAAGTTCAGGCAGGTCAAAATTAGCACTTTTTTATTTTTCTGCCTGGAAAATACTCCGTGTGAACAGGGCCTTAGGCTGGGAATACTTAACCGGTTAAGGACTAGGCTGTTTTACAGCTAAATGACCAGAGCAAATTTCACAATTTTGCTATGCGCTTCTTTAGATGACTATAACTCTGCAGGTGAATAAAGTTCATCTTTGAATTTTACACTCTTTTTAAAGGACAGATAGGGCTTTGTTTTAGTGGCATTTGTCAGTATATATCATTTTTATTTTTTTCTCTAAAGTGGTCAAAATTGGAAAAAAATGCAAGAATTTAGCAAATGCGTCAGTTTAGGCTAGCATTTATCACACACAGTATGGACCACGGACAAAATTAATCTCCTCTCACATTCTTCCACTTCTCCCGTGCATGGGGATACCAAATATGTGTGCCTTATTCACTGTGCGGGCATGTGCCAGGGCTTGGCATAAAAGGAGGCTTTTTGGTCCAGGAATTCTGCATTTGACTTTATAGCAGCATACTGTTTTCTGGGGGGCCTAATGCTGCTGAAACATTAGAAACACCCCATAAATGACTTCATTCACACAAGTAGACCCCACAAGGTTTCCTTCAAGGGATTTATCATATTTTTAGACAGTCCAGTTTTCTTCTGAAAGTTTCTTGAATAAGATGGAACAAAATAAAATTAGCTTTTTTTTTAACAAATGCGTCAGTTTATGCTAGCTTTTTCACACACAGAATGAACCACGGACAAAATTCATCCAATTTCACATTCTGACACTTCTCCTGTGCATGGGGATACCAAATATGTGTGCCTTATTCACTGTGCGGGCATGTGCCAGGGCTTGGCATAAAAGGAGGCTTTTTGGCCTTTTCGGTACAGGAATTTTGCATTTGATTTTATAGAAGCATACTGTTTTCTGGGGGGCGTAATGCTGCTGAAACATTAGAATCACCCCATAAATTACTTCATTCACACAAGTAGACCCCACAAGGTTTCCTTCAAGGGGTTTATCATATTTTTAGCAAGTCCAGTTTTCTTCTGAAAGTTTCTTGAATAAGATGGATCAAAATAAAATTAGCAATTTTTTAGCAAATGCGTCAGTTTATACCAGCATTTTTCACACACGGTATAAACCACGGTCAAAATTAATCTCCGTTCACATTCTGCCACTTCTCCCGTGCATGGGGATACCAAATATGTGTGCCTTATTATCACATAGAGATGTAGGAGGGCGGACGATAGAAGAAGCTTATTTCACAAATCGCTTTTTTTCAAAGCTGTTTTTACAAAACTCAACAGAGTTTCTATAACACTTCCAAAATATCTGCTCTTGAAGCAGAAATCCCAAAATATTCATCTAGGGGTATAATGGGATTTATTTTTTTGGGTTTTCTAAAATAAGAAATTGCAGGTTTATGCAAATGGAGCTCTCCAGCAGATGAACTTTAGAAAACATCAAACATGACATCCACCCCCCACCCACCCATTCCCCCCCCTCACCCTTGGAGTAAAATCAGGGGAAAAATAAAAACCTAATGTAGGGCAAATATATTTTCAACGAATTAACTAAAATCTAATAATTCAGAACAGTGTGGTATTTTTTAAAACATGGCTCAATGCACAGGCCTGGTTGCGAGGGACATGAGGGACAGAAATATCGGGAATCTTTGCGGTGCCCGTCTTTTCTGCAGACGCGGCACTTTTTCTGGGGGTTGCTTCTGGTTGGTGTTGTGGGAATCCGACTGATGAAGTGTCTTTCAGTCAGTCGCGTGACATCCTCAGACTGGGGGCATTCTCGGGTGTCCTGAACATCAAAAATGAGGCCTTCAATAATTTTCTCCTGGAAATCCAGGTATGTGTCTCTGCCTCTGTTTTTTTTGTAGAGCACAAATGAATTGTGGATGGCCACCTGTAACAAATAAATGGCCACTTTTTTTGTACCAGGTTTTTGTTTTTGCTTTACTAAATAGGGCTGTAAAACCTGGTCGCTTAAATCCACCCCCCCCCCCCCATGTACTTGTTATATTCGGACACGCTCACTTGCTTGTGCTTGTCCGATGTTGCCCCTCTTTCCCTCACTGCCACTGTTCCTGCGGTATGAATCGTGCTTAGCACATACACATCTTTGCGATCCCTGAACTTGACCGCCAGCAATTCCTCAGATGCATAAGCACAGGAGTCCCCCTTTACCATGCGCTTCCCCACTAATTGCTGTGGAAAACCAATTCTGTTTTTGCGCATGGTACCACATGCCCCAGTCCTTGCAGCATGCAAATGCCTAAACAGGGGCACACTGGAATAAAAATTGTCGCAGTACAGGTGGTACCCCTTGTGAAGCAGAGGCTGCATTATCTCCTACACAATTTTGCTGCTGGTGGAAAGATCAGGGGGGCATCCAGGAACATTTATTGAGCGGTCCCGCCCTTCATAAATCCTGAAGGCGGTGGTATATCCTGACCCGCTTTCGCACAGTTTATAAAGCTTAACGCCATTACTTGCCCTTTTGGAAGGTAGATATTGGCGAAAGCTAAGTCTGCCATGGAAGTTGAGGAGGGATTCGTCCACACTTACATTCTGCTCAGGGGTGTAGAGTTGCAGAAATAAATTATTCAGGGAATTTATTAGCGGTCTTATTTTGAACAACCGATCCCGCTTTGCATCGGTACTTGGGGGGGCCTGTGCATTGTCGTTGAAGTGGAGGAACCTCATTATTGTCTCATAACGAGACCTGGGCATTACTGCAGAATATACTGGGGTGGCTTGGGCGGGTCTTGTTGACCAGTAAGACCTAATGGAGGGCTTTTTGACAATACCCATATTTAGGATGAGCCCCAATTTTTTTTTAATTCCTGCAAATTGGTGGGCGTCCAATCTCTGGCATGGGTGGATGAAGGTTTCTGCCTTATATATTGAGTGGCATATAAATTTGTTTCTTGGACAATCTGATTTAGGATGTCGTCCGTTATAAATAAATGAAAGTAATCCATTTGGACAAAATTTGTATTGTCCACGGTTATGCCAGGAGTGGCTGTAAATCCGTGGATTCTAGGCCCAAAAGATGGGGCAGGTGCCCATACAAAAGCCTGGACTGGAGGGACCAGGCTGTCCCGTGCTACAGCGCTACTTGGCCCTGCGCTTTCATGTTCTGCAGTTTCAACTGCATCAGGGACAACGTCCCCTGAAGATGAACCTGAAGTGACGCTGTCATCGTCACTGCCCAAAACAGGTTCCATCTCTGACGCCATCTCTGATGCGGTCTCCGACTCTGACCACAGCATGGCGTATGCCTCCTCGGCGCTAAACAACTTCCTCGCCATAACGTCACTAACACTAGCTAAACAAACTTTCTTTTTTAATAAAACACACAAACTAACTGCTATATATATCTACAGTACCGCTAACAAAAAAATAAACCGCTATTGCTATATATATTATATATATATATGTGGATATATATATAATTATATACTCCCTACCTGCCTATTCTAATAGAATAAAAGAAAGAAAGGTAGATAGATTGTATAGATAGATAGAAATCTATCTATACAGAGAATGTTTTAGAGTGTAACTGTATTTTTTTTCACTGTAATCTTCTGGCAGCAATTCTCTCGAGTCTCTTCTTCTCCTCAAACTGAAACAATGTTTGAGGAGAAGAAAAGAGGCAGGAGATTTACTGCCAGAAAAGTCAAAATAAAACAAATGTGGTCGCTGTGTTTTCACAGCGACCACATGTTCAGGGACCATCAGATTGGTCCCTGATACTCTGCCCAGAGCTGTTGGTAACAGCGTGCACACTGTTTTATACGCAGAAATGCATGTGATCGCTGTGATTGGTGATTGGTTGTCACAGCGATCACATGTTCAGGGGCCAAAGGATTGGCCCCTGACCTTCTGCCCAGTGCCCATGGCTGTTCGCAACAGCCAGGGCATAGAGCTGTGTGCACGCGATCGCGCGTGCAGTCTCTGAAGTGCCGCCGTAATTAGTCTATACGGCGGACTTCAGAGACCCTGACCGCTGGCCGTATAAATACAGCCAGCGGTCGGGAACCTGTTAAAGAGGGTCTGTCACCAGATTATAACTTGACTAACTGCTACATAATCTGATCGGCGCTGTAATGTAGATAATAGCAGTGGTTTTTATTTTGACAAATGATCATTTTTGAGCAAGTTATGAGCTAGTTTAGATTTATGCTAATGAGTTTCTCAATGGACAACTGGGCGTGTTTTTACTTTTTACCAACTGGGTGTTGTACAGAGGAGTGTATGACGCTGACTAATCAATGACCAATCAGCGTCATACACTTCTCATTCTTCCAGCCAAGCTTCTTTCACTGCACAATCACACTGGGCTGGAACAATGAGAAGTGTAGGTCACTGATTGGTCAGCCTCATACACTCCTCTGTACAACTTTTTACTTTTACTGTTTATGAGGAGTTTTTACTTGGTAAAAAGTAAAAACACGCCCAGTTGTCCATTGAGAAACTCATTAGCATATATCTAAACTAGCTCAAAAACAAACATAACTTGCTCAAAAATGATCGTTTTTCAAAATAAAAACCACTGCTGTTTTCTACATTACAGCGCCGATCAGATTATGTAGGAGATAGGGCACTTATAAGAGACATTAAAGAGGCTCTGTCACCAGATTATAACTGCCATATATTCTACCTAATCTAATAGGCACTTTAACCCCTTAGTGTCTAAGCCTGTTTTGGCCTTCAGGACCAGCCCCATTTTTGCAAATCTGACATGTCAATTTATGTGGTAATAACTCCAGAATGCTTTTGCCTATCCAAGCGATTCTGAGATTTGTTTTCTCGTGACATGTTGTACTTTATGATACTGAAAATTTTTTGTCGTTAAATTCAATATTTATTTGTAAGTAACGCCAAGATTTAGAGAAAATGAGCAAAAATGTGCATTTTTCTAAATTTAAATGTATTTACTTGTAAAACAGATAGTAATACCACACAAAATACTTACTAGTTTATATTTCCCATATGTGTACTTTGTTTGCGTCGTTTTTTGAACATTCTTTTATTTTTCTAGGACGTTACGAGGCTTAGAACTTTAGAAGCAATTTCTCATATTTTCCAGAAAATTTCAAAGGGCTATTTTTTCAGGGACCAGTTCAGTTCTGAAGTGGTTTTGAGGGCCTTATATATTAGAAAGTCCCCAGAAGTCACCCCATTTTGAAAACTGCACCCATCAAAGTATTCAAAACAGCATTCAGAAAGTGTTTTAACCCTTTATGCGTTTCACAGGAATTAAAGCCAAGTAAAGGTGAAATTTACAAATTTAATTTTTTTTCTTCGAAAATTCATTTGTAATAAAAAAAATTCTGTACCACAGAAGGTTTTACCCAAGAAATGCAACTCAATATTTATTGCCCAGATTCTGCAGTTTTTAGAAATATCCCACATGTGGCCCTAGTGTGATAATGGACTGAAACACAGGCCTCAGAAGCAAAGGAGCACCTAGTGGATTTTGGGGCCTCCTTTTTTTTAGAATATATTTTAGGCACCATGTCAGGTTTGAATAGGTCTTGTGGTACCAAAACAGTAAAGACCCCCAAAAAGTTACCCCATTTTGGAAACTATACCCCTCAAAGAATTTATCTATGGGTATAGTTAGCATTTTGAACCCACAGTTTTTTTGCTAAATTTTATTTGAATTAGTATGTGAAGATGAAAATCTTCTTTTTTTGTGAAAAAACTTAGACATTTTAAATTTTTACAAGGAATAAAGTAGAAAAAACACCCCAACATATGTAAAGCAATTTCTTCCGATTATAGCAATACCCCATATGTGGTAATAAACTGCTGTTTGGACCCACAGCAGGCCTCAGAAGAGGAGCAGCACCATTTGGATTTCTGATTTTGATGGAATAGTTTTCAGTGCCGTGTCGCGTTTGCAATGCACTGGAGGGATGAAAACCGTGGAAACCCCCCAATAGTGACCCCATTTTGGAAGCTACACCCCTTAAGGAATTTTTCTAGGGGTAAAGTTAGCATTTTGACCCCACAGTTGTTTTGCTGAATTCATTGGAATTAGTCTGTAAAGGTAAAAATCTACTTTTTTTCTGAAAAAAGGTAGCCATTTTTAATTTTTAAAGGAATAAAGGAGAAAAAGCACCCCAACATTTGTAAAACAATTTCTCCTGATTACGTAAATACCCCATATGTGGTAATAAACTGCTGTTTGGACCCACACCGGGGCTTAGAAGGGAAGGAGCGCTATTTGCCTTTTGGAGCTCAAATTTAGCTGGAATAGTTTTTGGGTGTCATGTCGGATTTGCAAAGCCCCTGAGAGACTGAAACAGTGGAAGCCCCCCAAAAGTAACCCCATTTGGGAAGCTACACCACTTAAGGAATCTATCTAGGGGTATACTGAGCATTTAGGCCCCACACGCCCCACACGTCTTTTGCAGAATTTATTAGAATTAGGGCGTGAAAATTAATATCAACATTATTTCCACTAAAATGTTGAATTTTTTTCAATTTCACAAAGGATAAAGGAGGAAATGCTCCCCAAATGCTCCCCAAAAGTAAAGCAATTTCTCCCGAGTACGGCTATACCCCACATGTGGTCATAAATGCTTTTTCATTAGAAAGTAATTAACCCTTTACGAACTGATTCATGTTTTGCTTTTTCGTTTTTCCTCCCCGCTTTCCGAGAGCCACAACTTTTTTATTTTTCTGTCAATAGAGTGGTGTGAGGGCGTATTTTTTGCGGGATGAGCTGTAGTTTTTATTGGTACCATTTTTTCGTACATAAGACTTTTTGAGCACTTTTTATTACATTTTTTGGTAGAGCCAGGGTGACCAAAAAACTGCGATTTTGCAGTTTAAAATTCTTTATTTTTCACGGCGTTCACCGTGTGAGTTAAATAATGGTATATTGTAATAGCTTGGACTTTTACGGACGCAGCTATACCAATTTTGTGTATTTTTTTAATTTTTTTACATTACTTTAGAGAAAAAATGTGAAAAGGGTTTCTTTTTGGACTTTAAATATTTATTAAATTTTTTCCACTAATAATAACTATTTACTTTTGTTTTTACATATTTTATAAGTCCCCCTGGGAGACTTGAACCAGCGATCGTTAGATCACTGGTAGAATACACTGCAATACTAATGTATTGCAGTATATTGTGATTTTTACAGGCTCCTGTAACAGCGTGATCGTTGTTTCTGTCCGTTAGTCACGGGTATCAGCTGTAATACACAGCTGACACCCGCAGCGTATGGCGCGGGCTCAGCGCGTGAGATGCTCCATATATCACCCCCCACACCACGACATGCTATTAAGTCATGGTGCGCAAAGGGTTTAATGCGCAGCGGATGGTGCAGAGTGAAAATTTTAATTTTCCACTGATGTCATTTTAGTGCACTATATGTTGTGCCCAGTTTGTGCCACAAATATCACATAAAATATTAACAGGGTTCTCCCGGGTATGGCGATGCCATATCAGTGGACGTAAACGGCTGTTTGGGCACGCTGTAGGGCTCAGAAGGGAGGGACGCCATTTGGCTTTTGGAGCGCATATTTTGCTTGGTAGTAGCTCTGGCGTTTTGCTGGTATTTCAGTTTATAATGTGGGGGCACATGTAGGCTGGGCAGAGTACATCAGGGTTATAATAAGCGGGTATAATAATGGGGTAAATAAAATATAGATATGTGGCCAGTGTCGCACTTATAAATGGCACCCGATCCTATCCGCTTTTGGAACGCTCTGTACATTTTACATCGCCATAATCTGGGAGCCGGAACTTTTTTAATTTTTTCACCACCGGAGCCGTGTGAGGGCTTATTTGTTGTGGGACAATCTGTAATTTTCATTGGTACCATGCGATTTTGTTGATCACTTTTTATTCAATTTTTCAGCAAGCCAGGTGACCAAAAACCATCAATTCTGACAATGATTTTTATTTATTTTTGACGGCGTTTACCCTGGACTATAAATGACTATTATACTTTAATCTGCGGGTTGGTACGATTACGGCGATACCATTTGTATATACGTTTTTTTATGTTTTGCATCGTTTGCGCAATAAAATAACTTATTTAGAAAATAAATTATTTATTGTGTCACCATATTCTGAGAGCCATAACTTTTTTACTTTTCAGTCAAAAAAAGCTTTGTAAGGGCTTGTTTTTTGCGGGACGGGTTGTAGTTTGTATCGGTACTATTTTGGCGTACGTGCGACTTTTTGATCACTTTTTATTACATATTTTGGGAGGGGTGGTGACCAAAAAAGTGATTCTGGCATAGTTTTTCGTTAATTTTTTTTGCGGTGTTCACCGTGCGGGAAAAATAATATTATAGTTTTACAGCGGAGGTCGTTACGAACGCGGTGATACCAAATATGTGTAATTTTTTTTTACGTATTCATTTTTTTTCCTATAATAAGTCTTTTATAATAGGAAAAAAAGCAGTTCTTGTTTATATCACTTATAACTTTTATTTTTACACTTTTTTTTAAAAACATTTTTATTCTTTTTTTTACTTTTTTCACTTGTCCCACTAGGGGACACTTGGACTTGCAGCTCTGATCGCTGCTGGAATACATTACACTACACACGTAGTGTAATGCATTCCAAATGTCATTGTGACGTAACAGTCACACTGACAGGAAGCCTAGGACGACCACCCTCCGGGGGGTCCTCATAGGCTTCTGTACATGGCAACCCGGAAGCCATTGTCTGGGTACCATCGCCAGCCCCCGGGGGCTGGCGATCGTCGCTAAACACCTTAATTGTGGCGTTCAAAATCGAGTGCCGCAATTAAGGGGTTAACTGCCGATATCAGCGTCGATGGGCCGCTGATCGGCAACGGGGAATGCAGGGCAGACACCCTACACAGTTAACCGCCGCTGCGGTGTAGCGCCGCGCGGCGGTTAACTTTCAAAGCACAGACGTAACTGCACGTCAAGGTGCGCAAACTTACTGCTCACCTTGACGTACAGTTACGTCATGGTGCGTTAAGGGGTTAATGTAGATAAGTAATGTGTTTTTTTTGTTTTGTTTTTCACGCTGTGCAGTGAAAGAAGCTGGGCTGGAACAATGAGAAGTGTATGACACTGATTGGTCACTGATTGGTCAGCGTCATACACTTCTCTTCACAACGCCCAGTTGGTAAAAAGTAAAAACACGCCCAGTTGTCTATTAACCCCTACCCGCACGAGGACGTAACTGTGCGTCATTGCGGGAGGTTACTTCCCGCACGAGGACGTACAGTTACTGAGTTTTTCCCGGTGCACACTGTCGGCGACAGTGTGGACCGGGAGGTCAGCTGTCGCCGACAGCTGACACTCCACTCTTGCCGACCAGGGGTCCTTTGCCGCTGATTTAGACGAATTAACCCCTTAAATTCGGCGATCTGTTTCAATCGCCGAATTTTGGGGGTTTCTAACATATCGGCAGACCCCGGTCCGAAATCGCGGGGTTTGCCGATAGTATGGCAAACGGAAGCCAAACGGAAGCCAAACAATGGCTTCCGTGTCTGCCATGGACGGAAGCCCATCAGGACCAACCTTCGTCTGGTCCTGATAGGCTTCCTGTCAGAGTGACAGGAAGTCACTGTGTCGTTCCCGATGCACACTGTTGGCGACAAGGTGTGCATCGGGAACTTGGAGATCAGCTGACACTCCAGTGTTGCCGATCATCGCCGCTGATTTTGGCAATTAACCCGTTACATGCGGGGCTCGATTGCGATCTCCGCATGTAGCGGGTTTGTAGCGCATCAGCAGCCCCCATGCAATCGTGGGGGCTTCTGATGCTTGTGATGGCACCCGGGGGCCAGACAACGGCCCCCGGGTCTGCCATGTATGTCAGCCTATGAGGATCAGCCTCTGCTAATCCTCGTAGACCAACTGTCAGAGTGACTGTGACGTCACACTGACAGTTGGAATACATTACACAACCTAGGTAGTGTAATGTATTCTAGCAGCGGTCAGAGCTGCAGGTCAAAAAAAATAGTGTGAAAAGTTAATAAACAAAAAAATAAAGTGTAAAAAGCAAAAAAAAAGTTAATGTTTTATAAAAGTGTAAAAATAAGTTTTTGTTTTCCTATAATAAGTCATTTATTATAGGTAAGAAATGAAACAGTTTAAAAAAAAAACAAAAAAAACCAGTACACATATTTGGTATCACCGTGTTCGTAACGACCCAAACTATGAAACTATAATGTTAATTTTTCCGCACGGTGAACGCCGTAAACGGAAAACTATGTCAGCATCGCTATTTTTTTGGTCACTACCCCTCCCAAGATATAGAATAAAAAGTGATCAAAAAGTCGCATTTACCCCAAAATAGTACCAATAAAAACTACAACCCGTACCGCAAAAAACAAGACCTCCCACAGCTTTTTTGACGAAAAAATAAAAGTTACGGCTCAGAATAGCGTGTCTCAGAAAATATATTATTTTATAGAAACGTAATTTTATTGTGCAAACACTGCAAAAGTAAAAAAAAACTATACACATATGGTATCGGCGTAATCGTACCAACCCGCAGAATAAAACTTAATTTATTGCGCACGGTGAACGCTGTAAGAAATAAAGAATTTAAAGCGCCAAAATCTTTTTTTTTTTTTTGGTCACCTTAGCTCTAAAAAAAAAAAGATCCTGTGGGGTCAAAATGCTCACTATACCCCTAGAAAAATTCCTTGAGGGGTGTAGTTTCCAAAATAGGGTCACTTTTGGGGGGTTTCCACTGTTTTGGTCCATCCGGGGCGTTGCAAACCCGACACGGCACTGAAAACAATCCAGCAAAATCTGCGCTCCAAAATCCAAAAGGCGCTCCTTCCCTCCTGAGCCTTGCTGTGGGTCCAAACATCCGTTTACGACCACAAATGGGGTATTGCTGTAATCGGGAGAAATTGCTTTACAAATGTTGGGGTGCTTTTTCTCCTTTATTCCTTGTAAAAATGAAAAAATTCTATGTTTCCACAAAAAAATAGGTGATTTTCATCTTCACAGACTAATTCCACTAAATTCTGCAAAAAAACTATGGGGTCAAAATGCTAACTATACCCCTAGAAAAATGCCTTGAGGGGTGTAGTTTCCAAAATGGGGTCACTTTTGGGGGGGTTTCGACTGTTTAGGTACCACAAGACCTCTTCAAACCTGACATGTTTCCTAAAATATATTCCTAAAAAAAGGAGGCCCCAAAATCCACTAGGTGCTCCTTTTCTTCTGAGACCT
Organism: Rhinoderma darwinii; assembly: GCF_050947455.1. Lineage (NCBI taxonomy): Eukaryota > Metazoa > Chordata > Amphibia > Anura > Rhinodermatidae > Rhinoderma > Rhinoderma darwinii. The sequence continues at coordinate 215,068,768 of NC_134687.1, read as the reverse complement.
GTGCTTCAGTCCATTAGGACACTAGGGCCACATGTGGGATATTTCTAAAATCTGCAGAATCTGGGCAATAAATATTGAGTTGCGTTTCTCTGGTAAAACCTTCTGTGTTACAGATTTTTTTTTTTATTACAAATGAATTTCGGCAAAAAAAATTAAATTTGGAAATTTCACCTCTACTTTGCCTTAATTCCTGTGAAACGCCTAAAGGGTTCAAATACTTTCTGAATGTGGTTTTGAATACCTTGAAGGGTGCAGTTTTCAAAATGGGGTGATTTATGGGGACTTTCTAATATAGAAGGCCCTCAAAACCACTTCAGAACTGAACTGGTCCCTGAAAAAATGGCCTATTGAAATTTTATTGAAAATATGAGAAATTGCTGCTAAAGCATTGTAACGTCCTAGAAAAATAAAAGTACGTGAAAAAAAATGATGCAAACATAAAGTAGAAATATGGTAAATGTTAACTAGTAACTATTTTGTGTGGTATTACTATCTGTTTTACAAGCAAACACAGTTAAATTTAGAAAAATGGTAATTTTTGCACATTTTTGCTAAAATTTGAAGTTTTTCACAAATAAATATTGAATTGATCGACCAAATTTTTTCACTAACATAAAGTACAATATGTCACGAGAAAACAATCTCCGGAACGCTTTTACCTATCCAAGCGATTCTGAGTTATTACCACATAAAGTGACACATGTCAGATTTTAAAAAATCATCTGTGTCCACGAGGCCAAAGCAGGCTGTGTCCTAAAGGGGTTAAGAAACTAATTCGCATAAATCTGAAATTTTTGTTTATAACTTGGTCCAAAATTATCGTTTTTCAAAATAAAAACCACTGCTGTTATCTACATTACAGCGCCGATCAGATTATGTAGGAGATAGGGCACTTATAATCTGGTGACAGAGCCTCTTTAAAGGGAATGTGTCGCCAGCAAAACATGTTTTTTTTTTTATTTTGTTAAACAATTAGTGTATAGGTGATTAAACATTGTTCTAATTTTTTTTTTTTTTTCCACGAGTCAGGAAATATTATAAATTAGGATTCAATTGGATTCTAATTTATAATATTTCCCAATGCTGGTCACTAGATGGAGCCATTCCCAAAATTGCAGCATTGCATGTGGTAAAGCAACCACATTGCTTTATGCTGCAAAATTGGGTAAAAAGCCCTCGCTCTAGTGAGCTCTCAGCATCCCCCCCTCCTTTATCCTGGCTAGTGCCGGAAGAAACGAGGGGTTTGAACGGTCTAACCTCCTACACTGTGTGTCGCCATTTTTTGAGCGAACACACAGTGTAGAAGGTTTACATACAGTAGTAAACACACACTGAAACACGAACATACATAGAAATCACTTACCTGCTCCAGTCGCCGCCGCTCCCTCCGGTCCATCCGCTTCGTCTGCTGCCGCTGCTCCATGTGCACAAGTCCGGAAGCCGCGACCGGAAGTAGTAATCTTACTGTCCGGCCGCGACTTCCGGTCCACAGGAAAATGGCGCCGGACGGCGCGCATTTCAAATTGAACTGTGTGTGAGCGGCGCATGCGCCGTTCCCACACAGCGGCGTACATGTTAGTGGATGGAACGGGCCCCGTTCGCAGTCCCTACGGGACTGTGGCTGCCGTATTCCATGTCTGTATGTGTCGTTAATCGACACATACAGAAATGGAAAAAAAAATGGCAGCCCCCATAGGGAAGAAAAAGTGTACAAATAAGAAAAAGTAACACACAAACACACAAATTAATCCAAACGTTTTTAATAAAGCACTAACATCTTTAACATATTAAAAAAAAAAATTGTGGTGACACTGTTCCTTTAAATAAAGATTTTTATAATGTTCCAAAAAAAATTAAAAGTTCTAAAAACCCTCTTTTTAAAAAAAATTCCCTGATGGACGCCGTAAAAGCAAAACCCCCCAAAAAATTGTGTAATCTCTGTATTTTGCCCATTTCACCCCACAAATTTTTTTTTTTAGATTCCCACTACATTATGCGGTACAATAAATGGTGCAATAAAAAACTACAACTTGTCCCGCACAAAACAAGCCCTCATACGGCTATGTCGACGAAGGAATACAAAAGTTATGGCGTTTGGAAGGCGGGGAGGAAAAAAACTAAAATGAAAACCTCAAATTGGCCTGGTTTTTAAGGGGTTAATGGATACGTCATGACCGTTCATGCTGTATCCGTTAAAGCATTAAAGGGAACCTGTCACCAGAATTTCATTGAACGTTACTTATCCCTCACTGGCCACTGCTATAAAAAGTTAATTGCCGTTATCCCCTCTCTTAAACTCCTCCGTAAATAACGGTCTGGAAACATTTTGCGCCTTTTATCGTAATAATCCGGTGTCCCTTTGCGCACACACCAGAATAGGGCTTCAATGCACAAGAACGGGATTTGTTGTGCTGGGGGAAGGTAAGGAGCGGTCAATCAAAATAAAGGAGGCGGGGTAAACTCAAAGACTTGTGGAATGAAGATTTGACTCTTTTCAAACGAAGATATGATTCTTTTCTGCTCATTAGCATACGGTGTGGGAACACTAAAAAACTGAATATTAAACTACAGAGCCGACTAAGAAGACAATTCTAGTTTATATAGAAATGATTTTTCACCCACTACCACCTGGTATTGCTGGTTTAATAGGTGAAATCCCTTTAAGAACATTTATGACTACTGAACTAAAATTGTTTTCATCTCTTGTCAGTCTATTTTTAGTCTGCTAGTTGTAGTTCGCATTTTCAGGCACATAAAATAAAAAGCTGTGTTTGGCATAAAATAAGAAAAAAGCACCAATTCACCTTCCGGTCGGTCTCTGTTTACATCACTACTGGAATTATGTGCCATACCAATGCTTTTCCGGTGCTGCCAGTGATTGTCATGTGCTGTAAATACTGACATGACTGCTGTTGCCATTGATCGAAACCGCATATCATGATCATTGCAGTGATGTAAACTAAGAGGGACCTCTAGCCGATCGGCAAGGCATTTAAAAGGTGCGTAGGTGCTTTTATGTTTCTTTATGCCATAAGCAGCTAACATAGGGATATTTTATATACGATTTATAATGTACTGCTTGTGTTTATCAGCTAAAACAGTTGCTTAGACATTTATTATGCATACCTTAATGTTATGGCATAAGAACGTATAACCGAACACTGATCTCTCTACAGCCCAGGGTACAGTCATCTAGAAAACCCCAGGTCTTGTCTGTGTTAAAAGGGGGGGGAGGGAATGAATCCTGACTTAAAGGTGTTGTGCCAAGATTGACATTTATCACCTATCCACAGTCTAGGTTGATGTCCTGATCGTCAAGACTGGTGTTTGACGCCAATGCTAGCTTGGCCGAGAGTGACGTCAGTCCAGGCGGAATGGTAGTAATAACCGCTAACTCGCCACGACTTCTCAACCCTCCAGCACCACCCAGATGACCACAGGAAATGGATTTACGTACAGCGCATGACCAAATATAACTTCTTTTTTTCACAAATAGTACACCAGACAATTTCTACAGGGGCATGTCTGCAAAGCTATTTGGAAACCTAACAGCAGCAAGTTGTCCGTTTTAATTACGTAAAATCTGCTGACCGATTCCCTTTAGCTTCCATATATAATTTTTGTAGGATTATGACCTTGTTTCCCTTAACTGTTGCTTATGATGAATCCAGTGGCGTTCGACATGTACGAAGGATGTTTCACCCTGGCCGAGGTTTGGGTGGTCCACGAGCTCGCAGATCAAACATGCACTTTACTAGCAGTTCCACTGGAGGGCTTTCATCCTCACAGAGCTCATACTCACCAAGCAATAGGGAAGCCATGGATCCCATAGCTGGTATGTTATCTATCTTTTTAAATGGTTAAAACGAAAGCAAAAGTATATCAAGGAGAGCGGGGATCATGATGTTAGGTTAGAGATGGGGATGTTTTAACACTCACAACTAAGTCCTGTAATATGAAACGACTATTATCGTCATTTTAGGGGTGTCCTCCTTTAAAGAGTACATGTCACGTCCTCTGAAATATAAAATGCAGCGCTGTTTTATTTCCTGCTAGCCACCTGCGTTTCCCTGCAATTGGCCCTGATCGTTTCAGTGCCCTGTAAGAGTAGACGGTCAAGTGGGTGTATCCCTGCTCTGTGTCAATCTCGGTCACAGACGCTGAGCACTGGGGACAGCCCACTTGACAGTCTACTCTTAGAGGTCACCAAAACTAACGGGACTGATTGGAGAGGAAGTCGCGGGTGGCTGGCAGGAAAAGAAAATCGGCGCTGCAGTGTTTCGAAAGCTGAACAGCTGTTTTGTTTGTTTGTTATAGGATGTGACTTGTCCTTTTTAACTTCTCTCTAAACTGACACATCTCGAGATGTATGGCATGAGATGTTAAACAAACCTGTAAAAAGAAAGAAACTATGCTCTTGATAGATACCATTCGTTACCCATAGACTCCTATGTTAAAACAAAAAAACATACACGTTTTCTTTTAGCGAATGGCTGTGAGGCATGTCTCTGAAGGATGCCATTGCGGCGTTCAAATGGAAAGCGTTAGGACTTTATGGAGCGGGCTCACTGGCGGAGTACACTAGTGTGTAGGCTGTGTGTAACAACCGGCACTTCAATGTAGGGATCCCGCCCGTCCAACCCCTGAGGTGTCCATACAAACCAGAAGCTTGATTTTCCCCAGTACATTATATGGTACAATAAATGGTGCTGTGAAAAACTACAACTCGTCCCACAAAAAACAAGCCCTCATATGGCTATATCGAAGGAAAAATAAAGTTATGACTTTTGGAAGGTGGGGAGGAAAAAGCAAAAATTAATATCTGGAAAATGGCTGCAGAGGGAAGAGGTTAAACAGTGGGCAGTAAGCTCCCTTTAAGGGTGGCCAAAAGCAGCCAAAATGTCATCAAAGCGAAGTCTTTGCAGGGATTCGGAGCTCGCTAGTTGGAAAAAAAAAAATGGCATTGATGTTTTGGTACTATCTTTTTCATTGCTTCTCACCATCAGTCATATATAAATGTACACACACTAACTATATCAATCATTGCTAGTTGAAACTTACAAAAATACCTCCTACAATAAGTCTAGGAAACCATTCCCATTCAGAATCTACATTTTGCAAGGTAATAATCTGTGAAATTAGGATATTTGTATTAAACGTCATAAGATTATATGTTCATATTTTGTTTTCTTTTTATGTAGAGCTATTATCCCAATTATCTGGGGTGAGACGCTCAACGGGTGGTCAGCTTAACTCCTCGGGTCCTTCTGCCTCTCAGTTGCAACAGCTTCAGATGCAGTTACAGCTCGAGAGGCAGCAGGCACAGGCAGCACGGCAACAATTAGAAACGGCACGAAACGCAACTAGGCGCAACAATGCAAGTAGTGTAACCACCACCATCGCCCAATCCACAGCAGCAACCAACACATCCAACATGGAAAACAATCAGCAAACTATACAGAATTCACAGTTTCTCCTCACAAGGTAAGGCTTCTTTATAGACCACATGTATTGGGCATGGTTTTAAATCTCCCAGTATTCAGTAAACAAGTGCAGTTTCCCCCTTTGAAATTCTTCAAAAAAGATCCGCTGGCTTGTTAAAGGGGGTCAATCCTGGTGGCACATTCCCTTCAAAGGCAGATCTTTGGTCCAGGTGCTGGAAGGTCAGGCCTAAAGTGTCTATATAGAAACTCACATTACATCAGACCAGCTATACAGGCTTTGGGTTGGTCAATTGTATCCTCTTCATTTGGTCATTGTACTGTGTCCTTATATCCAGTCGGGTAACATAGAATTTCCAGGATTTTTATATGATCTAACATGGCCACACAATAGCAAAACCAGATTACAAATAAAACACATTCTTTATTACACCATTGCTCAAGATCTGTTTTAGGGTATGTGCACACGTAGCGTTTTCAGAGGTTTTTCGGGCCGTAAACGTTCCGAAAAAAGGCTGAAGAATGGGAAGCAGAACGCCTCCAAACATCTGCCCATTGATTTCAATGAGAAAAACAGCGTTCTCTTCCGACTGGGCGTTTTTTACACGGCCGTAAAAACCGCAAGTTGCTAAAAAAAAAAAAAAGGCTGAAAATCGGTATCGGTTTTCCCTTTGAAAACAGCTCTGTATTTTCAGACCGTTTTAATTTTGTGTTCGCACATACCCTATGTAATTGAAAGCGTTAGGCTCTGTTGACATGTGCACGGTGGTTTCGGTTTATGACGGAAACCGCACTACAGTGTCGTACAACAGATACCACCAACGCCAAATGAACCACATTGACTGGATTCGGTCGGTTTCTATTGTGGTATGCGTTGTTTTGGCAGGAAGAATAGTGCTGCATGCATAGCTATTCTACTCGCCAAAAATTATGGAATTTGGGCAAATATGAACAGTGCCTTCCCTTATATTTTTTTTTAATGTGTATAAAACAATCCGGTATAAAACCCCCTCATGCAGAACATCTAATAGACTTTGGCTGTAGCAACCAAGCAGGATGACTTCTTTCATTTTCTAATCCATCTTAACATGAAAGATGGATTCTGGTTGCTATGGGCAAATGCTCTGCCTCTTGTTTCCACTAGATTACCATGTGAACTGACCCTATTCATTGTCCATATGCAATCTGAAATTGTTACATTTTTCCACCTCTCATTTGATTGGATCTTGTTAATTTAACCCATTTGCAGGTTGAACGACCCTAAGATGACAGAAGCTGAGCGACAGTCATTAGAAAGTGAAAGGGCCGATCGTAGCCTATTCGTCCAAGAGCTGCTGCTTTCTACATTGATGCAGGAAGAAAGCTCCTCCTCCGATGAGGACGAGCGGGGAGAAATAGCCGATTTTGGGGCAATGGGTTGTGTAGATATAATGCCTTTAGATGTTGCTTTAGAAAACTTAAATCTAAAAGAGAGCAATAAAGGAAACGAGCCTCCGCCACCTCCTCTTTGATGACATCCCCCTTTGCAGACAATGTCCTCTGTGCTGTAACTGCCAATGAAAGTGGACAAACAACTATCTTTGGGTTTGTTTTGGTGATTGTAATTTCCGGTCTGTCACTCTTGTTACATTGTGTACATTCAAAAAAGAAAAAAAAAAATGTAAAAAAAAAAAAAAAAATTTGAAGAGACACAGAGGCAAATATATATGACAAAATCACGTAACTAATTTTTACTTCTAGCAGATATACATAGGTAGCAGTACCAGAGGCAGCTGTCTGCTTCCTGTACCTTGACGTACAAAAAAAAAAGCTCTCCTAATCTCCCACGTTCAAACTGAAAAAGGAAAACAAAGTATATGGAAAAATCTCTAATGAAGCTGCTGTGTGTATTTATGAATATTAATTAATAAAACTGCTTGGATGGTTTACCATAACTACTGCATGAGGTTTTTTGCAGCGTGCATGAGGTTTTAGTGACATTGTCATTAAGAAAAGTAAAACTGGCTTAAATTTTAAGACTATATTAAGCCATAAATCCCAAAGCTTTCCTAAACATTATTCAAAAGGTTACAGCACCTGACGACATGCAACGTTACCCTGGACTATTCTAGTGGATTGTGGCTTTGGATCTTTTGAATAATGTGTGACTGATTTATTTTATGCAATTTCTACACTGGCATTTACTAAATGTCTACTTGCCCTAAATCAAAAATATATACGTAAAAACAATTAGAATTTCCCACTGGATAGCGTTTGTTCCATGTCTGAGAAATTTTATTGGCTAGTGTAAACCAAATATTTGGTCTTCTCTAAAAGGACTCCTCTAAAATAAAGCTGTTAAAAAAAAAAAAGAAGGAACATATGCAAAAATAGATCCATCTCAATTGTTCTAGTCTTCGAAATGACATTACAGGTAACAACTCACTGTTAGAAATTGCACAATTTGTGATCCCTTAAACCAATCCAGTTCTGTGTTTAAAAGTTTTTGTTTGCTTATTTTTCTTTTATTTTTATGTGGTTGTTTTTTTAAGTAAAAAAAAAAAAACAAAACAAAAAGTTTTCAACTGTTCAACTTGTTTTATCCAGGTGTAGGCTGATTCCTTTAAATGCTGTTTAAAAACAAGTTAGCCCAGATTATGTTGTCTTCGTTTTAAAGAAGCCTTTTTTTCACTTTCTGAATCGTTTTTCTGAATTCTCTTATTTATGTATTTGCTTAATAGCTTGCAGAGACTTGTCCGCAGAAGGAGAGCTTAAGGATTCCGCCCCTCAGATTTTTGTCAATATACTATACGTAATTCCTAATGCTAATGTTAGCACTTTTTTATTTATTGTTACTTGATGATTATTCTTTCGGCAGCCTTTGATTAAAAATCATGCCACCTACATGCCTATACTATTAATCCTATTTGTAAAAATATGTACAGTGTTCTTTTTGTGCATAGACTTTCATAAAGGGCCTGACACAGTGGGTAACCGTTTTTGGTTTTCTTTTTAGTTTTGCAATGTAAAGTTAGAATATAAAGACAATAAAAAAAAAAAGAAGAGTACGCACAGCTTTCTGATGACTTTACAAATATACTATCACTTGATAATGTATGCGTTTGCTCCTCTCTTCCCTTTCCCTCACCTAATTTGGAATTGGACAGTTTTTGCAGCATCACATTGTGTACAATAAAAAAAATATATATAAAGAATTACAGTGGTGTATGTAAACAACAGTTACACTGAGTGTTAGTGCTCGTTTCCCTTCACTTTTGCCCCATTATTACGTATTTCTGCTCATTCTAGCACTTGAATGTTTTATCCCATCCATGAGAGGGTTATGGTGCTAAAAGGGTTAAGAGGAGATACCGCTTAGTTATTGTCGTTTAGACAAGGTTTTTTTTTCCGTTTCCTTTTTGTTTTATATTTTGTTGAGGATTTCTGAAAAAGACAAATTAATCCACCAAGTCTATTTAAGCTGTAGTCCTTTCAAACACATTCTGCACATTACAGCTATTCATTCGGTTCAATAAAGTATTTTCAAGACTGTTGCCCATGTGATTTTCTTTTCGATCCTTTGATCAAAAAACTTTGGCGGTGGCAGATTTTATAGGTGTTTTTGGCTTACCAGACAATTTGTTTCAAAGGATAAGAATGAAGGCTTCATTCTACTGACATAGTTATTAGTCTGATTTTCAGTTTACAACTTGTACTCAGTGAAATCTGACTTACAGCCTATAAAAAGCTTTGAAGCCTTGTTGTTTTTATGTAATGTATGTATTTGGGCATCCTAAAATATTTCTAATATAGTTTTATTAAAAATGTTATTTTGTTTTTGCGCTGCAGCTTCTAGGTATAAAATATACATAAAAGCTGCACAACGACCTTGTAAGCCGAATCTCAAGGTCAGCTGGGCTGACAGTGGCTCCTGTGTGCCGCTGTCAATATAAACCTAATACAGATCAAATCGAAGTCTATGAACATTTGATTAGTATTCGGGTTAGATTGTGTGTCAGGGACACACGAGCCGCTGTGAGCTGAGCCGTCAGTCCAGCTGACCAGACAGACTTGGCTTGCAAGGTCGTTGTGCAGCTTCTGTGCATAGTAGATTCATAGAAGCTACAGAGTAAAAAAGAAATATATTTTTTTACTAAAACGATTTTAGGAAAATGTTTAGGATGCCCAAATACATACGTTACATATAGCTTCAAAGGTCCTCATAGCCTTCAAAATGTTTTAAATGCACATTAATCATTTTCATGATTACTCATAATGGGGAAAGTGGAACTGCCTTTAAACCTACTGCAATGTGTGGGCACTGTTGGCTTTAAGTGACAACTGCTGCTCTATTAACTTCCCGTCCATGGCTCCTTTAGACGGCAGTACTATAGAAGGTTTTCACAAAGGGGCTCAATCATGGGGATAAATTTTTTTTTACTTTACGTGAGTTAGGTTGAAAATCAAGAAATATTTGTCAGCTGTTTTAGTAGTGATTTTGTTTTCTTTTTTTTGCCAAGCCATCTCAAATGGAGAAGTTGGGCCAGTAGAAGGGATCTAGAGGTCTACATAATGACACTCTTTCAGAGCTTGGAGGGATTACATACATAATACAAAGTTTTGAAATAATACATTTATGACCTATCATCAAGGCAAGACCTTTCCAATTCTCCAACAAATTATGTTTCTACTTCTTATAAGTTTTAGTATATTTATCCATTTTATTACTGTTGGTATAGAATGTGCAATCTCAACTGAATAATAATTTAGAGATGTGCGTAAACCTTACTTAGAGGGCTTGTCAAATATAAATAAACCATTTCTATGTATGCCCTTTTAGGAGAAAATATACATCATAGAAGAAAGTGGCACTCTTCTTCGGCCTCTCTTAGTCCCATAATGGAAAGCTCCTATAAAGAGGCTCTTACCCTGGTGGACTTAATGTGACCTCGTATAACATGGTTGCCTATTCATTTCGTTGGGCGCTGTGTAATATATTTCCTGTGGAGCGGCCACTGAAGGGAATTGAACGGCCATTCACTGCTATCCTTGGCAAGATTAGCTGATCACCTCCGGACAGAGAATTTCGTCCCACGACAAACAGATGATCACTGGGCTGGCTACAGAATGTGAAAGGGTTGTCCAGTTAGACAACCAAAACAACTGCCGAATTTGCGGTTTCACTGAACTTGGTGTTTCTAAATTAGCTCTAGTGGAATTAGTTTATGTAAATGCATGAATAATTGTGGTACTGTCAATCAGTATGTGAATTTTACACATGCTTCATTTCTTTAGATTTATTTTTTTGGTAAATATAAAACAGCAGGATTGCAGTAAAACAAATCTGCATCATCTTGTCTAAATCTAAGCAAGAGGACCGTTTCATTCAAAGCCGTTCATACCAGGGCACAATTTTTTGGTCATTAAAGTTATATAACCGTTTATCACAGATACATTTTGGTTCCTCGTAAGGTATTGTCTAGGAAAGCTATCCTTAAATGTTATTTGCCTTCTTAATACTTTTGTCTATTCAATACTTTTAAGGAAGAATTAATTATTAGGGAATTTAGGTGGAATGATTTCAGGTAACAAAGACGTATGAGCGGGGGTTGTGTGGAGTCCTCACGTAAGCAATTCTGTTAATGCAACTAAGCACTGATACTTGCTGGAGCTTGGCGCATATGGCTACTTATTATTGTCCAATCATATTGCAAAGTTTTAGTTTCATCAGTCTATAAGATTCTTTATACTCACATGTGTACAATGTTATTTTGGTGATATTGGGGATAAGCTTTGTAGTACTTTTTAGTACTGTAGTTATTTTTCATCTCTCTCTGCCCCTCTTAGGGTATGTTCACACGCAAACTCAAAAACGTCTGAAAATCCGGAGCTGTTTTCAAGCAAAAACAGCTCCTGATTTTCAGAAGTTTTTGTAACAACTCGCGTTTTTCGTGACCGTTATTAGAGCTTTTTTTCAATGGAGTCAATTAAAAACGTCCCAAAAAGTGTCCTGCACTTCTTTTTCGAGGGCCTCTTTTACGCGCCGTATTTTGACAGCGACGCGTAAAATTAAGCCTTGTGGGAACAGAACACCGTAAATCCCATTGCAAGCAATGGGCAGATGTTTGGAGGCGTAATGGTGCCGTTTTTTCAGGCGGAATTGGAGGCGTAAACGGCTCAAATTACGTCTGAAACCACTGCGTGTGAACATACCCTCGTTCAAACAGTTTTTTTTACGCGTTTTATACTTCGGAGTCCATGTAAAAAAAAAATCTCCAAATCTGCCTACAATTGATTTCAATGGAATCCGTTTTGGGTTTTTTTTAAATTTCAGGATGGATTATTTATTTTTTTGCTCGCTGAAAAATAGTGTCCTGCTCTATCTTGAGCAAATTGCGCTCTTAAACTTCTCATTAAAATAAATTGGAGGCAGAAAAAAAAAAACGTGCCGTGCGGCTAACGGTGGTTTTTTTAAATGTTTTTTTTAAGCCAAAACCAGACTTGGATCCAAGAGCGGAGACCCTTTTTAAGGTCTTTATATATTTCTTCGGTTTAGGTTTGGTTCCTGCTTTTGGCTTAAGAATTACATGCAAAATCTGCATCAAATCTGCACTGTGTGAACAAGGTGTAAGGATGAATTCACAGGCAGCTGTTTTATTACAGAAATTTCGTTGACTGTCCCATTTATCTGAATGGACTTTGGAATTGATTTTCCGTAGCAGTTATTTCTGCAACAAATCTGTCACGTGTGAATTCACCCTTAACTGCACCATGCCTTATCCTTGCAGATTTGCTGTATTTATTTTTCGCTATGGACCTCAATGGGGTAAAATTGTGGCATTGCTGGCGTGATCTTATTACACAGTGTTCAGTGAGGGTTTATTGATGAGTTTCTTTATAGTTAACACATGATTCTCAAGTATCTCCATAAGTGATTCTGCTGCCACCAAGTCACTATTGCTAAAGGGAACAGTACTTTGTGCCACTAAAACTGAGCTATCTCCCCAAGCATCTTACTAAAAATATGTAATATTCCACTTCTCATTAATTGCTCAACTGACCCAACCTGTAATGTTCATACAAGGATCTTCTTCCTGTGCATTTGTACCTGGTTTCGAATAATGTAAGTGATCGGGATAAATTATTCCTTAAAGGGGTATTTGAACTGACTACATTTGTGGCATAGCTGTAGGATATAAAATGTCATTTGTTGGAATACCTCTTTACATTAGTCTGTTACAAAAGTTAGAATTACTCTGACCAGAATTAATTTTTAGATGTTTATTGCTCTGGTACTTCCCACCTTTCACCTTTTTGAGTAACATCTTTTTTTTAAAAAACTGCACGGAATGAAACCAAAACAGCGAAAAGGTCATTTAAGATTCATTCCAAAAATAAAATTTATGTTCGCGATGTAGCCAGCGTTAGGTCTGATGCACAACCACTGTATAACGGCTCTGCACAACCTCCTACTGTACCTCCCTATACCTCTGATGTCAGGCGGGCTCCATCAAATGCTGTAGTATGAAACTATTCTATGTAATCTGGTGCTGTATGGAGGCCCCACATGGTGTACCTAAGGCTTTGTAGCCTGTAGCCAAAGGACTCCATATATCTCCACAAAGTCCATGTGCATAAGGCCTAAATCAAAGATGGAGCTTCATTTCAAATATGTAGGAAGATATACTTGTGTTTACAGGCAGCAAACACAAGGACAGTTGGTTGGACCATAAAACATCTCTAAAATCTAGCGCAGAACGTCCATCATGTGATGTGTATCTAGCTGGCCATACACATTAGATTGATGTTGGCCAATTTTGGCAGTCTAATATGTATGCGGGGGGCACCTCGAGGGTAGAAAGGATTTGGCACGTTGGATTTTTAACATGCCCAATACTTCATTCAGCTGGGAGGTCAGCTTAATTTTTTGCCTTGTTTTCTCTATACCTTGACTTTGAAAAATTAAAAACATCTGTGCCCCTTTTTCCTAAAACAGAGAATAACTACAGATATAGAGTGAATACTGTGTATATGGTCTTAAATTTATAGGTAGGATGATTATAGTTTAGGTAACCACAGGACACAATGGGTCACTGTGTTATGATTTATATAGCCGTGTCACCCACGACACATGCCACCAGCACTTCCACTAGCAGCAAGAGGAAGAATGCTGACAGACCCCAGCCCTGGATCATGAATTCTTCAGCAAAATTTATTTTTAACATGACATCTTTGGGGGGCTATAGGTGACTGTGCCTAGGTTAAGTTTCAGAAATTGCGCATTGTTCAATTAAGAGCTGTCCGGGACTAGTTTAAAGGCTATGTAAAATAAAATGTACTTTTTATTTAAACTTTTTGAGATGCAGCTGCTTTGTATCCTGCATTCAGAGCAGCTGTATCAAGCGCTGAGACCTGTATCTGTCAGGTCAGCGGGACTGACTGGTTCAGTGTCAACGGGTCCTGCATGTCCGATACCGATCAAATCTAAGTTTATAACTTAGATGTGATAGATTACAGGTGGATCCTGCATGTCAGACACGCAGGACCTGCTGACACTGAACCCGTCAGTCCCGCTGAGCTGACTTATTCAGGTTTCAGCGCAAGATACAGCTGCTCCATATACAGAATACAAAGCAGCTGTATCTCAAAAAGTAAAAATAATTTTTAATAAAAAGTAATTACAAAGTTGCACCAAATACACTGATACACATTTTTATTAAAAAATAAACTTCTTCAAAGGTGTACATAGCCTCTAAGTTACGTATTGAAAGCATTCTGTAGGATGATGAGATTTTCTAGTTTCACACCAGTCACCTGTTTTTTTTTTTTTTTTATTCAATCCACAATTATTAGCTCTAACTGCTGACATTTTTTATTATGGCTTTTTATTTTGACAAGACTTAGCCTTTGGAAGTGTTCTGTCTGCCTATAACTATCAGAAAGAGTAGAGCATAGGACTCCGTTCTACCTGGAAGCAGACCCAAGGGACACTTTATGAGCTACACAACCGTTTATGAATATGGAGCCACCTTCCATCCTTCCCTTACACATTTTTTCTGTCTTGATGTGTATTAGGCCTTATTCACGTGATCGTGATATACGGACCGCATGTCGGCCCCATTTCCCAGACCGAACACCGTTCAGGGAGCCGGGCACCTAGCATCATAGTTATGTATGACGCTAGTTGTCCCTGCCTCCCCACGGAAATAGTGTCCCGTACTGGACAGTATTCTCGCGGGGAGGCAGGGACACCTAGTGTCATACAGAACTATGATGCTAGGTGCCCGGCTCTCTGAACTGTGTTCGGTCCGTGTATCACAGACCGAACACGGTTGTGTGAATAAGGCCTAAAGATGTATTTACACTATGCGGTTTTGCTGCGTTTTATAACTGTGTGGCCGAAATTCATTTTTTGATGCGGTTTTCAGCCGCCTGCCATAAAACGCGGCAAAACTGACCGCACCGTGAGAATACACCCTAAGTGAATGTCCTCAATCTCTTTCATCTTTATCTAATACATTTAGATGTCATACCCAAAATAGTCCATACATCCTGTAAACACATATTTGAGTCCAAATAAAGTTGATATACTATATGAAGTATCCTAAGGGGGGGGGGGGGCGCATAGATTTTTCCTAAATCCTATAAAATATTCAACTTTCCATTTAGGATGCAGCTCTTTCTTGATCTCTCCTGTAGCTTCAGTGTATTATATGTGCAGTTTCAGAAATTACACTTTTATTCCCACATTCTCTATATGTGACCTGTCGACCTCGATCACTTGAATAGCTTTGCTGTAAATAATTCTGAACTAATATGTGTTTGTGTAAATCAGTATAGACTGTAAGCTCCCTGGGGCAGGGAACTGCCTTATGTCTCTTCAGTTCTCTGTGAATACACTTGTACTTACTTCCGTATTGTACATTACTCACTTTACTGTATTCCTGTAAATTTTGCTATATAAACTTGTACATACACCCATTACATAAACTATATTAAAAGCATATGAATTTTCCCTGTGGCTTTGTCCTCAGGTGGAGTGTTAGCAATTGGTATTCATGCTTGATTTTATTAGTCCATGTACGGAGGGCCAATAAACTATAGTAAACCTTTTTTACATGTGCAGTTGAATACAATCTATTGGTCCCTGTAATCGGCTATTCAGGCTGGAGAAAGACTGACCAATGTTATTCAATTACAGTGTACCTCTTGTTATCATTGCTGCTGTGTTATCCCACTACTAGGTCAACTGGATCGCCCACTCTTAAATTGTTGACAGATGCAGAAAAATCATTGCCCCATGATCGCTACTTTATCTTACGTATGCCTAATTCTGATATCTCCATACTTATGCCTATGAATGAGATGATAATAAGGTTAGCTTATTTAGTATACACTATGAAAACTGTTCAAGAAAACAAACCAAGAAAATATTTCAACTGTTAGTCAGTTCACATGGTGGATTTTGCTGGGCGTGTGCCGCGGCGGCATTATTCCTGCCATCAGCAGGAAGATTCCGAGATTCTTTTTCCCGCTAGTTGAAAATATAAGCTGGCTGGAAACAGAAGCGTCCGGCTTCCAATAAGATGGTGGAATTTTGCGTCTGATTCCCCTCCAAAAATAGCGCCATGTGAACATACCCTATTATGGATAGTTTAAATATAAAAATAAAAGAATATAAGCTTAACCAGTAGCCCACAGCTATAGGAGATGTTTTAAAGGGGTATTCTCGTCTTAAGCGTCTGAAATGCCATTCTTAATAAATTCCCCCCAAAGTGTTTAAAGGCTTTGTCTGATTTAGAAAACTCATTTTCAGATACATATTTGGGAATTTGGAAACCATAGAGGGAGGTCCCTCGTTCATAAGCACCATCAACTAGTCAGACCAACGACTGACTACAAAGAGAGTTTCTGCCTTAACCCCTTCAGGACTGAGCCTGTTTTGGCCTTCAGGATTATTTTCAAATCTGACGTGTTACTTTATGTGGTAACAACTTCGGAATGCTTTTACCTATCCAAGCGATTCTGAGATTGTTTTCTCGTGACATGTTGTACTTTGTTAGTGCAAAAATTTGGTCGATAAATTCGGTATTTATTTCTGAAAAATACCAACATTTTGCAAAAATTAGCATTTTTCTAAATAAACGTATCTGCTTGTAAAACCGATAGTAATACCACACAAAATAGTTACTAGTTAACATTTCCCATATGTCTACTTTATGTTTGCATCGTTTTTTGAACGTCCTTTTATTTTTCTAGGACGTTACAAGACTTATAACTTTAGCAGCAATTTCTCTTATTTTAAAGAAAATTTCAAAAGGCAATTTTTTCCAGTTCTGAAGTGGCTTTGAGGGCCTGAAATATTAGAAAATTCCAATAAATCACCCCATTTTGAAAACTGCACCCCTCTAGGTATTCAAATCAGCATTCACAAAGTGTTTTAACCCTTTAGGCGTTTCACAGGAATTAAAGCAAAGCAGATGTGAAATTCACAAATTGTATTTTTTTTGCCGAAATTCATTCTAATAAAAAAATGTGGTAACACAGAAGGTTTTACCCAAGAAATGCAACTCAATATTTTATTGCCCAGATTCTGCAGTTTTTAGAAATATCCCACATGGCCATAGTGTGCTAATGGACTGAAGCACAGGCCTCAGAAGCAAAGGAGCACCTAGGGGATTTTGGGTCTCCTTTTTTTTTAGAATATATTTTAGGCACCATGTCAGGTTTGAAGAGGTCTTGTGGTGCCAAAACAGTGGAAACACCCCAAAAGTTACCCCATTTTGGAAACTACACCCCTCAAGGATATTATCTAGAGGTATAGTTAGCGTTTTGACTACACAGGTTTTTCGCTAAATATTTTGGATTTAGTCTGTAAAAATGAAAAGACATAGACATTTTTAATATTTACAAGAAATAAAGGAAAAAAAGAACATTTGTAAAGCATTTTCTCCTGATTACGGCAATACCCCATATGTGGTAATAAACTGCTGATTGGACCCATGGCAGCGCTCAGAAGGGAAGGAGCGCCATTTGAGTTTTGGAGTACGGATCTTGCTGGATTGGTTTTCGGTGCCATGTCGCGTTTGTGACGCCCTAGAGGGACCAAAACAGTGGAAACCCCCAAAAGTGACCCCATTTTGGAAACACCCCTCAAGGAATTTTTCTAGGGGTATAGTCAGCATTTAGACCCCACGCATCTTTTGCAGAATTTATTCGAATTAGGCCGGAAAATGAATATAACAGTTTTTTCCACTAAATTGTTGAATTTTCTCATTTTCACAAGGGATAAAGGAGAAAAAAAAACAAAACAATTTTTGTAAAGCAATTTCTCCCAAGTACGGAAATACCCCACACGTGGTCATACGTTTTGTTTTTTTTCAATATAAATGAATTAACCCTTTCCGGACTGATCCATTTTTTTGCTTTCTTATTTTCGTTTTTCACTCCCCGCCTTCCAAGAGCCATAACTTTTTTCTTTTTCCGTCAGTAGAGCAGTGTGAGGGCTTATTTCTTGCGGGAGGAGCTGTCGTTTCTATTGACCCCATTTAAAGTACCATAAAATGTACTGGGAAACTAAAAAAAAAATTCTTTGCAGGCTGAAATTGGAAAAAAAATCTGATTCAATTTTTTGGGGGTTTTGTTTTTACAGCTTTCGCCGTGCGGTAAAAACGAACACTTTACTTTATTCTGTGGCTCAATACAATTACGGTGATACCAAATTTATATAGTTTTTTTTTAGATTGTACAAAGAAAAATCGTATTTGTTAAAATAAAAATTGTTTTGTTTCAAAACATTCTGAGAGCCGTAGCTTTTTTTTTTCCGCTTGATTGAGCGGTGGGAGGTCTTATTTTTTTGCGGGACGAGCTGTAGTTTTTATTGGTACCATATTTTTTGGTACATAAAAAGTGATGAAAAAGTTGTATTAAATTTTTTTTTGAGAGCTTAGGTGACAAAAAAACAAAACGATTTTGCCGGTTTCAATTATTTAAGCTTTTTACGGTGTTCACCGTGCGAGTTAAATAAGGGTATATTGTAATAGTTTGGCCTTTTACGGATGTAGCGATACCAATTTTGTTTATTTTTTTACATTACTTTAGAAGAAAAATGGGAAAAGGTTTTTTTTTTTTTAACTTTAAACTTTTTTCTTTCTCACTACTAATATCTTTAATTCTTCTACACATTTTATTAGTTCCCTTAGGAGACTTGAACCAGCGATTATTGGATCGCGGGTACAATATGCTGCAATACTAATATATTGCAGTAAATTGTTATTTTTACAGGCTTCTGTAACCGCACGATCGCTGTTCCTGTCCGTTAGTCTCGGGTGTCAGCTGTAAAACACAGCTGACACCTGCAGCGTATGGAGCAGGCTCAGCACGTGAGTCCGCTCCATACATCAACCCCCGCACCATGACGTGCTATTAAGTCAGTGCGCATAGGGGTTAATGCACAGCGGATGGTTCAAAGTGAATATTGCAATTTTCCACTCATATGCCATTTTAGTGCATAATATGGTGTGCCCAGTTTGTGCCACTGAAGATAAATACCTCATAAAACGTTAAGCGGGTTCTCCCGGGTATGGCGATGCCATATATGTGGACGCAAACTGCTGTTTGGGCATGCTGTAGGGCTCGGAAGGGAGGGAGCAACATTTTTCTTTTAGAGTGCAGATTTTGCTTGGTAGTAGTTGTTTGGGGTTTTACTTGTATTTCAGTTTATAATGTGGGGGCATATGTAATCTGCGGAGTACATCAGGGCATATGTAAGCTGTGCGGAGAACATCAGGGCATAATAAGAGGGTATAATAATGCGGTAAATAAATAATAATTCATAGATGTGTGACCAGTGTCGCACTGATAAATGGCGCCCGATTTTATCCGCTTATGGAACACTGCACATTTTGCATCGCAATATTCTGAGAGCCAGAACTTTTTTTATTTTTTCACCACCGGAGCTGTGTGAGGGCATATTTGTTGCGGGACAATCTGTAGTTTTAATTTCTACCATTTTGGGGTACACGCAATTTTTTGATCACTTTTTATTCAAGTTTTTTTGCAAGCCGGGTGATCAAAAACAAGCAATTCTGACAATGTTTTTTAGTTTATTTTTTTTGCGGCGTTCACCGTGCGCTATAAATGACAATTTTACTTTATTCTGCGGATTGGTACGATTACGGCGATACCATATGTATATAGTTTTTTTAAAATTTTTTGCAGCGTTTGCGCAGTAAAATCACTTTTTTTTATAAAATTTATTTTCTGTGTCACCATATTCTGACAGCCATAACTTTTTTATTTTTTAGTCAAAAAGGCTGTGTAATGGCTTGCTTTTCGCGAGACGGGTTGTTGTTTTTATTGGTACATACGACTTTTTATTCTCTATTTTGGGAAGGGTGGTGTTCATCGTGCGGGAAAAATATTTTAGTTTTATAGTTTGGATCGTTACGAACGCGGTGATACCACATATGTGTACTTTTTTTACCGTGTTCATTTTTTTTTTCCTATAATGAAAGTCTTATTATAGGAAAAAAAGCACTTTTTGTTCATATAATGTATAACTTAAAAATATTTTTATTACCTTTTTTTTTTTACTTGTCCCACTAGGGGACATTTAGACTTGCAGCTTTGATTGCTGCTAGAGTACATTACACTACCTACGTAGTGTAATGTATTCTAACTGTCATTGTGACGTGACAATTACACTGACTGGAAGCCTAGGAGGACCAGCCTCCGGCTGCTCCTCCTAAGCTTTCGTACATGGCAACCCGGAGGCCATTGTCTGGCCTCCGATTGCCACGACAAGCATCGGCCCCCAGGCTGCCGATGTGCTTCAAACCCCTTAAATGCGTCGATTATAATCGGTTGCCGCATTTATGGGGTTAATTGCCGAAATCCGCTTCGATGGTCCGCTGACCGGCAAGACTGGAGTGCCAGCTGTCGGGGACAGCTGTCCTCCTGATTCCCGGACACTGTCTGTTAGGACAGTATGCGCCAGGAACCGCCCCGCAACTGTACGTCCTGGTGCAGGAAGCAAGCCCTCTCCAGGACGTACAGTTGCGGCGCAGCGCGTGAAGAGGTTAAGAAAAATTGACATGTCTGTGCATTACACAGGCAGCCCACTGATTTCAATAGAAGGTGTGTAATACTTTTTTTTTCCCCTGTGGTGACTACAGGGAAATTGAACACTAGGTGTTGTGTTCCCCCATAGACCACAGCTAATCAGTGGATGCTGATTGTGGACACCTTTAATTAAAAATATAATAAAACCTATCATAATAGAAATAATGAAGACTGATGCAAATGGATGCTCTTAGGCCTCGTGCACACTTCAGTCTTTTTCTTCAGGGTGCTAGCCGTTTTTCTGATGGCTAGCACCCTGACCCATTCATTTCAATGGGGCCATGCACACTTCAGTTTTCTTGACGGTCCCGTTGTTCCGTTCCGAAAAAAGTAGAGAATGTCCTACTTTGGTCCGAGATTCCGTGACAGTTAGGCCCATGCAAGTCAATGGGGCCGTCAAAAAAACTGAAGGCACACGGAAGGCATCCGTGTGTGATGGAGCCGTTGCCTAGCAACGGGCGGGCAGAAGTCCATTACAGATATATTACACTAATCGGCAGCCACTTCTCTATCAATCACTGATAGAGAAAAGAGGCTGCTGATAAAAATAAAATAAAAAGCAGTTCATACGTACCCCTGTCGTTGTCTTGGTGACGAGTCCCTCTTCCTCCAGTCCGACCTTTCTGTATGATGCGGCAGTCCATGTGGCCGCTGCAGCCTGTGCGGTCACTGTCCAGGTTGCTGAAAGAGTTACCGCCGATCAGTGCAGCCCATTAACTCTTTCAGCACCCTGTACAGTGACTAGCGCTGAACAACCCTGATCTTTCAGCACTACCTGGACAGTACCATGCTCGGAAACACGGAGTGGACACGGGAGTGCACACGAAAATCACACGGCCGTCAAAAACGGTGATGGAAGTGTGAACGAGGCCTTAGGCCGAAACTGCCTCCTATGGATTTCAATGGGAGGCGGAGGCGTTTAGCCTCTCGTGGAGAAAAAACAGCATGTTCTTTCTTGCTGCGGTTCCACCTCTGACCTATTGAAATCAATGGGAGGCAGAGAAAGCATTTTTAACTGCGTTTTTTGCCCATGGGCAGAAAACGCAGCGAAGACCGCTGCAAGAATGTGCAGGCAGGTTAAAATCTGCCTCAAAATTCCTGAAGGAATTTTGAGGCAGATTTTTTCTGCCTGCATATTTGTCCATCTGAAAATCACGTGCGTCACACAGACCTATGTTAGTCTATGGGGTCGTTTAGACATTCCGTGATTTTCACGCAGCGCGTGTCCGCTGCGTAAAACTCACGACATGTCCTATACTTGGGTGTTTTTCGCTCATCACGCACCCATTGAAGTCAATGGGTGCGTGAAAATTGCACACAACACACGGAAGCACTTCCGTGTGTATCGCGTGATTCACGCTACAGTTGTTAAAAAAATGAAGGTAAAAATAAAAGCACCTCATTCATTGCAGTTTCTCAACCTCAAAACCGCGTGTCATATGGATGGTATATGCGTGAAAATCACGCAGCCACGCACTTATGACACACGTAACTGCAACGCTCGTGTGAATTTCACCTAAGTGTGAGAAAGTGTTTAAGTAAAACTCAGGGTATGTTCACACTGCTTATTTTAGCCAGTTTTTCGGGCCATAAACAGCAGAAAAATCAGAAGCAGAACGCCTCCAAACATCTGCCCATTGATTTCAATGGGAAAAACGGCAATTAGACACGTCGCACTTGTCCCAGAGGAAGCCGGAAGGGTGAAACCCAGGGTCGGGCGAGAGTGTTTCGCGTGCTGCCTAGAAATTTTAAAGATTTTTACTTACATTGATGCTTTTATTTCTTGTTACTTCTAGACATAAGATCCTTTTCCTACCAGGAGTTCTTTGAACGTCGAGTGATGATACAGAGCTCTGTGGGACTACAGGGATAAGAATTACTATCCACACCCTCATTGGATTGCGGACTGTCCACTGCATTTTTCTGGGAGAGTGTCCATACTGAATGATATTGGACTGTTACCAGTGCCGTCTGAGCGGTAAACGTAACTGTACTTTATATTGAAAAACAAACTGAAATCTTTTAGGGGGGAAAAATAAAGAACACAAATAATGTGGTTGCATAAATATGCACACCCTTAACCCCTTCAGGACCCAGCCTGTTTTGGCTTTCAGGACCCAGCCGATTTTTTTCAAATCTGACGTGTTACTTTATGTGGTAATAACGTTGGAATGCTTTTACCTATCCAAGCGATTCTGAGATTGTTTTCTCGTGACATGTTGTACTTTATGTTAGTGAAAACATTTTGTCGATAATTTTGGTATTTATTTCTGAAAAACACCACAATTTAGAAAAAATTTGCAAAAATTTGCATTTTTCTAAATTTAAACGTATCTGCTTGTAAAACAGATAGTAATACCATACAAAATATTTACTAGTTTACATTTCCCATATGTCTACTTTATGTTTGCATCGTTTTTCGAACGTCCTTTTATTTTTCTAGGACGTTACAAGACTTAGAACTTTAGCAGCAATTTCTCATATTTTAAAGAAAATTTCAAAAGGCCATTTTTTCAGGGACCAGTTCAGTTCTGAAGTGGCTTTGAGGGCCTTATATATTAGAAAATTCCCAGAAGTCACCCCATTTTGAAAACTTCACCCCTCAAGGTATTCGAATCAGCATTTACAAATTGTTTTAACCCTTTAGGCGTTTCACTGGAATTAAAGCAAAGTAGAGGTGAAATGTACACATTTTATTTTTTTTGCCGAAATTCATTTCTAATACAATGTTTTTTTTGTAACACAGAAGGTTTCACCAGAGAAATGCAACTCAATATGTATTGCCCAGATTCTGCAGTTTTTAGAAATATCCCACATGTGGCCCTAGTATGCTAATGGACTGAAACACAGGCCTCAGAAGCAAAGGAGCAGCTAGTGGATTTTGGGCCTCCTTTTTTTTAGAATATATTTTAGGCACCTTGTCAGGTTTGAAGAGGTCTTGTGGTGCCAAAACAGTGGAAACACCCCAAAAGTTACCCCATTTTGGAAACTACACCCCTCAAGGAATTTATAAATTTTTAATATTTACAAGAAATAATAAAGAAAATGCACCCCAACATTTGTAAAGCAATGTCTCCCGATTACGGCAATATCCCATATGTGGTAATAAACTGCTGATTGGACCCACAGCAAGGCTCAGAAGGGAAGGAGCGCCATTTGAATTTTGGAGCACGGATTTTGCTGGATTGGTTTTCGGTTCCATGTCGCGTTTGCAACCCCCTGGAGGGACCAAAACATGGGAATACCTCCAAAAGTGACCCCATTTTGGAAACTACACCTATCAAGGAATTTATCTACGGGTATAGTTAGCATTTTGACCACACGGGTTTTTTGCAAAATTTAGTGGAATTAGGCAGTGAAAATGAAAATCAACTTTTTTTCTGAAAAAGCATAGAAATTGTACATTTTTACAAGGAACAAAGGAAAAAAAGAACCACAACATTTGTAAAGCATTTTCTCCCGATTACGCCAATACTCCATATGTGGTACTAAACTGCTGATTGGACCCATGGCAGCGCTCAGAAGGAAAGGAGGGCCATTTGGATTTTGGAGCACGGATTTTGCTGGATTGTTTTTCGGTGCCATGCCGCCTTTGCAACGCCCTGGAGGGACCAAAACACTGGAAGCCCCCCAAGTTACCCCATTTTGGAAACACCCCTCAAGGAATTTTTCTAGGGGTATAGTGAGCATTTAGACCCCACGGGTCTTTTGCAGAATTTATTAGAATTAGGCGGAGAAAATTAATATCACAATTTTTTTCCACTAAAATGTTGAATTTTCTCATTTTCACAAGGGATAAAGGAGAAATAAACAACCAATTTTTGTAAAGCTATTTCTCCCGGGTACAGAAATATCCCATATGTGGTTATACATTTTTTTTTCATTAGAAATTAATTAACCCTTTCAGGACTGATCCATTTTTTGCTTTCCTATTTTAGTTTTTCACTACCCGCCTTCCAAGAGCCATAACTCTTTTCTTTTTCGTCAGTAGAGTGATGTGACGGCTTATTTCTTGCAGGAGGAATTGTAGTTTCTATTGACACCATTTAAAGTGCCATAAAAAGTACTGGGCAACTGAAAAAAAATCGGAAAATATAGTAATATAGGAAAAAAATCTGATTCCATTTTTTGGAGTTTTCGTTTTTACAGCTTTCGCCGTGCAGTAAAAACGAAAACTACAGCGATTTTGGCGATTTAAATTATTTAATTTTTCTACGGTGTTCACCGTACGAGTTAAATAATGGTATATTGTAATAGTTTGACCTTTTACAGACGTAGCGATATCAATTCTGTTTATTTTTTTACATTACTTTAGAAGAAATATGGGAAAAGGTTTTTTTTTTTAACTTTAAACTTTTTTCTTTCTCACTACTAATAACTTTAATTCTTCTACACATTTTATTAGTCCCCTTAGGGGACTTGTGCCAGCGATCATTGGATCGCGGGTACAATATTCTGCAATACTAATGTATTTTTACAGACTCCTGTAACAGCGCGATCGCTGTTCCTGTCCGTTAGTCCCGGGTGTCATCTGTAATACACAGCCGACATCCGCAGCGTATGGAGCGGGCTCAGCACGTGGGCCCGCCCCATACATCAACCCCCGCACCATGACGTGCTATTAAAGGAAAAGTGTCACCCAAAAAAAATTTTTAATATCAGTTTGATGTTAGTGTTTTATTAAAAACGTTTGTATTAATTTGTGTGTTTTGTGTGTTACTTTTTTTTATTTTTACACTTTTTCTTCCCTATGGGGGCTGCCATTTTTTTTTCCATTTCTGTATCTGTCGATTAACGACACATACAGACATGGAATACGGCAGCTCCAGTCCCATAGGGAATGCGAACGGGGCCCGTTCCATCCACTATGGTGTACGCCGTCTGTGTGGGAACGGCGCATGCGCCGCTCCCACACAGTCCAACTTGAAATGCGCGCCGTCCGGCGCCATTTTCCTGTGGACCGGAAGTCGCGGCCGGACAGTAAGGTTACTACTTCCGGTCGCGGCTTCCGGACTTGTGCACATGGAGCAGCGGCAGCAGACGGAGCGGACGGACCGGAGGGAGCGGCGGCGACTGGAGCAGGTAAGTGATTTCTATGTATGTTCGTGTTTCAGTGTGTGTTTACTAGTGTATGTTAACCTACTACACTGTGTGTTAGCTCAAAAAATGGCGACACACAGTGTAGGAAGTTAGACCGTTCAATCCCCTCGTTTCTCCCGGCACTAGCCAGGATAAAGGAGGGGGGGATTCTGAGAGCTCACTAGAGCGAGGGATTTTTTCCCAATTTTGCAGCATAAAGCAATGTGGTTGCTTTACCACATGCAATGCTGCAATTTTGGCAATTGCTCCATCTAGTGTCCAGCACTGGGAAATGTTATAAATTAGAATCCAATTGAATCCAATTTATAATATTTCCTGACTCGTGAAAAAAATAAAGAAAATTAGAACAATGTTTAATCACCCACACACTAATTGTTTAACTAAAAAAAAAATACATTTTTTGCTAACAACACATTCCCTTTAAGTCATAGTGCGCAATAATAATAATTCATAAATGTGTGGCCGGTGTCGCACTGATAAATGGCGCCCGATCTTGCATCGCCATATTCTGAGAGTCAGAACTTCTTTATTTTTTCACCACTGTAGCTGCGTGAGGGCTTATTTGTTGCGGGACAATCTGTACATTTCATTGGTTACCATTTTGGGGTACATGCGATTTTTTTTGATCACTTTTTATAAAAAATGTTTGCAAGCTGGGTGACCAAAAACAAGCAATTTTGACAATGTTTTTTAGTTTATATTTTGCGGCGTTCACCGTACACTATAAATGATAATTTTACTTTATTCTGCGGGTCGATACGATTACGGCGATACCATATGTATATAGTTTTTTTATGTTTTGCAGCGTTTGCGCAATAAAATCACTTTTTTATAAAATAATTCATTTTCTGTGTCACCATATTCTGAGAGCCGTAACTTTTTTATTTTTCAGTCAAAAAAGCTGTGTAAGGGCTTGTTTTTTGCGGGACGGGTTGTAGTTTTTATCGGTATTATTTTCGGGTACATGCAACTTTTTAATCACTTTTTATTCTCTATTTTGGGAAGAGTGGTGACCAAAAAATAGCGATTCTGGTGTAGTTTTTTATTGATTTTTTTTTGGGGTGTTCATCGTGCGGGAAAAATAACATTATAGTTTTATAGTTGGGGTCGTTATAAACGCGGTGATACCAGATATGTGTACTTTTTTAACGTGTTCATTTTTTTCCTATAATGAAAGACTTATTATAGGAAAAAAATGCAGTTTGTTTATATCACTTCTAACTTTTATTTTTACACTTTTTTAAAACATTTTTATTACTTTTTTTTACTTTTTTCACTTGTCCCACTAGGGGACACTTAGACTTGCAGCTTTGATCGCTGCTAGAGTACATTACACTACACACGTAGTGTAATGTACTCTAACTGTCATTGTGACGTGACAGTCACACTGACAGGAAGTCTCGGAGGACCTGCCGGAGGCTGCTCCTCCGAGGCATCCATACATGGCAACCCGGAGGTCATTGTCTGACCTCCGATTGCCACGACAAGCATCGGTAGCCCCCACGATCACTTTGTGTGGGCTGCCGATGTGCTTCAAACCACTTAAATGCGGCGACGGCAATCTGTCGCCGCATTTATGGGGTTAATTGCCGAAATCAGCGGCGATTGTCCGCTGACCGGCAAGGCTGGAGTGTTCACTGTCGGGGACAGCTGACCTCCCGGTTCCCGAATACTGTCCGTTAGGACAGTGTGTGCCGGGCACTGCTCCGCAACTGTACGTCCTGATGCGGGAACTAACCCCTCTTCAGGACGTACTATTGCGGAGCAGCGCGGGAAGAGGTTAAACTAATACTTTGTTGAATTACCCTTTGACTTTATGACAGCATTCCTTCATTTTGGGTAGAAGTCTATCAGCATGGCACACCTTGACTTGGCAATTGTTGCCCACTCTTCCTTGCAAAAGCGCTCCAAATCTGTCAGATTGCGAGGGCATCTCCTGTGTACAGCCCTCTTCAGATCACCCCACAGATTTTCAATGGGATTAAGGTCTGGGCCATTCTAAAACTTTGATCTTCTTCTGGTGAAGCCATTCTTTTGTTGATTTGGAGGTACAGTATGCTTTGGGTAGTTGTTGTGCTGAAAGATGAAATTCCACTTCATCTTCAGCTTTTTAGCAGAGGCCTGCAGGTTTTGTGCAAATATTGCCTGATATTTGGAACTGTTCATAATTCCCTCCACCTTGTCTAAAGCCCCAGCTGCAGAAAAATAGCCCCAAAGCATAATGCTGCCTCCCCCATCCTTCACTGTGGGTATGGTGTTCTTTTGGGGATGTGCAGTATTGGCTTTGCGACAAACATACCTTTTGGAATTATGGCCAAAAGTTCAACCTTGGTCTCCTCAGACCATAACACGTTTTCCCACATGCTTTTGGCAGACTTCATGTTGGTCTTTGCAAAACATAGTCGGGCTTGGATGCTTTACTTTGTTAGAAAAGGCTTCCGTCTTGCCAAGGGCAGTGGTCTGTTTGACGACGTCTATTACTAAGGCTGGGGCTTAGTGTTAGGTTAGCACTATCCCACATTATTACTAATTATTACGGTTTCCGGGCGGTGTCCCACTGTCCCGCTATCAACCCAATTCTGAAGCAGGGAACCATCAGCTCCCTGCTTCAGAATTAGTTCAGAGCGTAGGAGCAGGGGGAGCTGCTCCGCTCGCCGAGGACTCCCCGGGCACAGCGCTACTTTAAACGCTGTGCTCGGGGAAGCCATTGACGTTACTGTCCATATATGGACAGTGATGTCTGCTACTCCTGGAGCAGAATCCCCGGCCAGAGTTGGCAATGGGGAGTCTGCTCAAGGAGTTGCCACTGACGTCCCTGTCCATATATGGACAGTATCGTTAAGGGCTTCCCCAAGCACAGTGCTTAAAGTAGCGCCGTGCCCAGGGAGTCCTCGGCGAGCGGAGGAGCTCCCTCTGCTCCTCCGCTCTGAACTAATTCTGAAGCAGGGAGCTGATGGTTCCCTGCTTCAGAATTAGTGGCTACTCCTTGAGTGGAATCCCTGTTGCCGATTATCTGGCCGGGGATTTCGCTCCTAGAGGAAACCCCTGAGGTCTCTGTCCATATATGGGGCATTATACTGTATGGTGGCAGCTAGAGGGCATTATACTGTGTGGGGGCAGCTATCTGGTATTATACTTTATGGGAGGAGCATGATATTGTGTGGGCTGAATCGGGTGTGTTTAGGTGAGGATTGGGTGGGATTAGAGGCGTGGCTTAAAAGAAGAAAAAATTGTCGCGTATCGGTTGTCCCTCTTTGTGATACTTGAAAGTTGGGAGGTAAGGCTAAGCCCCAGCCTTAGTAATGGACGTCGTCAAACAGATATCTGCCATTACTAAGTCGCTAATAAAGTATTAAAAAAACAGAAACGTAAGAAAACATTTTTTTATTGAAATAAAAACTACCCCACACAACACTCTTTCACCATTTTATTTATATTAAAAACGTAAGTCATCGAAGTAGTCCAACGAATCTACAGTCACCAAACAAGGAGAAGTTATCAGTATGACATTTTTTTTTTTTTTAAATAGTTATAATTTTTTGGTTTCAATTTAGAAGTATGAATGATCCAACAGAGGTTGGCTACTTGGATTTCCTATGATTTTTTTGCAGATGGGGAGGGGGCGGAACCATTTAAATTTTCGCCTTAGGCAGCAGAAAAGCAGGAATCGGCCTGGGTATGTGATATATAGTGTTTGGGACTATATTTGGCAAACTATGGTCAATTAATATGTGGGCTTCTAAAATCAACAAAATAGAAGAGCTGGCAAGTTGGGAAAACAGCACACATGAAAAATCATTTCACATTGGCAACCCTGGCAATTATACTTCTCCTCTGCACCAAATGATTCTTACTAACGAACAATGTAAAAATTTCACCCTTCAAGTTTACTAATTCTAGGCTGACCCATATGGACATTTCAACCTATTCAATATCGCATGGACCAAATACTTACTTCTATGGACCTAGGAACTCCTTTTGTTGTACAACTATTTCCCTTCCCCCCTATAAGTTCTATAAGTTTACCTTATGGTATTATGATGTACCATTGTCCAGCTCTTACCAGAATTCTTTTACTTGACAGTATCCACATGATGCATCACAATCCTGAGTCTGCAAACCCGACATTAACCGCTACATGATGATTGTTATTCTAATGGACCTTTGTTCTCTCTTCAATGAAAAGATAACTGCTAATAAAAAATAAAAAAAAGTTATTTTTTTTATTGATGCCATTCTGTTGAGTAGTCTGGACTAAAAGGTGTAAGTTAATGTTTCTGTATTATAGAACAAAAATTTTTTATTATGCAGAACATAAAAAAATTATGTGCATTGTAATAAAAGCATGCTTCCTTTTATTCAGAAGCATTGGCTCTACCTTGTGGTATATTAAGGGAACTGCAGGGGCTCCGTCACCAGTTCATCATTTCCCTATCTCCTACCTAATATAATAGGTGCTTTAATGCTGATAAACGTTTTTTTAAACAAAAAAAACCAGTAGTTATTATTTCAGAAGTTACAGATGTAGCCGTCTTCATTTTGACTTTTAACGTATTAAATACACAGTGATAAAATCCTTTATCTTGACTTTTTCAATGACTTTTCAATGGCTTTTGTTGTGTGATATCCCGCTGCAGCAAGTCATTAGAGTCAAGATAAAGATGGCTACATCCGTATGTTCTTTTTTTATAGTTATGCTAATTCTCCCTCAATGGCCAACTGGGCGTTTTTTTCTTTTCACCATGTGGGCATTGTATAGAAAATTATATGATGCCAACCAATCATACACTTCTCTTCAGTCCAGCCCAGCGTGATTAACAGCCCAGTGTGATCTTAGCTAGAATCGCGAAGATCACGCTGTGACGTCACTTACTCATCGGAGCGACGGAAGACGGATCAGACATCGCCTCCAACCGTGCCAGGACGAATATCCTCCTCAGCAGCAGCTGTGGTGCTGATGCTGAGGAGGATGATCGTCCTGGCACGGCTGGAAGCGTGCCAAGAAGCCTGAAAGAGGTGGGTTTTTTTTCTCATAATTTCTTTAGCAGCTGGTGCGTGAAAAACACGGACACCACACGGATGACGTCCATGTGCTATCCGTTGTTTTCACGCACCCATTGACTTCAATGGGCTGCGTGGTGCGCAAAAACGTACAAAAATAGGACCTGCAGAAAAATAATGTGAAAAACAATTGCCCCATTGAATTACATAGGTCCGTGTGACAGCCGTTGTTTTAATCACAGCAAGAAATGAAGATGAGTACTCTATAGAACTCTTTCATTCCTAAAATCAGTCCCAGATCACCGGTGATCTTCTCACGTGTATCATTCAGATCATTTTCAAAGACGAACTAGCAGCCCGCGATCTTCCTTCCACCCTGTTTGCTCTTGTCCTGTTGGCCACTCGGGTCGAAATGAG
The DNA here is from genome assembly GCF_050947455.1 of Rhinoderma darwinii. NCBI lineage: Eukaryota > Metazoa > Chordata > Amphibia > Anura > Rhinodermatidae > Rhinoderma > Rhinoderma darwinii. The sequence continues at coordinate 215,037,707 of NC_134687.1, read as the reverse complement.
GATCCAAGAACGTGCTCAGGAGGTTCGGCGGAGAGACGTTTTCACAGGCTGGGGCACCCTCGTTCCAGAGACCCCCTATTGCTTCCTTTTTTTAATGCACATAATTGTGTATTCTTTGTTATTCATATATATATATATTTCTCTATAGGTCTGCATTGGCATTGATAACGCCTCATCGACTATGGCTCAGGGCATCAATATTGATTTCTTTTGGAGGAAGTTGGATGATTCTGTAACAATATTATTACATTTTTGGTTTGGATATGCTAGTTTTGGCGTTTATATGTACAATTGTATGGCTGTGTTCACACAGAGTTTTTTGCAGGAGGAAAATTCCTCCTGCAAAAACTGCTCCAGACAGTTTTTGCACAGTGGTTTGACAAAAACTCGTTAAAACACTCGTTGAGGCATTTTTTTCCTCTTTCTGACTGATTGAAATGGGGTTTTGGAGGCGGAAACCGCCTCAAGATGGGTCATCACGCTTCTTTTTACCGCGTCGCGTTTTTTTTACTCGCGGTAAAAAACTCGTCCAACTCCCATTGAAATCAATGGGAGGCATTTTCAGGCGATTTTTGAGGAGTTTTGCGGCGCGGTTTCTGTGTCAAAAAAAACTCAGTGTGAACAGGGCCTATATGATATGCACTATGCGCTTTAAATAAATTAATATAATTTTTTATTATCACGTCAGCTTTTTCAAGGGGTCTTTTGAACCACATTGGTTCTTTGTTCACTATTTGACTCTTCAATTTGATGGGTCCTTATTCAATTTAATTTAATTTTATTAATTGTATGTTTTTTGTTTTTCTGCACAATTATGATTTAATATTTTTATACTTGTTATTTGTATGTTTGGCTATAGCGGCTGTATACATTTTGTGTATGTGACTAATGTTGTAGGAATATTGGCTATATTATGGCATAATATATATGTGTATATGCATGTTATTTTTACATGTAAGTATGGTTGGGTATGAATATGGTGATATGCATAAAGCAGTATAGACATGGGGATAAGCTGATATAATTATACTGTGCACATTATTTTCAGATTTTCTTTGAGCACGTGTGCTCTTTGAGCAGTGTCATATGTACACAGTGACGTCACTCACTCGTGTAGCGGAATCCCCGACCCTGTGGCTGGGGATTCCGCTACAGAAGAAGTGAGTGACCACACTGTCCATATATGGACACAGTGACGTCACTCACTTCTGAAGCGGAATCCCCGACCCTGTGGCTGGGGATTCTGCTACAGAAGAAGTGAGTGACCACACTGTCCATATATGGACACAGTGACGTCACTCACTTCTGAAGCGGAATCCCCGACCCTGTGGCTGGGGATTCTGCTACAGAAGAAGTGAGTGACCACACTGTCCATATATGGACACAGTGACTTCACTCACTTGTGAAGCGGAATCCCCGACCCTGTGGCCGGGGATTCCTCTCCAGGAGAAGTCAGTGACCATATATGGACATTGAAGTCAGTGACTTCTCCTGGAAGGGGGGGATCGGTGCAACCTACAAGGGGCTGTGTGGCATTACCTACAGGGGGCTGGGTGGCATTACCTACAGGGGGCTGTGTGGCATTACCTACCAGGGGGGCTGTGTGGCATTATCTACAGGGGGCTGGGTGGCATTACCTACAGGGGGCTGTGTGGCATTACCTACCAGGGGGGCTGTGTGGCATTACCTACCAGGGGGGCTGTGTGGCATTACCTACCAGGGGAACAGAATCGTAACGGATGCAAAACGGCCGGGGAAAAACGGCCCAAAACGGCGTGGGACTGTGTGTGGAGCTATCTACAGGGGTGCTGTATGTGGCGCTATCTACAGGGGGCTGTGTGTGGCATTATCTACAGGGTGCTGTATCTGATGCTATGTACAGGGGGCTGTATCTGGCGCTATGTACAGGGGGGCTGTGTCTGGCGCTATCTACAGGGGGCTGTATCTGACGCTATGTACAGGGGGGGCTGTGTGTGCAGCTATGTACAGGGGGCTGTGTGCGGCGCTATCTACAGGGGGCTGTGTGTGTAGCTATCTACAGGGGGGCTGTATCTGGCGCTATCTACAGGGGGGCTGTGTCTGGCACTATCTACAGGGGGCTGTGTGGAGCTATCTACAGGGGGGCTGTGTCTGGCACTATCTACAGGGGGCTGTGTGTGGAGCTATCTACAGGGGGGCTGTGTCTGGAGCTATGTATAGGGGGGCTGTGTGTGGAGCAATCTGTAGGGGGCTCTGGTGGATGATTTTTCCATTGACCTGTAGCAGAGTTACACAACTGGAAAAAAAAATCCCCATCGTGTAACTCTGTTACCTGTCAATTGAAAAATCATCCACCACAGGGTCTCCCTCTTGACTTTCATTGTTCTCAGCCGTTTGGTTTGTCCTGCAGTTGCTGCCGCCGTGATGAGCAAATGTTATACCCAAGATAGGAAAAGTAACACAAAGACGATATAACCGGATCCATAATATCTGTGATATCCAGACAGTCTAGAGATCCGCAGTGAGAATGTGCGCTTGTTATTTGCAGAAGGATCTGGCCGTGATTTGATGTGTTTATGGGCGTGGTTAGGGGGCGTGGCTTAAAAATGTCCCTCTTTTCTTAATTCAAAAGTTGGGAGGTATGCTATATTTGTGACAGATAAAAATCAGACCACATTTTATCAGTAATCAATGCCGAAATCCAGTGATTCCAAAAGACTCAATTACCTTTTCTTGCAACTGTAGTGGTGATTCCTGCTCAGGTCATCCCACCTATCCACTGGATCACAATTTTTGTGGGTGTGTAAACTAGGCGGTTGCTAGAAGTAGTTATAGTTTTCATTACAGACAAACTTTTAGTGGGTGTCAGTTGCACAAACTATCACTTACAAAACTTGATATTTTACACTGCCATTACTGCTGAACAAAAAAAATAGCTCTCCTCCAGATGGAAGAAAATAACTGTCTCTATTTTGCCACCTATAGATGACAACCTTGTAAGTCATGTCTGACCCTTTATAGAATCTTGAAACATGACTGGTTTGGCTTTTAAAAGCCAAACCAGATACACCCATCTTTAGACAGAACTGTTTTGCAGTTTTTGCTCCCCATCAGTACATTGTAGGGTTCTAGTTGGCTAAATGAGATACCTTTTGAAGGATGCTTTTCGAAGGTATTGATTTACGTTGAAGAGATCCAGAAGGTAGAGAGTCTGAAAGGGGTTTCCTGAAGAGAGAAAATGAATGTCCTTTCCTAGTAGTTTAACAAGTTACCCTATGTAACGTCTGTGGTCGCTGACCACGAACTCCTTCCATCCGGTCGACGCCCTTCTCTCCAGAGAAGATGTCTGCACATGCGGCCGTCCTGTTCCACAGTGACCACCAGGGTGCGCTCACGAGCTCAGTCCAGCCTTGGAGCACACACAGGTGTGAGAATGAGCTGATTGCTTCCCGAGCACCCTGGACTATAAGAAGGGCTCTGCCCCTTCCTGCTTTGCCTGAGCCTTGTTGTCGTTATCCTAGTATGTCTATGCAAATGGTCTCCTATGTGTTTTCCAGTTCCCAGTATTCCCCGTTCCTGCTACCTGTAACCTGTATTCCGTGCTATCCTGGTCAAGTGCCGTGTTGAGCTGAAGTCGTGCTGTGCTGTGTACCATGCCTGTCCTGCTACGCCACGCCTGGCGCCTGCCTGCTGCCTAGTCCCAGCCGAGCCTGTCTTGCTACTGTCTGAGCTACCACAGGTACACTATACGAACTATAGACTGTGACCTGTGTCCTGTTGGCCAGCTGCCATACCGTCAAGGCGGTACGGCTCAGTGGGTCCACATACCCAACGTGACACCCTACCTAATCAGAGTACTGCCCCTACTCAAGGTGAAACCCCGAACTTCAACTTAACTCTAGACGCCCTGTTAATGGCCATCTATCAGCGGTGACATGTCAGAACCTGGAACTTTGCAGTTGTTTTTGCTTTATCTTTTTGCAGCATTGGATACTATTTTGTGGTCCAATCTAAGTGCTGTTTTTTTGTTTTTTCCTGTTCTTACTGTGTGGTTATACACCACCTCACCTATTCGTTAGATTCTTTCAACAATCAATTGACTGGGCCATTAACAGGGTATCTAGGGTTGGGTTGGAGGTCGGGGGCACCACTTGAATAGGAGTGGTGCTCCAATTAGCTATGGTGACTTGTTAGGGTACATTAGGGTCTGTTTTTTGCTCTTTTATCACAACTATCACCCCCTTGAAAGGATAGTTCCTTTCTTTTTATCCTTAAGAGAGTAGTAAAGGTTGTGTTTTATTTTGAACTTATTTTGATCAGTTGGTTTTCTCTGTAATAAGACGTTTGTACAATAACCGCTGGCTACTATGTAGTCCACCAAAGCCTTTGCATCTATTTGGCTTTGTGAAACGTGTAACATGCCTAGCAAGTTATGGCAAATATGTCGTGCCATGTACACCATTTTGATACAAATTGGTGCAATTTGAAGTTTTTATCTCTATCACAGATGCATTATATTTTTATAGCACCAATGTATTCTGCAGTGCTGTACATAGATTGTGACCATACACATCAGTCCCTTTCACCAATGAGACTCACAATCTAATGTCACCATAACATGTCTACTTCATCAGACACATTTAAAGTTAAATATTTAATGGTTCCTTTCATTGCTTAACTCATAGGTTCAGGATTTTTACTATTATTACAGTGTAGGGCACAAAACCTTAGGGTCTGATTAAATGGTAGTAAGGCAATTTTGCACTTGCAAAAGTGACTCGTAAAATCTTTGTAATATCTTTGTGCATATAATTGTCCTTGTCACTTTACATTTCAACACATCCCTTCCATTTAAAACATACATTGCAGATAACTGTAGCAGTCTGTGCTGTATAAATACCAAGGAAAGCACATGATGGTTTAAGCATGAGCTGTGCATTCTAACACTTGATGGTAAGATCATAAGTTATGGTGTCAGTTTCACACACTTCTTAAATAGAATCCTTGTTCCTGCATTAGCAGACATTCTAAAAGTATCTGACCTACCTGCTCTTTCAGATTGTATCTTGAACATTCATTTACTTTAATTTAATGATGCTGAATGGAATGGCTGTCCTTTTAGGGGTTAATGTTCTGAACACAAAAACAATAGTGTTGGATGTGTGACTGTAAAGTCATCTAAATGATGACTTTGGTTGTGTCATCTGCAGCACAAAACAAATGTGATCAAGTGATATGACTGACTGGTGCAGTAGTGTGACTGCCTTGGCCGACATTCATTTCTCTTTGAGTTCGATTGTCACGCCAAAGCTGCAGTTAAGTGAATTATAAAGTGCTGTGGAATATGTTGGCACTGTTTAACCCCTTAATGACCAGCCTATTTTAGGCCTTAACCCCTTCAAGACACAGCCTGTTTTGGCCTTCAGGACACAGCCATTTTTTCCCAAATCTGACATGTTTCAATTTATGTGGTAATAACTTCGGAATGCTTTTACCTATCCAAGCGATTCTGAGATTGTTTTCTCGTGACAATTTGGACTTTATGTTACTGGCAAAATTTGCTCGATACATTAAGTATTTAATTGTGAAAAACACCAAAAGTTAGCGAAAAATTTCAAAAATTAGCATTTTTCTAAATTTATATGTATCTGCTTGTAAGACAGATAGTAATACCACACAAAATTGTTGCTAATTAACATCACCCATATGTCTACTTTAGATTGGCATCGTTTTTTGAACATCCTTTTATTTTTCTATGACATCACAAGGCTTAGAACTTTAGCAGCAATTTCTCACATTTTCAAGAAAATTTCAAAAGGCTATTTTTACAGGGGCCAGTTCAGTTGTGAAGTGGATTTTAGGGCGTTATATATTAGAAACCCTCGATAAGTCACCCCATTTTAAAAACTTCACCCCTCAAAGTATTCAAAACAGCATTTAGAAAGTTTCTTAACCCTTTAGATGTTTCACAGGAATTAAGGCAAAGTAGATGTGAAATTTTCAAATTTCTTTTTTTTTTTGCAGAAATTCATTTTTCATCTATTTTTTTTGTAACACAGAAAGTTTTACCAGAGAAATGCAACTCAATATTTATTGCCCAGATTCTGCACTTTTTAGAAATACCCCACATGTGGCCCTAGTGCACTTATTGACTGAAGCAAAGGAGCACCTAGAGGATTTTGGGGCCTCCTTTTTATTAGAAAATATTTTAGGCTCCATGTCGGGTCTGAAAGGCTCTTGCGGCACCAAAACAGTGGAAATCCCCCAAAAGTAACCCCATTTTGGAAACTATACCCCTTGAGGAAATTATCTAGGGGTATAGTGAGCATTTTGACCCCGCAGGTTTTTTGCAGAAAGTAGGCCGTGAAAATGAAAATCTACATTCTTTCAAAGAAAATGTAGGTTTAGCTAATTTTTTCTAATTTCCACAAGGACTAAAAGGAGAAAATGCACAACTACTTTTGTAAAGCAATTTCTCCCGAGTAAAACAATACCCCGCATGTGGTCATAAACGGCTGTTTGGACACACGGCGGAGCTTAGAAGGGAAAGAGCGCCATTTGGCTTTTGGAGCTCAAATTTAGCAGGAATGGTTTGCGGAGACCACGTCGCATTTGCAAAGCCCCTAAGGGACCAAAACAGTGAAAACACCAAAAACACCAAAAAAGTGACTACATTTAGGAAACTACACCCCTTGAAGAATCCATCTAGGGGTGTAGTGAGCATTTTGAACCCACAGGGGTTTCATAGATTTTATTAGAATTGGGTAGTGAAGATAAAAAAAAATCCTTTTTTCCTAATAAGACGTAGCTTTAGCTCAACATTTTTCATTTTCTCAACAAATAAAGGAATAAAAGAACCCCAACATTTGTAAAGCAACTTCTCTGAAGTACGGCAATACCCCATTTGTGGTCATAAACTGCTGTTTGAGCACACGGCAAGGATCAGAAGAGAAGGAGCGCCATTTGGCTTTTGGAGCACAGATTTTGCTGGATTGGTTTCTTGACACCATGTCACTTTTGCAAGGCTCCTAAGGTACCAGTACAGTGGAAACTCCCCAAAAGTGACTCAATTCACGAAACTACACCCCTTGAGGAATTCATCTAGGGGTGTAGTGAGCATTTTGACCCCACAGGTGTTTCATAGATTTTATTAGAATTGGGCAGTGAAAATAAAAAAAATCCTTTTTCTTCAATAAGACGTAGTTTTAGCTGAAAATGTTTCATATTCTCAACAAATAAATGAAAAAAAGCACCCCAACACTTGTAAAGCAACTTCTTCTGTGTACGTCAATGCCACATATGTGGTCATAAACGGCTGTTTGGGCACAGAGTAGGGCTCAGAAGGGAAGGAGCGCCATTTGGCTTTTGGAGTACAGATTTTGCTGGATTGGTTTCTGGTCGCTATGTCGCATTTGCAAAGTCCCTGTGGGACCGAAACAGTGGAAACCCCCCAGAAGTGACCCCATTTTTGAAACTACACCCCTCAAGGTGTAGTGAGCATATTAACCCCACAGGTGATTGGCAGAAATTGATGTGCACTCGATGTTGCACAGTGAAAATGGTTTTTCAATAGATATGCCAATATGTGGCACCCAGCTTGTGCCACTGGAGATACACACCCCAAAAATTGTTAAAAGGGTTCTCCCGGGTATGGCGATGCCATATATGTGGAAGTAAACTGCTGTTTGGGCACACGGTAGGGTTCAGAAGGGAGGTAGCGCCATTTGGCTTTTGAAGCGTGGATTTTGCTTGTAGTAGTTTTGTTTTGAGTCTTACTGGTGTTTCCGTTTATAATGTGGGGGTACATGTAAGGCGGGTGGAGTATATAAGGGGCATAGTCAGGTGGTATAGTGGGGTAAAAAAAAACAATAAAATAATTCATAGATGTGTGTTATGCTGTGACACAATCCTTTCTGCACAGGCTGGTGTCGCACTAATAAATGGTCCTTACTTATTCCCCTTTTGGTCCACACTCGGCACCTTTGAAGTTTGGGGAATTTTGCTGGGAAAGTGTTGTCCTGGTATAATATGGGCGCCCTCACTTCCAGCAGATATGTTTGGGCCCTCCCCTTCCTGGTTCCCTAATTTTAGGGGCCTTGATAATTCACTACTTGAAACAGAAGAAACGTTCCCCTCGGGCCGGCACAACTGCATATTTTTATTTCCTGGCTTATTGGTGCCTTGACTAATTTTATTTTTTCATAGACGTAGTGGTATGAGGGCTGTTTTTTTTTTGTGGGACGAGCTGTTGTTTTTATTGGGAGGCAAGGTGACCAAAAAACAGCAATTCTGGCATATTTTTTAGTTATTTTTATACAGCGTTCACCACGCATTATAAATTACATGTTAGCTTTATTGTGCGGGTCAGTCCGATTCCGGTGATACCTAATTTATAGCACTTTTTATGTTTTACAACTTTTTGCACAATAAAATAACTTTTGTAAAGAGAATGGATTTTTTCTGTCGCCAAGTTGTGAGAGCCATAACGGTTTTAATGTTTTCGTCGATGGAGCTGTGTGAGAGTTTGTTTTTAGCGAGATGAGTTATAGTTTTTATAGGTGCCATTTTTGGGTACATGCGACTTTTTGATCACTTTTTGATCACTTTTTATTTCAATTTTTGGAAGACAAAGTGACCAAAAAATAGCAACTATGTCAGTAATTAACATTATCATTTTTATAGTTAAGGTCGTTACGGTCGCAGCGATACCAAATATGTATGGCTTTATTATTTTTTTCAATAATAAATGACTTGATAAGGGAAAAAGGGTGATTGTGTTTTATTTTATTACTTGAAACTTTTATTGTATGTTTTACAACTTTTATTTTTACTTTTTTTACACTTTTTTTTTTTACACACTTATTTAGTCCCACTAGGGGACTTGAATGTCCAACTGTTTGTTTGATGTTCTAATACATTGCACTACCTATGTAGTGCAATGTATTGGAACTGTCAGTTGTTCACTGACAGCAAGCCGATCAGGCTCCACCTCTGGGCGGGGCCTAATCAGCTTACGTAATGGCAGACAGGAGTCCATTGTTAGGGCTCCTGTTGTCATAGTAACAGTCGCCAGCCTTGCCATCGCATGGCAAGGCTGCCGATTTTCTGCAAACCTCTAGGATGCAGCGATCACAATGGATCGCTGCATCGAAGGGGTTAATGCCAGGAATCGGAGCTAGCTCCGGTTCCTGGCGATAAATCGGGGTGTCCGCTGTAACATACAGCGGACACCCACTGCTGATGACGCCGGCTCAGCTTCTGAGCTGGAAGCTGAGCCGGCGCCATCTTGCCGATGGTACCGGAAGCCTCCTGGGCCCCGCCGACGACGGGACAAAGGAGGATTCCGTTACAGGCTGATCGGGAGGTAAGTATTAGCACTCCGATCGCCTTTGCAGCCACCGGCAACCCAGCGATCACGTTGCTGGGGTGCCGATGGCTAAACTCCTCATATGCTGCGATCTCTATTGAACGCAGCATGTGAAGGGTTAATCGGTCGGATCGGAGGCTAGCTCTGGTCCTGGCCGATACCTCAGGGTGCCAGCTGTAACATACAGCTGTCACCCGGCGGTGATGTCGCTGGCTCAGCTCCTGAGCCAGCTCCATCTTTTTCACGTACAGTTACGTGGAATTGCAGGAAAACACCATCTCCCATCACGTAACTGTACGTGAAATTGCGGGAAGGGGTTAATGACCAAGCTATTTTTTACGTTTTTTCCATCGTCTCATTCAAAGAGCTATAACTTGCCACACTTTTTTGCATCTTAAATTTACGCCGTTTATCGTGTGGTATAAATAACACAATAACTTTATTCAGCGGGTTGTTACGATTGCAACTATACAAAATTTAACCCCTTCAGAACCCAGCCTGTTTTCGCCTTCAGGACCCAGCCGATTTTTTCAAATCTGACATGTGTTACTTTATGTGGTAATAACGTTGGAATACTTTTACCCATCCAAGCGATTCTGAGATTGTTTTCTCGTGACATGTTGTACTTTATGTTAGTGAAAAAATTTTGTCGATAATTTGGGTATTTATTTCTGAAAAACACCATAATTTAGAAAAAATTAGCAAAAATTAGCATTTTTCTAAATTTAAACGTATCTGCTTGGAAAACAGATAGCAATACCACACAAAATAGTTACTAGTTAACATTTCCCATATGTCTACTTTATGTTTGCATCGTTTTTTGAACGTCCTTTTATTTTTCTAGGACGTTACGAGGCTTAGAACTTTAGCAGCAATTTCTCATATTTTAAAGAAAATTTCAAAAGGCTATTTTTTCAGGGACCAGTTCAGTCTGAGGTGGCTTTGAGGGCCTTATATATTAGAAAATCCCCAGAAGTCACCCCATTTTGAAAACTGCACCCCTCAAGGTATTCGAATCAGCATTCACAAAGTGTTTTAACCCTTTAGGCGTTTCACAGGAATTAAAGCAAAGTAGAGGTGAAATTTACAAATTGTATTTTTTTTGCAGAAACTAATTTCTAATACATTTTTTTTTGTAACACAGAAGGTTTTACCAGAGAAATGCAACTCAATATTTATTGCCCAGATTCTGCAGTTTTTAGAAATATCCCACATGTGGCCCTAGTGTGATAATGGACTGAAGCACCAGCCTCAGAAGCAAAGGAGCACCCAGTGGATTTTGGGCCTCCTTTTTTTTAGAATATATTTTAGGCACTTTGTCAAGTTTGAAGAGGTCTTGTGGTGCCAAAACAGTGGAAACACCCCAAAAGTTACCCCATTTTGGAAACTACACCCCTTAAGGAATTTATCTAGGTGTATAGTTAGCAGTTTGACCGCACAGGTTTTTCGCTAAATTTATTAGAATTAGTCTGTAAAAATGAAAATCTACGCGTTTCTGAAAAAACATAGAAATTTTTAATATTTACAAGAAATAATAAAGAAAATGCACCCCAACATATGTAAAGCAATGTCTCCCGATTATAGTAATATCCCATATGTGGTAATAAACTGCTGATTGGACCCACAGCAAGGCTCAGAAGGGAAGGAGCGCCATTTGGATTTTGGAGCACGGATTTTGGTGGATTGGTTTTCGGTTCCATGTCGCGTTTGCAACCCCCTGGAGGGACCAAAACAGGGGAAACCCTCCAAAAGTTACCCCATTTTGGAAACAACACCCCTCAAGGAATTTATCTAGGTGTATAGTTAGCATTTTGACCGCACAGGTTTTTCGCTAAATTTATTAGAATTAGTCTGTAAAAATGAAAATCTACTTTTTTTCTGAAAAAACATAGAAATTTTTAATATTTACGAGGAATAATGAAGAAAATCACCCCAACATTTGTAAAGCAATGTCTCCTGATTACAGCAATATCCCATATGTGGTAATAAACTGCTGATTGGACCGACAGCAGGGCTCAGAAGGGAAGGAGTGCCATTTGGATTTTGGAGCACGGATTTTGCTGGATTGGTTTTCGGTGCCATGTCGCGTTTGCAACGCCCTGGAGAGACCAAAACAGGGGAAACCCCCCAAAAGTGACCCCATTTTGGAAACGACACCTCTTAAGGAATTTATCTAGGGGTATAGTTAGCATTTTGACCACACAGGTTTTTTGCAGAATTTAGTGGAATTAGGCAGTGAAAATGAAAATCAACTTTTTTTTTGAAAAAGCATAGAAATTTTTAATTTTTACAAGGAATAAAGGAAAAAAAGAACCACAACATTTGTAAAGCATTTTCTCCTGATTACGGCAATACCCCATATGTGGTAATAAACTGCTGATTGGACCCATGGCAGCGCTCAGAAGGGAAGTAGCGCCATTTGGATTTTGGAGCACGGATTTTGATGGATTGTTTTTTGGTGCCATGCCGTCTTTGCAACGCCCTGGAGAGACCAAAACAGTGGAAGCCCCCCAAGTTACCCCATTTTGGAAACACCCCTCAAGGAATTTTTGTAGGGGTATAGTGAGAATATAGACTCCACGGGTCTTTTGCAGAATTTATTAGAATTAGGCGGAGAAAATTAATATCACAATTTTTTTACACTAAAATGTTGAATTTTCTCATTTTCACAAGGGATAGAGGAGAAATAAACAACCAATTTTTATAAAGCAATTTCTCCCGGGTACGGAAATACCCCACATGGGGTCATGCATTTTTTTCATTAGAAATTAATTAACCCTTTCTGGACTGATCCATTTTTTTGCTTTCTTATTTTCGTTTTTCACTACCCGCCTTCCAAGAGCCATAACTTTTTTCTTTTTTCGTCAGTAGAGTGATGTGAGAGCTTATTTCTTGCGGGAGGAATTGTAGTTTCTATTGATACCATTTAAAGTGAAATAAAAAGTACTGGGAAACTGGCAAAAAACTGGAAAATATAGTAATATAGGAAAAAAATCTGATTCCATTTTTTGGGGTTTTCGTTTTTACAGCTTTCGCCTTGCGGTAAAAACAAACTACAGAGATTTTGGCGGTTTAAATTATTTAAGTTTTTTACGGAGTTCACCGTGCGAGTTAAATAATGGTATATTGTAATAGTTCGGCCTTTTACGGACGTAGCGATATCAATTCTGTTTATTTTTTTACATTACTTTTGAAGAAAAATGGGAAAAGGTTTTTATTTTTTAACTTTTTTTTTCTTTCTCACTACTAATAACTTGAATTCTTCTACACATTTTATTAGTCCCCTTAGGGGACTTGTACCAGCGATCATTGGATCGCGGGTACAATATGCTGCGATACTAATGTATTGCAGTATATTGTTATTTTTACAGGCTTCTGTAACCGCACGATCGCTGTTCCTGTCCCTTAGGCTGGATTCACACGAGCGTTGCGTTTTTGCGCGCGCAAACAACGCAGCGTTTTGCGCGCGCAAACACCATTTGACAGCTGCGTGTGTCATCCGTGTCTGATGCGCGGCTGCGTGATTTTAGCGCAGCCGCCATCATAGGGATGAGGCTAGTCGACGCCCGTCACTTTCCAAGGTGCTGAAAGAGCTAACTCTTTCAGCACCCTCGACAGTGAATGCCGAACACAATATCGAAAAACTTGTTGAAAAAAAGAAAAAGTTCGTACTTACCGAGAACTTCCTGGCCGTTGCCTTGGAGACGCGTCCTTGGTGACGCGTCTCTCGACATTGGGCCCCACCTCCCTGGATGACGCGCCAGTCCATGTGACCGCTGCAGCCTGTGCTTGGCCTGTGATTGGCTGGAGCTGTCACTTGGCCTGAATTGTCATCCCGGGAGGTCAGACTGGAGGAAGACGCCGGGAGTTATCGGTAAGTCAGAACTTCGTTTTTTTTTACAGGTTCATGTTTATTGGGATCGGAAGTCACTGTCCATGGTGCTGAAACAGTTTAACTCTTTCTGCACCATGGACAGTGACTATCTCCTGACGTCGCGTACCGATAATTTTTTTGCCGGGTTCGGCCAAATCGAGTTCGGCCGAACCCGGTGAAGTTCGGTTCGCTTGTCCGGCTTCGCTAATCGCAAAGACACTCCGTTTGGATGTTCGGAAACAGAAAAGCACGTGGTGCTTTTCTGTTTACATTCATCCTTTTGACAGCTGTTGCGCAAACACGCAGTTCGCACGGAAGTGCTTCCGTGCGACATGCGTGGTTTTCATGCACCCATTGACTTCAATGGGTGCGTGATGCGCTGAAAACGCTGAATCAACGGACATGTCGTGAGTTTTTGGCAACGGAGCAACGCTGCGCAAAAAACGCTGCCATGTCTGCACGGCCCCATTGACTAATATAGCTACGGGCAACGCACGTGAAAATCACACGCGTTGCACGTGCGTATTTTACGTTCGTCTGAATAAAGCCTTAGTCCTGGTTGTCAGCTCTAATACACAGCCGACGCCCGCAGCGTATGGAGCGGGCTCAGCACGTGAGCCGGCTCCATACATCAACCCCCGCACCATGACGTGCTATTAAGTCATAGTGCTCAAAGGGGTTAATGCACAGCGGATGGTGTGAATATTACATTTTAGTGCATAATATGTTGTGCCCAGTTTGTGCCACTGAAGACAAATACCTCATAAAACGTTAAGCGGGTTCCCCGGGTATGGCGATGCCATATATGTGGGCGCAAACTGCTGTTTGGGGACGCTGCAAGGCTCAGAAGGGAGGGAGCGCCATTTTGCCTTTGGAGCGCAGATTTTGCTTGGTAGTAGGTCTGTTTTGGGTTTCGCTGGTATTTCAGTTTATAATGTGGGGGCATATGTAATCTGTGCGGAGAACATCAGGGCATAATAAGAGGGTATAAAAATGCGGTAAATAAATAATAATTCATAGATGTGTGGCCGGTGTCGCACTGATAAATGGTGTCGGATGTTACCCGCTTTTAGAAAACACTGCACATTTTGCATCGCCATATTCCTGGGAGCCAGAACTTCTTTATTTTTTCACCACCGGAGCTGCGTGAGGGCTTATTTGTTGCGGGACAATCTGTACTTTTCATTGGTACCATTTTGGGATACATGCGATTTTTTTGATCACTTTTTATTACATTTTTTTGCAAGCCGGGTGACCAAAAACAAGCAATTCTGACAATGTTTTTTCGTTTATTTTTTGCGGCGTTCACCGTGCACTATAAATTACCATTATATTTTATTCTGCGGGTTGGTACGATTACGGCGATACCATATGTATATAGGTTTGCGCAATAAAATCACTTTTTTATAAAATAATTAATTTTCTGTGTCACAATATTCTGAGAGCCGTAACTTTTTTATTTTTCAGTCAAAAAAGCGGTGTAAGGACTTGTTTTTTGCGGTACGGGTTGTAGTTTTTATTGGTATTATTTTCGGGTACATGTGACTTTTTGATCACTTTTTATTCTCTATTTTGGGAGGGGTGGTGACCAAAAAATAGCGATTCTGGTGTCGTTTTTTACTGATTTTTTTTTGGGGTGTTCATCGTGCGGGAAAAACAACATAGTTTTATAGTTGGGGTCGTTACGAACGCGGTGATAGCAGATATGTGTACTTTTTTTAACGTGTTCATTTTTTTCCTATAATGAAAGACTTATTATAGGAAAAAAATGAATTGTTTGTTTATATCACTTATAACTTTTATTTTTACACTTTTTTTAAAACATTTTTATTATCTTTTTTTTACTTTTTTCACTTGTCTCACTAGGGGACACTTAGACTTGCAGCTCTGATCGCTGCTGGAATGCATTACACGACACACGTAGTGTAATGCATTCCAACTGTCATTGTGACGTGACCGTCACACTGACAGGAAGTCTCGGAGGAGCGGCAGGAGGTTGCTCCTCCGAGGCTTCCGTACATGGCAACCCGGAGGTCATTGTCTGACCTCCGATTGCCACAACAAGCATCGGTAGCCCCCACGATCACTTAGTGGGGGCTGCCGATGTGCTTCAAACCACTTAAATGCGGCGACGGCAATCCGTCGCCGCATTTATGGGGTTAATTGCCGAAATCAGCGGCGATGGTCCACTGACCGGCAAGGCTGGAGTGTCAGCTGTCAGGGACAGCTGACCTCCTTGTTCCCGGATACTGTCCGTTAGGACAGTGTGCGCCGGGAACTACTCCGCAATAGTACGTCTGGATGCGGGAACTAACCCCTCTGCAAGACGTACTATTGCGGAGCAGTGCGGGAAGAGGTTATATAGATTTTGTATGTTTTACTGCTTTTACACAGTAAATATGTGTCTCCATATTTGAAGAGTCATAACTTTTTTATTTTTCAGCCGATGCAATTGTATGAGGGCTTTTTTTTTGCGGGACAACTTGCAGTTTTTATTGGTACCATTTTGGAGTAGATGCGACTTTTTGATCACTTTTCATCACGTTTTTTTTTTAAGGCAGGATTCACAGAAACCAGCAATTTTTGCATTGTTTTTTATTTTATTTTTTACGGCGCTCACCGTGCGGGTTAAATAATGTAATAACTTTATAGTTGGGTTTGTTACAGACACGGCAATACCAAATATGTGTAACTTTTTTTACTTTTGTTTTTTTTAATAATAAAGCATTTTGTAAGGGGAAAAGTGTGTTTTTAATTTTTTTTTTATTGACTTTTTTGAAACTTTTTTTTTTACTCCTTTACTTGTCCTGCTAGGGGACTTCACTACGCAATCCTCGGATCACTTTTATAATACACTGCAAAACTTCTGTAGTGCAGCGTATTACTTACTGCCTGTCCGTGTAAAACGGACAGGCATCTGCTAGGCTCCCCTGTTGCCGTAGATGACACCGGCACTCTGCGATCACATGCAGGTTGCCGTGGAGTGAGACAGAGAGCTCCCTCCCTCTCTACAAAATCACTCAGATGCGGCGCTCGCTATTGAGCACCGCATCTGAGGGGTTAAATGGGTGAGATTGATGCTGATATCGATCTCACCCGTTAGAGCAGGGATGCCCCCAGCCCTCAGCTACCTCTGGTAGCTGAGAGCAGGAAGATTTACCGGTTCCCTGCTCTGTTTATTTATTCTGATGCAGCGCCGTGAAAAGGTGTATGTATCAGAATAAAGCCCATTAGTGACCACCGTGAAAAGGTGTATTGGGGGTCACTAACGGGTTAAATAAAAATTATTATTATTATCATTATTATTAATACATTCAGCATCCTAACATAGGTGTGACACTCATGCAGCTTTAAAAGTAGCCCTGAGGTGCAAATCTACAGTAGTTTTCCAACCAAAACCTGATGTTTACATTGAGTATGATCACCTTTGCTGAATGTACATAATATGTTAAGGAATTGCATAATATACTGAATATCGATATATTTTAAAAGTCCATGGTTGGGCTGGTTTTCAATAAAATAGGGCCTCTAAACTTGGTGCAAAAGATATACTGCTATGGCCATATAAAGATGTGTATTACTTTATCCTACTCATAAACATACATCTAAAATTGTTTGACTACATACATAGGGTGAAATGATAAGATACCACTGGGACCATCAGGTGATGTGCTTTCTCCGCAGCCAGTGGCGTCTTGGAGACTATATCTAGGAACACCTCCTACTAGGCACTTCCACTGGGGGGCGCCTCTGAGGGTCAAGGGCCATAGATGTCTGTAACATTTGCCCCTAACACCAACCTTGGCTGCGACAGGAAAATTGTGGGTTAAATTGAAAGTGGACAGTTGTTATCAATAATTAATAACCAATACAGAATAAAGTGGAATTGTAAAGGATCTGCCAGGCACAGCTTCTGTGTCAACGCCCATGGGTAAACAGTCTGCACCTGCTTCTATGTCTGTGAGACTGACTCCATCTTCTGCCACTCGGGATGGCGGGCTTGGGAGTGGGAGAGCCTATCACAGCCTGGCCAGACTGAGCTAGCTCCCGCCCTCTGTCTATTTATACCTGCCTTTCCTGTTCCTCCTTGCTTGTGATTCTTCTCGTTTGGTTTCCTGGCCCTGCTGCAGCTTCTTGTACTATTTGTCCCTGCTTCATACTGACCCTGGCTTACTGACTACTCTCCTGCTCTGCGTTTGATACCTCGTACACTCCTGGTTTGACTCGGCTTGTTCACTACTCTTGTTGCTCACGGTGTTGCCGTGGGCAACTGCCCCATTTCCCTTAGCTTCTGTGTACCCTTGTCTGTTTGTCCGTCGTGCACTTATTGAGCATAGGGATTGTCGCCCAGTTGTACCCCGTCGCCTAGGGCGGGTCGTTGCAAGTAGGCAGGGACTGAGTGGCGGGTAGATTAGGGCTCACTTGTCTGTTTCCCTACCCCCTTTCATTACATAATCACAAGCCCATATACCTAGTCTACCCTGGTCCCTGACACTACTATGGACCCCCTTGAGACCCTGGCTCAGCAAATGCAGGGTTTCTCTCTACAGGTCCAGGCCCTGGCTCAGAGGGTCAATCAGCCTGATGCTACTATGGTAGTGCCCCTCACCTCTTGAACCCCACCTCAAGTTGCCTGACCGGTTCTCAGGGGACCGGAAGACTTTTCTCTCCTTTCGGGAAAGTTGTGGCTCTATTTTCGCTTAAAGCCCCACTCCTCAGGTTCTGAGAGCCAGCGGGTGGGTATAATTATGTCCCGGCTCCAGGACGGGCCCCAAGAATGGGCCTTCTCCTTGGCTCCTGACGCCCCTGAACTTTCCTCTGTTGATCTTTGTTTTTCTGCTCTCGGACTCATTTATGACGAGACTGACAAGACTGCCTTTGCCGAGAGTCAGCTGGTAACCTTACGTCAGGGTAAGAGACCTGTTGAGGAGTATTGTTCTGACTTTAGGAAGTGGTGCGTAGCTTCTCGGTGGAATGACCCTGCCTTAAGGTGCCAGTTTAGATTGGGTCTGTCGAACGCCCTGAAAGACCTGCTAGTTAGCTATCCCTCTTCTGACTCCCTAGATCAGGTTATGGCTTTAGCGGTACGACTTGACCGACGTCTCAGGGAACGACAACTTGAACGTTTTTGTGTTTTCTCCTCTGACTCCCCCATGATGCCTCCCGAGATTCCGTTGCTTCGTTCTTCCACGGAAGACTCTGAGGTACCTATGCAACTCGGGGCCTCTGTGTCCCCCCAACAACGTAGAGAGTTCCGTAGGAAGAATGGTCTCTGCTTCTATTGTGGGGATGACAAGCATCAAGGGAACAACTGTCCTAGGCGTAGGAATAAGCAGCCGGAAAACTTCTGCGCCTAAGTGATCATCGGGGAGGTCACTTGGGCGCACAGGTATTTCCCGTAAATAGGAAACGTAATAAAATCTTGCTTCCCTCTCAGGTCTCTTTTGGTGGTAGGTCTGCTACCGGCAGTGCCTTCGTGGATTCAGGGTCTTCTGCTAATATCATGTCTGTGGAATTTGCTATGTCTCTAGCTATGCCTTTGATTGATTTGCCTAAACCTGTCCCGGTAGTGGGTATCGACTCCACTCCTCTTGCTAATGGTTATTTTACACAGCATACCCCTGTTTTTGAACTCCTTGTTGGCTCCATGCATTTGGAGCAGTGCTCTGTACTGTTGATGCAGGGATTATCGTCCGATTTGGTTTTAGGCCTTCCCTGGTTGCAGTTGCATAATCCCACGTTTGACTGGAATACTGGGGATCTTACCAAATGGGGTAATGAATGCTTGACGTCATGTTTTTCTATTAGTCCTATTTCTCCCCCTGAGGAGGTGAACACTCTACCTGAGTTTGTTCAGGACTTCGCTGATGTTTTCTCTAAGGAAGCCTCCGAAGTGTTACCTCCTCATAGAGAATACGATTGCGCTATCGATTTGGTACCAGGAGCTAAGCTCCCTAAGGGTAGGATATTTAATCTCTCTTGTCCCGAGCGTGAAGCCATGAGAGAGTATATCCAGGAATGCCTGGCCAAGGGTTACATTTGCCCCTCTACTTCTCCGGTAGGTGCTGGCTTCTTCTTCGTAGGGAAGAAGGATGGTGGTCTTAGGCCATGCATTGACTACCGTAACTTGAATAAGGTCACTGTAAGGAACCAGTATCTCCTTCCTTTGATTCCTGATCTCTTTAATCAGGTTCAGGGGGCCCAATGGTTCTCTAAGTTTGATCTACGGGGGGCGTATAACCTTATCCGCATCAAAGAGGGGGATGAGTGGAAGACTGCGTTTAACACGCCCGAAGGTCATTTCGAATACCTCGTCATGCCCTTTAGGTTGTGTAATGCTCCCGCGGTCTTCAAGAATTTCATAAATGATTTTAAGAGATTACCTGGGGGTATTTCTGGTAGTGTACCTTGATGACATACTTGTGTTTTCCCAGGACTGGTCCTCCCACATTGAGCATGTCAGGAAGGTGCTCCAGGTCCTTCGGGAAAACAAACTGTTTGCGAAGACCGAAAAATGTGTGTTTGGGGTGCAGGAGATACAATTTTTGGGTCAAATCCTCACTCCTCATGAATTCCGCATGGACCCCGCCAAGGTCCAGGCTGTGGCGGAATGGGTCCAACCTGCCTCCCTGAAGGCGTTACAGTGCTTCCGGGGGTTCGCTAATTATTACAGGAGATTTATCGCTAACTTCTCGGTCATCGCTAAGCCTCTTACGGATCTCACTCGCAAAGGTGCTGATCTCCTCCACTGGCCTCCTGAGGCTGTGCAGGCTTTTGAGATCCTTAAAAAGTGCTTTATCTCGGCCCCGGTGCTAGTTCAGCCCAACCAAATGGAGCCATTTATCGTGGAGGTTGACGCATCCAAGGTGGGAGTGGGGGCTGTCTTGTCCCAGGGTACCAGGTCCCTCACCCTTCTCCGTCCCTGTGCCTACTTCTCCAGGAAGTTTTCACCCACTGAGAGTAACTATGATATTTGCAACCGCAAACTCTTAGCCATTAAATGGGCATTTGTAGAGTGGCGCCACTTCCTGGAGGGAGCTAGGCACCAGGTCACGGTCCTTACCGACCACAAGAATCTGGTTTTCCTAGAATCTGCCCGGAGGCTAAACCCGAGACAAGCTCGATGGGCGTTATTTTTTACCAGATTCAACTTTTTGGTTACCTATAGGGCTGGGTCTAAAAATATTAAGGCTGATGCACTATCGCGTAGCTTCATGGCCAGCCCACCTTCGGAGGAAGATCCTGCTTGTATTTTGCCTCCAGGTATAATCATTTCCTCTATTGATTCTGATTTAGTCTCCGAAATTGCGGCTGATCAAGGTTCAGCTCCCAGGAACCTTCCTGAGAACAAGCTGTTTGTTCCCCTGCAATTCCGGCTAAGGGTACTTAGGGAAAATCATGACTCCGCACTATTTGGTCATCCAGGCATCCTGGGTACCAAGCACCTCATTGCCAGAAACTATTGGTGGCCTGGGTTGCCTAAAGACGTTAAGGCCTACGTCGCCGCTTGTGAAGTTTGTGCTAGGTCCAAGACTCCCAGGTCCCGACCAGCGGGCTTACTACGTTCTTTGCCCATTCCCCAGAGACCTTGGACCCATATCTCCATGGATTTTATCACCGATTTGCCTCCATCTCAAGGCAAGTCGGTGGTGTGGGTGGTAGTAGACCGCTTCAGTAAGATGTGCCACTTTGTGCCCCTCAAGAAACTACCCAATGCTAAGACGTTAGCTACCTTGTTTGTCAAAAACATCCTGCGTCTCCATGGGGTCCCTGTCAATATTGTTTCTGACAGAGGGGTACAATTTGTTTCATTGTTTTGGAGAGCCTTCTGTAAAAAGTTGGAGATTGATCTGTCCTTCTCCTCTGCCTTCCATCCTGAAACTAATGGCCAAACTGAGAGGACTAATCAGTCTCTAGAACAATATTTAAGGTGTTTTATCTCTGACTGTCAATATGATTGGGTCTCATTCATTCCCCTCGCCGAATTTTCCCTTAATAACCGGGTCAGTAACTCGTCAGGGGTCTCCCCCTTTTTCTGTAATTTTGGGTTTAATCCACGGTTTTCCTCTGTTTCACCTGGTAGTTCCAACAATCCCGAGGTAGAGGTCGTTCATCGGGAACTGTGCACAGTCTGGGCCCAGGTTCAGAAGAACCTAGAGGCGTCCCAGAGCATACAAAAAACTCAGGCAGATAGAAGACGTTCTGTTATCCCCTTGTTTATGGTCGGGGATCTGGTGTGGCTATCGTCTAAGAACTTGCGCCTTAAAGTCCCGTCCAAGAAGTTTGCTCCCCGGTTTATAGGGCCGTACAAGGTCATTGAAGTCCTCAATCCTGTCTCCTTCCGACTGGAGTTGCCCCCATCTTTTCGAGTACACGACGTGTTTCATGCCTCCCTCCTTAAACGCTGCTCCCCGTCCTTGGCTCCCTCGAGGAAACCTCCTGTCCCCGTTCTCACCCCTGAGCGGGTAGAATTCGAGGTGGCCAAGATTGTGGACAGCAAGATGGTCCAAGGCTCCCTCCAGTACCTGGTCCATTGGAGAGGATACGGGCCTGAGGAGAGGACTTGGGTACCCGCCCGGGATGTTCACGCTGGGGTATTGGTCAGGAGGTTCCACCTTCGTTTCCCCAATAAACCAGGTCCATCTAGAAAGGGTCCGGTGGCCCCTCATAAAAGGGGGGGTACTGTAAAGGATCTGCCAGTCACAGCTTCTGTGTCAACGCCCATGGGTAATCAGTCTGCACCGGCTTCTATGTCTGTGAGACTGACTCCATCTTCCACCACTCGGGATGGCGGGCTTGGGAGTGGGAGAGCCTATCACAGCCTGGCCAGACTGAGCTAGCTCCCGCCCTCTGTCTATTTATACCTGCCTTTCCTGTTCCTCCTTGCTTGTGATTCTTCTCGTTTGGTTTCCTGGCCCTGCTGCAGCTTCTTGAACTATTTGTCCCTGCTTCATACTGACCCTGGCTTACTGACTACTCTCCTGCTCTGCGTTTGATACATCGTACACTCCTGGTTTGACTCGGCTCGTTCACCACTCTTGTTGCTCACGGTGTTGCCGTGGGCAACTGCCCCATTTCCCTTAGCTTCTGTGTACCCTTGTCTGTTTGTCCGTCGTGCACTTATTTAGCGTAGGGACTGTCGCCAAGTTGTACCCCGTCGCCTAGGGCGGGTCGTTGCAACTAGGTAGGGACTGAGTGGCGGGTAGATTAGGGCTCACTTGTCTGTTTCCCTACCCCCTTTCATTACAGGAATGCACAATATTCGAATCAACAACTCAAAGTTGAGCACAAATTGTTTGTACACATGTACGATACCACTCTCTTCTGTAATACTCTCTAAACTATTTAGAATACAGAAACCAACCTTACCAAATTGGTTAAAAAGATAGAAATCTTTAGCATTATGTTTTTCTTGTGAATACCTGCCAGTAATGTCCCTAGTTATTTAATGTTTCTGCTCACATGGATAGCATGTGGATACTTTTAATCATTAATCAACTTCTGCTCCTAATAAAGGAAGTAATTGGGGATTTCCTACACAAGACATTAAACACCTATGGTCCGAATATTTTCTGTTCTCTTAGTGGCAGGAATAATTGATATTCAAGACATGTTGAAGCATGATTAGTCATTCGTTCAGCTAGTCTGAAAGAATGTGAAACACCTAAGGTCGATGAAGGGTAAGCTTGTGAATGCTGCAGCTCACTGAATATTGAATAGAAAGAAGAAAGGATCTATATGCCTGTCTATCTGTCTGTCAGATAAATATCAAAACACTTTGCTGAAAAAGATTACCCCAAATCGCTGATTGAGTGATCTAAACTTTGCATATCTAAAAAGATTTAAGTTAAATGCAAAATAAAGCAAATAATTAAAAGGGATGGAAAATCAGGGAAATACTACAGGGACGCTACAATATTTTAGTAGAGGATCCTTTTCTGTAAATACATTTAACAAAGATACCCCATCTAACTTGTCAGAAAGTTCTGAATGTCAGGTAATCTCTCACTGAGATGTGGCTGTAGTCGGAACTGCTATGTGCTGATGGCACTGATGGGGGCATTAAAGGTTGAAATACTTATAGGGGCATACACTGTTAATGGAACCTCTATGGCTTACATTTAGAAACATTGGAGACAATAAAAATAGTAATAGAAAAATGTGTGTGGTGCACACCATGTGGCTTTGCTCCATTCTTTCAACCAGGGGAGGGGAATGGGGAGGGTTATGTATATTTACGAATTATGAAGATTAGGGATGTATTGCGATGGATTATATGAAAGCTCAATTATGTTTTTCCACAAAGTCTTAATGAGATTTTATTGGTTTCATTTATTTATTATCATTTTTCCCATTCACCAGTGCTTTTTCTTCATTTTGATTACTACTAATTAAAGTTATGTGTAGAGGAAGAGAAAATACAATAGAAACAATTGAAGATATAATATCATATTCAGTAACAGCAATATATAATGTGGCATAGGATTTGTAAGCATCATAAGTAGTAGAACAAACAAAACCAATGCTTAATTTCTTAATGCATCATGATGTACATTGTATCTGAGTCGTGCACGAGCCAGGAGGCTGATTCAGCACAAAACCGTGCGAGCCGGCAGTAACTATTGAAACAATAATAATCCCTGATGATGTACCACATATATCAGTGGTGCAGAAACGCGTTGGATTAGCGTAATATTCTTTCAGCAAGTTGTGTTCAGCGATTATACAATAAGAGGAGAGGCTGATCTAAGGGTGGACTATCTACATCACTGCCAATAGACCTTTCTCTGCTGCTGACCATTTGACTGAGCCTGTTGTAATTTGGCTTCAAGAGCCCATTTTTAGTAATCATTTAATAAAATTTATTTTAATCGTTCTATTCAGGCAGTAAATCTAGGAATTAACGGAACGTAAACAATTCTATCAATGTGCACAATCTAATCATTTATTTGTAGAGGAAGAAAAAATACAATAGAAACAATTGAAGATATAATATCATATTCAGTAACAGCAATATATAATGTGGCATATGATTTGTAAGCATCATAAGTAGTAGAACAAACAAAACCAATGCTTAATTTCTTAATGCATCATGATGTACATGTATATCATCAGTGGGGTGTAGTTCATAGATGTACATTACTGATCACGAGAGCACAATAGCTGAAGTGTGGCCGTGATGGATAGCAACATAGTCCCACAGTAACAGCCAGGATCAGAGTTTTTGTTTGAGCCTTTATCAGTTCTTATTATAATGCAGATAAAGGAAGGGGCCTCCCTCTGTCATGTCCCTGTCAACCCCAGCATCAGATTTGCTTGGCTGACCGGGAAATACTGACAGCACTGGGCCTATTAAAGGCACTTGCCACTAATCGATGACTATTCAGAAGACTGCCACATGGAAGTTCAATTGGGAAAGTCCATACTTCCTAGCAGGCGTTAAGGGAAAAGAATGGGGAGATTCCTTAGACTTCACAACCCAGTCTTGCCAGCTCCAAACTGATTGCATCTTAAAGGATCCACATCTCTGGTGAAAACCGTAACAGCCTTGTTTAATTGAAATAGGAGTGTTAGTGGAGTACTGTTTGAGGAAGAAGTGAAGATCCAATTAATGAGCCTGGATCACTGATAAAAAAGGGCCTCGGATTCTTACTTTCTGGAGGACAGCTCCTAAGTAATCCTAGGAGAAACTATCAAAGGCCTTTTCGATGTCAAGGGCCAGGAAAGTTAAAGGGAATGTGTTGCCAGAAAAACATGTTTTTTTTTTAAAAATTAAACATTTAGTGTGTGGGTGATTAAACATTGTTCAAATTTTTTTTTTTTTTTTGGCACGAGCCAGGAAATATTATAAATTATTTCTAATTTATAATACTACCCATTTTTGGCCACTAGATGGGGCTGTTCCCAAATTGCAGCATTGCAACATTGGGTTAAAAGCCCTCGCTCTAGTGAGCTCTCAGCATCCCCCCCTCCTTTATCCTGGCTAGTGCCGGGATAAACGAGGGGTTTGAAAGGTTTAACCTCCTACACTGTGTGTCGCCATTTTTTGAGGTAACCCACAGTGTAGTAGGTTTACATACAGTAGTAAACACACACAAACACTAACATACATTGAAATCTCTTACCTGCTCCTGCCGCCGCGGCTCCCTCCGGCCCGTCCGCTCCGTTTGCTGCCGCTGTTCCATGTGCACAAGTCCGGAAGCCGCGACCGGAAGTAGTAATATTACTGTCCGGCCGCGACTTCCGGTCCACAGGAAAATGGCGCCGGACGGCGCCAATTTCGAATAGGACTGTGTGGGAGCGGCGCATGCGCAGTTCCCACACAGACGCCGTACACGGCAGTCAATGGGACGGGAGCCGTTCGCAGTCCCTATGGGACTGTGGCTGCCGTATTCCATGTCTGTGTGTGTCGTTAATCGACACACACAGAAATGGAACAAAAAATGGCAGCCCCCATAGGGAAGAAAAAGTGTAAAAATAAGAAACAGTAAAACACAAACACACAAATGAATATAAACGTTTTTATTAAAGCACTAACATCTTTAACATATAAAAAAATTATTTGCGATGACACTGTTCCTTTAAAGAGGTATCAGTAAAATTGGCCTGTAGGATGACATGAAAGACTTTTTTTTTTTTAACCCTTTCAGGACCGAGGTAATTTTGACCCTTGAGGACCAGCCCCATTTTTTCAAATCTGACATGTGTCATTTTATGTGGCAATAACTCTGGAATGCTTTCACCTATCCAAGCTTATTTGTGAAAAACACCAAAATGTAAAGAAAATTTGCAAAAATTATAATTTTTCTAATTTTTAATGTATCTACTTGCAAAACAGATAGTAATACCACACAAAATTGTTACTAATTAACATCCCCCATATGTCTACTTTATATTTGCATTGTTTTTTTAACATTATTTTATTTTTCTAGGACGTTACAAGGCTTACAACTTTAGCAGCAATTTCTCACATTTTCAAAAAAATTGCAATATTATATATTAAAAAGACCTCATAAATCACCCCATTTAAAAAACTGCACCCCTCAAAGTATTCAAAACAGCATTCAGAAAGTTTCTTAACCCTTTAGGCGTTTCACAGGAATTAAAGCAATGTAGAGGTGTTATTTACAAATTTAATTTGTTTTGCCGAAATTCATTTGTAATAAAAAAAAAATCTGTAACACAGAAGGTTTTACCAGAGAAACGCAACTCAATATTTATTGCCCATATTCTGCAGCTTTTAGAAATATCCCACATGTGGCTCCAGTGTGGTAATGGACTGAAGCACAGGCCTCAGAAGCAAAGGAGCATCTAGAGGATTTTGGGGTCTCCTTTTTTTAGAATATATTTTAGGCACCATGTCAGGTTTGAAGAGGTCTTGTGGTGCCAAAACAGTGGCAACTCCCCAAAAGTGGTTTTAGAAACTACACACCTCAAGGAATTTATCTAAGGGTATGGTTAGCATCTTGACCTGACAGATCTTTTGCTATATTTATAGGAGTTTGTCTGTGAAAATGAAAATCTACTTTTTCTTCTGAAAAAATATAAAAAAATAGAATTTTTGCAAGGAATAAAGAATAAAAAGCACCCAAAACTTGTAAAGCTATTTCTCCCGATTATGGCAATACCCCATATGTGGTAATACACTGCTGTTTGGACCCACGGCAGAGCTCAGAAGGGAAGGAGCGCCATTTGGATTTTGGAGTGCAGATTTTGCTTGGAAATACACCGCGTTCCAAATTATTATGCAAATGTTATTTTTCGCTGATTTTCCTAAATAGTCGATGCAAATGACAGTCAGTATAATCTTCAAGCCATCAACCGTTGGAGTATAATGCAAATTTTATTGAACAATTCTCCTAATGATAACAGATTTTTTTTTAGAAGTAAAAAACTCAAAATGCACTGTTTCAAATTATTATGCACAGCAGAGATCAAAACATTTTAAAGGTTGTAAAGAGAACTAAAATGATAATTTGTTGAATTTGCAGCATCAGGAGGTCATATTTACAGAAATCAAAAGCTCTTTCAATCAAAAAAAACTTAGCAGGCCAAGTTACATGTTAACATAGGACCCGTTCTTTGATATCACCTTCACAATTCTTGCATCCATTGAATTTGTGAGTATTTGGACAGTTTCTGCTTGAATATCTTTGCAGAATGTCAGAATAGCCTCCCAGAGCTTCTGTTTTGATGTGAACTGCCTCCCACCCTCATAGATATTTTGCTTGAGGATGCTCCAAAGGTTCTCAATAGGGTTGAGGTCAGGGGAACATGGGGGCCACACCATGAGTTTCTCTCCTTTTATGCCCATAGCAGCCAATGACACAGAGGTATTCTTTGCAGCATGAGATGGTGCATTGTCATGCATGAAGATAATTTTGCTATGGAAGGCACGGTTCTTCTTTTTGTACCACGGAAGAAAGTGGTCAGTCATAAACTCTACGTACTTTGCAGAGGTCATTTTCACACCGTCAGGGACCCTAAAGGGGCCTACCAGCTCTCTCCCCATGATTCCAGCCCAAAACTTGACTCCGCCACCTCCTTGCTGACGTCGCAGCCTTGTTTGAAAATTAGTCTTCATGTATTTCTGAGCCCACTGCAACCGTTTCTGCTTGTGAGCATTGTTTAGGGGTGGCCGAATAATAGCTTTATGCACACTTGCAAACCTCTGACGGATCCTACTCCTTGAGGTTCGCGGGACTCCAGAGGCACCAGCGGCTTCATATACCTGTTTGCTGCTTTGCAATGGAATTTTAGCAGCTGCTCTCCTAATCCTATTAATTTGTCTGGCAGAAACCTTCCTCATTATGCCTTTATCTGAACGAACCCGGTTGTGTTTTGAATCAGCCACAAATCTGATCACGCTTACGTTTTCTTGAAATATCTAATGTTTTCATACCTTGTCCAAGGTATTGCACTATTTCACGCTTTTCGGCAGCAGAGAGATCCTTTTTCTTTCCCATATTGCTTGAAACCTGTGGCCTGCTTAATAATGTGGAACGTCCTTCTTAAGTAGTTTTCCTTTGATTGGGCACACCTGGCAAACTAATTATCACAGGTGTCTGAGATTGATTACAATGATCCAAAGAGCCCTAAGACACAATACCATCCAGGAGTTTAATTGAAAAACTAATAATTAAATGTTTATGACACTTAAATCCAATGTGCATAATAATTTGGAACACGGTGTAGTTCTGTTTGGGGTTTTGATGGTATTTCAGTTTATAATGTGGGGGCATATGTAAGCTGGGCAGAGAACATCAGGGCATAATAGAAATAATAATAATAATAATAATTCATAGATATGTGGCCGTTGTCGCACTGATAAATGGTGCCCAATCTTATCCGCTTTTGGAATGCTCTGCACAGTTTCTGTCGCTATATTCTGAGCGCCAGAACTTTTTTATTTTTTATCCACCGGAGCCGTGCGAGGGCT
Organism: Rhinoderma darwinii; assembly: GCF_050947455.1. Taxonomy (NCBI): domain Eukaryota; kingdom Metazoa; phylum Chordata; class Amphibia; order Anura; family Rhinodermatidae; genus Rhinoderma; species Rhinoderma darwinii. The sequence goes on along the minus strand of NC_134687.1, from coordinate 215,009,048 downwards.
TATTTGTTACGTTACAATCTGTAGCAGGGCCGGACTGAGACTTAAAATCAGCCCTGCCATTTTTAAGCACACAGGCCCACCGCAGGCCATACGCAGCAACCAGTGTTGGGCTGGAGTACATGGGACCACCTTTCATCTATACAAGACATGGGGAGATTTATTAAAACAGGTGTAAATGAAAAGAGCAATAGTTCCTGATAGCCCCAACTCCAACGAATCCACTGCTTTTCCATGAGAATAATGTACATGCTCGTTATTCTAGAGGATTTTTTTGTATATAGTGCCCCACATATAGCCCCCCCAGTAGATGGTGCCCCACATATGGCCCCCTGTACATAGTGCCTCACATATAGCCTCTCCTGTATATTGTGGCCCACATATAGCTCCCCTGTATATAGTGCCCCACATATAGCTCCCCCCCATAGATAATGCCGCTCACACTTTTAAGTGGAAAAAAAAGACCAAAAAAAAACAACTTTACATACTCACCTCGATCCCATTCCCACGTCATCCTATGTCAATGCAGGCCTGCTCTTTTCTGAGCAGGTCTGATGGGGCTGAACGACAGCACTGATTGGCAGGGCAAAATGACTTGCCCCGTCAATCAGCGCCTTTCAACAACAGAAGCGGTGCGATGACGTCATCGCGCCACTAGCATCGTTGAAAGGTGCTGATTGGAGGAGCAAGTCTTTCTGCCCTGCCAATCAGCATCATTGTAAGGCAGGTACAATTAGTGCATGAGGGGGTGGCGGCAGTTGGTTTCAGTGGCGCCGCCGCCCCAGGGCCAATTCTAGCTTTTATGCTGCCTGAGGCGAAAATTGAAATGGCGCCCCCCAGATCTTGATTGGCATCCTCCTGACTGTTCTACATTACTACCAGCCTTCTACTTTGCCTTGTACTCCCCTGGCATGTGCGGTGCAGTGATGAAGCCGGGCAGAGTACAATTCGCTGAAAGTTGTGTGTTCATGGAGTACAAGGCAATGGTGCATCCAAGAAAGTTGGAGAAGACTGGTAGTGATGTATAACAGCCAAGGGGGATGTCAATCAAGCATGGAAAGGTGGGTTTGCAGTTAGGACTGTGTGAGTCTACAGGATAGCGGCACCGACCCATGACCCTTTATATAGTAATTAGCATAAAGCGTGCACTATTTTATATGTTGATTTTAAAGATTTTGCTGCATCTGAAACAATCATACAGGGGAATGTTTGGAACTATTGTCAGGTCATGTATTACTGCATGGTGGCGGTTCAAGGGGTTAAAACTGCCAGACAGGTTCTAATTAAACATACAATGAATTACAACAATGCCATCTGCTCTACACCAGAACCAAGCTCAGGACATATATACAACACCAGAACCAAGCTGATTACATATATACAGTACCAGAACAAATCTCAGTACATATATACAACACCATAACCAAACTCATACATATCTACAGCACCAAGACCAAGCTCAGTACAAATACATTTTAGTCCAGAGATCATTTGCAAAGTCAGGTTAGCAGCTTCCAGTATGACCTGAATAATAGTAATGATATACTGGGAGTTGCTTATACCCCAAAAAATAGTACCCTCCATCATCTGTACAGATCATACAGTAATAATTAGGCTTCATTCAGACCTGCATCGGGGCTCCGTTCATGGGTTCCGTCAGACCTTTCGGTCAGAAGAACCCACGAACGGAAACCAAACAGAAACCATAGCTTTCCGTTACCATTACCGTTGATTTCATTTCAATGGTAACGCTTCCGTTGCTAATGGTTTCCGTTTGTCTCCTTTTCAAAAGGTTTCAGTTTTTTTGGAGGAATCAATAGAGTAGTCTACTGTATCCACCTGTAATCTATCACATTTAAGTAACTTAGATGTGATCTATTATAGGTGGAACCTGCGTGTCAGAGACACACAGGACCCGCTGAGACTGAACCCATCAGTTCCACGCACCTGATGTGTTCAGGATTCAGCGTAAGATACAGCTGCTCTGTATACAGGATACAGAGCAGCTGTATCTCAAAAAGTAAAAAGATTTTTTAATAAAAACGAATTATAAAGTTGCACAAAACACACGGACTGACATATTATTATAAAAAAAATTAAAAAAAATTCACTTTAAAGGGGTACATAGCCTTTAATGAAAAACAATCAGATCTTTACCAACAACCATCGTCTAGTACAACACGCAGCACATGCAGTTTTACCAAAAGTCGGTGCGGTTTTCAAATGATTATGGTTTGCAAAAAACTGCATGGACATTAACAATTATTTGAAAACTGCGCTGACTCGTGGGAATGCAGCACGTTGGCGTGGTTTGCAGCTGTATCGTTGTAAAACAGCAGCTACTATATGTATATACGGTACAGGTATGATCCCACAGGACGGATACGTTGTGTAAAAGCATACAGCGTATACGCCCTGTGCACCGCAGGGAATTCCGGCTGAAAAACTGCAGCAAATTGTGGTGCAGTTTTTCGGCCAGGAATGGCCGCTGCGGAAAACTGAGCAGAACAAATGAATACTTACCATGGCGACGGTTCCCTCCTACATCCTGAAACCCTGGGATGATGTTTCATCCCATGTGACCACTGCAGCCTGCGATTGGCTGCAGCAGTCACATGGATGAAACGTCATCCCAGGAGGCCGGCCTGGACCAAAAAAACTGAATTTCTTTGTAAGAATAAGATTTAAATTTTTCCTGAGTTGCGATTTTTTGCATCGAAATCGCTGCATTTCCGCCGCAAAAAAACACAACATCTGCTATTTGTTGCGGGTTTTACCTCCCATTGAATTAAATGGGGAAAACCCGAAACAATTAAGCAGCGTTTATGCAAATACGATTAACATGCTTAAAAAAACGTACCGCAGGTAAATTTCAACTTTTTTTTCCGTTCATCGTGTGGGTGAGATTTGTTCAAATCTCACACACTCTGCTGCTACTGCATTAGGGCTTGTCCACACGTAACGGAATAGCTGCGTATTTTCCATCCGGAGTTGCGGATGGAAAATACGCAGAATACAGTAGCAGCAAATCCTATTCACACGCTGCGTACAATTTCTGATAAGAAGTTTACCTGCGGTGCGTATTTTTCGTACTGCAGCATGTCAATTCCTGCTGCGGAAAGTTGAATGAATTGCTGCGTTTTTCAGAGGAGATGTCACCATCCCCCAACATTGAGAAAAACGCAGCAAAATATGCTCCATTTTCTGCAGCAATTCCAATACGTGTGAGGAAGCCCTTGTGCTGCAGATTTAGGGCTTGTCCACACCCAACGGAATTGCTGCAGAAAATGGAGCATATTTTGCTGCATTTCCGCCGCAAAAAAACACAACATCTGCTATTTGTTGCGGGTTTTACCTCCCATTGAATTAAATGGGGAAAACCCGAAACAATTAAGCAGCGTTTATGCAAATACGATTAACATGCTTAAAAAAACGTACCGCAGGTAAATTTCAACTTTTTTTTCCGTTCATCGTGTGGGTGAGATTTGTTCAAATCTCACACACTCTGCTGCTACTGCATTAGGGCTTGTCCACACGTAACGGAATAGCTGCGTATTTTCCATCCGGAGTTGCGGATGGAAAATACGCAGAATACAGTAGCAGCAAATCCTATTCACACGCTGCGTACAATTTCTGATAAGAAGTTTACCTGCGGTGCGTATTTTTCGTACTGCAGCATGTCAATTCCTGCTGCGGAAAGTTGAATGAATTGCTGCGTTTTTCAGAGGAGATGTCACCATCCCCCAACATTGAGAAAAACGCAGCAAAATATGCTCCATTTTCTGCAGCAATTCCAATACGTGTGAGGAAGCCCTTGTGCTGCAGATTTAGGGCTTGTCCACACCCAACGGAATTGCTGCAGAAAATGGTGCGTAAATTGCTGCGTTTTTCTCAATGTATGGAGACGTCACCTATGAAAAACGCAGCAATTCTGGCTTGTTTTTTTGCGGGACGGGTTGTAGTTTTTATTGGTATTATTTTGGGGTACATGCGACTTTTTGATCACTTTTTATTCTATATTTTGGGAGGGGTGATGACCAAAAAACTAATGATTATAGCATTGTTTTTTAAATTATTTTTTTGAGGTGTTCACCGTGCAGGAAAAAAAATATTATAGTTTTATAGTTTGGGTCGTTACGAATGCGGTGATACCAAATATGTGTACTTTTTTAACGGTTTCATTTTTTTCCCATAATAAAAGACTTATAGGACAAAAAGCATTAATTGTTTTTGTAACTTATAACTTATTTTTACACTTTTATAAAACATTTTTATTACTTTTTTTTTAAACTTTTTTTACTCTAAGACCTGCAGCACTGATGGCTGCTATAACACATTACACTACCTAGGTAGTGTAACGTATTATAAACTGTCAGTGTGACACTGACTATCAAACTGACAGGAAGCCTATGAGGACCAGCTGGTCCTCATAGGCTTCCGTGAATGGCAGACCCGGAGGCCGTTGTATGGCCTCCGGTTTTGCCATGCAACCGACGGCAGCACCCGCAATCGGTCCCCGGGAAAGTTTGTTATAGCAACAAACTTTCCAGTTTGTTGCTACAACAAACTTTCCCTGCGATCACATGATCGGGACCTGAACCAATCAGGTCCCGATCATGTCTCCGGGACCAGAGGCAGGGTGTATAACAGCGCGATCCAGGTGTCACCGCTACTCTGAGACACCCAGATTGCGCTTTTAACAACCACTGTAAAGTCACGTAGGCGCTGCACAGAGCCCAGCAAGCGCCGACGTGAATTTACTGTGGGCGGTCAGGAAGCAGTTAATAATGGTGATCTTATTCTCTGTAGCCGAACCAATCGGTTCGGCTATCAGAGAACAGGTTGCTGGGGAGCCGGGACAATGACACCGCCGGCGTCAGAGCGCTCTCAGCACTATGCTGGCAGAAGCAGAGGTCTGCAGATTCACATCCTCGCTGCACGGGGTATATTCGGATAGGACGTGAATCTACTGATTGTTGCCGTGAAAGGGTTAAACATTCTTTATTTATATTTCTTTGTTTTTTGTAATATCACATAAATTGAAAACAACAATTTTGATAAGAGATAATTATATCTATGAAAATACAAAAACAGAATACGGGTATTGAACACTGTCAAATGGAAGACTTTTCTGATATTGCCCAGGGTTTGGTGTGATGGGATAAAACCCATTTGGGCTTTATTGGCCAGAATGGGGAATTAGGCGATAAAATGGCGATAAAGAGCTTGAAGTTAATGTTCAGAAGGGAAATGGGTTGGTAATTAGAGGGTTATAATGGATCCTTAATGGGTTTTAGTATAATCAATCTGTGCTTCCAGGGATCCAGCTGGTACCTAGTACCATGGATCTGAGTATTATAGAAAGTGGTGAGGTGGGGAAAAGAGTCACAATTTTTTTTAAAAATAATAGCTAGAAGTAAAAGCCATCTGCTGCCTGAACACCTTCTGCTGTAATAGGGGAGTTCAAAGATTCTACTTGTTGGGATAGTTTTGGCACATTCAGGGGTTAGATATAGGAATCAAGAGCGAAGGAGGACGGATCTATGTTCGATATACAAAGATTGCTAAAACTGTAAATGTATAGTAGTTGGGTTGGATCTTTAGTGGCCCGTTGTTGTTTTTTTTTATGGTAAATGCATTATTGGGCTTTTAGCTAGGATGCCAGGAGTCTGCAGGCTGTTGAGAAATTTTTCGTTTAAGTCCATTTGAGGGCACATTTGACATGGTGAGGTAGCAAAGTCATTAATTGTGGTAGTAGGGAGGTGGATACTAAGATGAGGTAGATTTTGGAATATGATAGTCGAAAAGAAGGTATAGCCTCTAGTAGTAGCATGAAGTTATCTTCACATAGCTGCATTGTGAAGTGTGTGTAGCGCTGAACGGATACTCAGGCTAGGTCTATCAGACGAACTATCAAGTGATATATTAAGAAAAGGTTTAAAGGCCCTTTTACTCTGGCCAATTATAGGGCAGATAAGCCTTCTCAAAACAGAACGCTCGTTGCCGATAATTGCCCTGTGTAAAAAGGGCAGCGATTAGCAGATGAACGGGCAAACGCTCGTAAATCTGCAGATCGTATGGTTTTAAAAAAAACCTGAAATAAAAAAATCAGCTATGTTGGTCCGTTTCTATTTTGGTAAGCTAAAAAGAAAGGGAATTTTGCAAGAGGATGAGCTCTCCTCTCATCTGTGCTTTTGTGTAGCATTAGCAAAGAAAAATTGTGTGTATTGACTGTGGACATATTTAGAAAAGATGAGGAAGAGAAGTGGGTGTTTTGAAGGCACTGGTCTGGATGATGTTTGAGATATCATAGGAAAGCTATACGTTGTTTTTAAAGGGAAGTTAAAAGCCCTTTATGTTACGGGATATAATGATAATAATGAGGGGGTAAAGTGATGGTAAACACCATAACTTGTAGTACCATAAGTATATATGTATGGAGACATGAGTGGATACGTAGGGACATTATGGGAGGTATAAGTCTTACTTAGATCTATAATTACAAATGCTACATGACACCAAGCTATGTAATATAGTTCAGTCTATGGAAGATGTTCATGAATTGCAAGCGGATTTAAACAAACTAAGTGTTTGGGCATCCACTTGGCAGATGAAGTTTAATGTAGATAAATGTAAAGTTATGCATCTGGGTACCAACAACCTGCATGCATCATATGTCCTAGGGGGAGCTACACTGGGGGAGTCACTTGTTGAGAAGGATCTGGGTGTACTTGTAAATCATAAACTAAATAACAGCATGCAGTGTCAATCAGCTGCTTCAAAGGCCAGCAGGATATTGTCGTGTATTAAAAGAGGCATGGACTCGCGGGACATGGATGTAATATTACCACTTTACAAAGCATTAGTGAGGCCTCATCTAGAATATGCAGTTCAGTTCTGGGCTCCAGTTCATAGAAAGGATGCCCTGGAGTTGGAAAAAATACAAAGAAGAGCGACGAAGCTAATAAGGGGCATGGAGAATCTGAGTTATGAGGAAAGATTAAAAGAACTAAACCTATTTAGCCTTGAAAAAAGACGACTAAGGGGTGACATGATTAACTTATATAAATATATTAATGGCAAATACAAAAAATATGGTGAAATCCTGTTCCATGTAAAACCCGCTCAAAAAACAAGGGGGCACACCCTCCGTCTGGAAAAAGAAAGGTTCAACCTGCAGAGGCGACAAGCCTTCTTTACTGTGAGAACGGTGAATTTATGGAATAGACTACCGCAGGAGCTGCTCACAGCAGGGACAGTAGATGGCTTTAACCGGTTAAGGACTAGGCTGTTTTACAGCTAAATGACCAGAGCAAATTTCACAATTTTGCTATGCGCTTCTTTAGATGACTATAACTCTGCAGGTGAATAAAGTTCATCTTTGAATTTTACACTCTTTTTAAAGGACAGATAGGGCTTTGTTTTAGTGGCATTTGTCAGTATATATAATTTTTATTTTTTTCTCTAAAGTGGGCAAAATTGGAATAAAATGCAAGAATTTAGCAAATGCGTCAGTTTATGCTAGCATTTTTCACACACGGTATGGACCACGGACAAAATTAATCTCCTTTCACATTCTTCCACTTCTCCCGTGCATGGGGATACCAAATATGTGTGCTTTATTCACGGGCATGTGCCAGGGCTTGGCATAAAAGGAGGCTTTTTGGCCTTTTCGGTCCAGCAATTCTGCACTTGATTTTATAGCCGCATACTGTTTTCTGGGGGGCGTAATGCTGCTGAAAGATTAGAATCACCCCATAAATGACTTCATTCCCACAAGGTTTCCTTCAAGGGGTTTATTATATTTTTAGACAGTCCAGTTTTCTTCTGAAAGTTTCTTGAATAAGATGGATCAAAATAAAATTAGCAATTTTTTAGCAAATTAATCTCCTTTCACATTCTGCCACTTCTCCTGTGCATGGGGATACCAAATATGTGGGCCTTATTATCACATAGAGATCTAGGACGGCTTACGATAGAAGAAGCTTATTTCACAAATCGCTTTTTTTCAAAGCTGGTTTTACAAAACTCAACAGAGTTTCTATAAGGGTATGTGCACACACACTAATTACGTCCGTATTTGACGGACGTATTTCGGCCGCAAGTCCCGGACCGAACACAGTGCAGGGAGCCGGGCTCCTATCATCATAGTTATGTACGATGCTAGGAGTCCCTGCCTCTCTGCAGGACAACTGTCCCGTACTGTAATCATGTTTTCAGTATGGGACAGCAGTTCCACGGAGTAGCAGGGACTCCTAGCATCGTACATAAGGAGCCCGGCTCCCTGCACTGTGGTCGGTCCGGTACTTGCGGCCGAAATACGTCCGTCAATTACGGACGTAATTAGTGTGTGTGCACATACCCTAACACTTCCAAAATATCTGCTCTTGAAGCAGAAATCCCAAAATATTCATCTAGGGGTATAATGGGATTTATTTTTTGCAGGTTTATGCAAATGTCGCTATCCAGCAGATGAACTTTAGAAAACATCAAACATGACATCCACCCCCCACCCATTCCCTCCCTCACCCTTGGAGTAAAATCAGGGGAAAAATAAAAAAGTAATGTAGGGCAAATATATTTTCAACGAATTAACTAAAATCTAATAATTCAGAACAGTGTGGTATTTTTTAAAACATGGCTCAATGCACAGGCCTGGTTGCGAGGGACATGAGGGACAGAAATATCGGGAATCTTTGCGGTGCCCGTCTTTTCTGCAGACGCGGCACTTTTTCTGGGGGTTGCTTCTGGTTGGTGTTGGGGGAATCCGACTGATGAAGTGTCTTTCAGTCAGTCGCGTGACATCCTCAGACTGGGGGCATTCTCGGGTGTCCTGAACATCAAAAATGAGGCCTTCAATAATTTTTTCCTGGAAATCCAGGTATGTGTCTCTGCCTCTGTTTTTTTTGTAGAGCACAAATGAATTGTGGATGGCCACCTGTAACAAATAAATGGCCACTTTTTTGTACCAGGTTTTAGTTTTGCGTTTTACTAAATAGGGCTGTAAAACCTGGTCGCTTAAATCCACCCCCCCCCCATGTACTTGTTATATTCGGACATGCTCACTGGTTTGTGCTTGTCCGATGATGCCCCCCTTTCCCTCACTGCCACTGTTCCTGCGGTATGAATCGTGCTTAGCACATACACATCTTTGCGATCCCAGAACCTGACGGCCAGCAATTCCTCAGATGCATAAGCGCAGGAGTCCCCCTTTACCATGCGCTTCCCCACTAATTGCTGTGGAAAACCAATTCGGTTTTTGCGCATGGTACCACATGCCCCAGTTCTTGCAGCATGCAAATGCCTAAACAGGGGCACACTGGAATAAAAATTGTTGCAGTACAGGTGGTACCCCTTGTGAAGCAGAGGCTGCATTATCTCCCACACAATTTTGCTGCTGGTGGAAAGATCAGGGGGGCATCCAGGAACATTTATTTTGCGGTCCCGCCCTTCATAAATCCTGAAGGCGGTGGTATATCCTGACCCGCTTTCACACAATGTGTAGAGCTTAACTCCATATCTTGCCCTTTTGGAAGGTAGATATTGGCGAAAGCTAAGTCTGCCATGAAAGTTGAGGAGGGATTCGTCCACACTTATATTCTGCTCAGGGGTGTAGAGTTGCAGAAATAAATTATTCAGGGAATTTATTAGCGGTCTTATTTTGAACAACCGATCCCGGTTTGCATCGGTACTTGGGGGGGCCTGTGCGTTGTCATTGAAGTGGAGGAACCTCATTATTGTCTCATAACGAGACCTGGGCATTACTGCAGAATATACTGGGGTGGCTTGGGCGGGTCTTGTTGACCAGTAAGACCTAATGGAGGGCTTTTTGACAATACCCATATTTAGAGTGAGCCCCAAATTTTTTTTTAATTCCTGCAAATTGGTGGGCGTCCAATCTCTGGCATGGGTGGATGAAGGTTTCTGCCTTATATATTGAGTGGCATATAAATTTGTTTCGTGGACAATCTGATTTAGGATGTCATCCGTTATAAATAAATGGAAGTAATCCATTTGGACAAAATTTGTATTGTCCACGGTTATGCCAGGAGTGGCAGTAAATCCGTGGATTCTAGGCCCAAAAGATGGGGCAGGTGCCCATACAAGAGCCTGGACTGGAGGGACCAGGCTGTCCCGTGCTACAGCGCTACTTGGCCCTGCGCTTTCATGTTCTGCAGTTTCAACTGCATCAGGGACAACGTCCCCTGAAGATGAACCTGAAGTGACGCTGTCATCGTCACTACCTAAAACAGGTTCCATCTCGGACGCCATCTCTGATACGGTCTCCGACTCAGACCACAGCATGGCGTATGCCTCCTCGGCGCTAAACAACTTCCTCGCCATAACGTCACTAACACTAACTAAACAAATTTTTTTTTTTTATAAAACACACAAACTAACTGGTATATATATCTACACTACCGCTAACAAAAAAATAAACCGCTATTGCTATATATATTATATATATGTGGATATATATATAATTATATACTCCCTACCTGCCTATTCTAATAGAATAAAAGAAAGAAAGGTAGATAGATAGATAGAAAAAAAGATAGATGGATAGATAGATTGTATAGATAGATAGAAATCTATCTATACAGAGAATGTTTTATAGTGTAACTGTATTTTTTTTCACTGTAATCTTCTGGCAGCAATTCTCTCGAGTCTCTTCTTCTCCTCAAACTGAAACAATGTTTGAGGAGAAGAAAAGAGGCAGGAAATTTACTGCCAGAAAAGTCAAAATTAAACAAATGTGGTCGCTGTGATTCACAGTGACCACATGTTCAGGGACCATCAGATTGGTCCCTGATACTCTGCCCAGTGCCCAGAGCTGTTGGTAACAGCGTGGGCACAGGGCTGTGTGCACGCGATCGCCTGCACACTGTTTTATATGCATGTGATCGCTGTGATTGGTTGTCACAGCGATCACATGTTCAGGGGCCAAAAGATTGGCCCCTGACATTCTGTCCAGTGCCCATGGCTGTTAGCAACAGCCAGGGCATAGAGCTGTGTGCACGCGATCGCGCGTGCACAGTCTCTGAAGTGCCGCCGTAATTAGTCTATACGGCGGACTTCAGAGACCCTGACCGCTGGCCGTATAAATACGGCCAGCGGTCGGGAACCTGTTAAAAAAGGCTTAGATAATTTCCTAGAACAAAAAAGTATTAGCTCCTATTTGTAGAAATTTTTTACTTCCCTTTTCCCGTCCCTTGGTTGAACTTGATGGACATGTGTCTTTTTTCGGCCGTACTAACTATGTAACTATGTAACAGTTCCTATAGGACCAGGCAGGGTTACTTGACTTGGTTCCAGTTGTGGGTTGTGTTCTAGAGATCTGCAACCCTCTTTTTACATGTGGATGATTATTATGTTGCAGGGTGAATGGGAAATTGCATTTGTATTCGATGTCTGCCCGGTGGAGTGCCGATGTCAGCCGATGTCAATGGGTGCAGGGCTCTGCTTCTAGCCGAGGTTCCAGGGGCCAGGACTGCAAAAATTGCACAGAGCCAGAGTTGAGGGAGGATTGTGCTTCTGCCAGGATTTGATGCTAAATATTTTCATGCTGTAGTTTTAGAATAATGTCCCTGTGTATATGATCATTAGCTGGTGTGTGGTGCTTTTACAGCTATGCCAAGCTTCGCGTTGAAAGTGATCGTATTTGTTGAAATAAGGCCACATGTGAAAACATGGGGCGCTACCTCCAGACCATTCAGGTCATTTGCTATCTGTCAGGAGAGCTGGTTGAAGGCGCCAAATTCGGAGATGGGGCTGGGAAGCAGCAAACTACTCCTTTAGAGTGCCTTTCAGGGAAGCCTGGATGGCTTTCGGTTGGTTGCTGCTCTTCCTTGTCATCTCTACAAAACGTTATTATAGTGAAAGACTTGGTGTTATTGAAGGCTGGTAAAAGGTGTTGGGGAGTGCACAGATCAACAAGGTATGTCTGCCATTACCAACGCATGCGCCCTTCAAAATGTATTTACTTTTGATTATGTCCAGATATCTTGTATTATCCCCAGAATTTCAGAAAACATCAATATGGCTACCACATAGACACTCACTTTGGTCTATTCATGTCATCAGATGTTAGGCACCTATAATGTGGACTACAATTCCCTAACCAACTATGCAGAGCCACAGAACTGAATGGTGTTCTCATTCATATTACTAAATGTAAGCACTAAGGCCCCATGCACACAAATGCACTTTTGCAGCTGCAATTCCCCCGAAAATCCGCAGGTAAATTGCGGCCCCATTCATTTCAATGGGCCCACGCACACGACCGTGGTTTCCATGGTCCGTGCATGGCCCAGGAGCCTGGACTGCAAAAGGAATGTAAATGTCTTATTACGGCCGTGTTTTGCGGTCCAGATTCATAGAAAATAATGTGCACGGCCCGTGATTTGCACTCCGCGGCCGGCCGACCCGAAAACCACGGCCGTGCCCATGGCTACGGTCGTGTGCATGAGGCCTAATACAGAACTTTTGTAAAGTCGGTTGCTAAGAACATCAGATGCAATTGAGAGATCTTTAAATGTTTGTGAAAACAATCTTGAACTTAAGAACTTATTAAAGTAATAGGTTTTTTATTAGTGTTTCTGACATTTCACCAAGACAAGGGCAGAGCTGAATATGATTAGGATGGCAATGTAGTCCTAGTGCTACAATTTTGATAAACTGCATGGAGACTCGGCTTTATATATGTCGCAACCTGCAAAAATTGTCAAACTGGGTAATGAAAAATCTAGAGAATCGCCTCGTAGCCCCAGATCAGGTAAAACTCCGTGCAAACTTGATCAATTGAAGAAAACATGCAGTCTCACCAGCTAGTGTATCCATGATGGCACTTGAATCTGAAACAGCCGATGATTAAGATGACAAAAGCCTATATGATCTTTAAAATTCTCTGGTGCCAGACACACTGTGCAGCATAATTACACAAATATTTTTATAGCCACTAAAATAATTTCCCAGATTACAATTGAAATGATCCATTATACATTATGGCCAAAACCAAAACCAACTAAAGAACCACAAGATCTGTGTCCTCTAGACTTCAGACATTAAACAAATTATTTGAAAAGCCAGAGAAAAGAGTTAGGGTATATTCACACGAGGTCATTGCATTCGTAATTGACGGACATATTTCGGCCGCAAGTACCGGACCGAACACAGTGCAGGGAGCTGGGCTCCTAGCATCATACTTATGTACGACGCTAGGAGTCCCTGCCTCGCTGCCAGACAACTGTCTCGTACTGAAAACATGATTACAGTACGGGACAGTTGTCCTGCAGCGAGGCAGGGACTCCTAGCGTCGTACATAACTATGATGCTAGGAGCCCGGCTCCCTGCACTGTGTTCGGTCCAGTACTTGCGGCCGAAATACGTCCGTCAATTACGGACGTAATGACCTCGTGTGAACATACCCTATAAATATAAAGGAAGATAAAACTTTTCAGAAGACTTGGCACTTGATTCCTTCTTTTGATTATACATATACATATTTCAATTGATGTAACAACTGCATAAAAAAAAACCGCCACCTGGCACCAGTGAAAACAGCCTACTGGATGTCAGGGCAATTTGGAAAATACATACTATGCTTACCTAAAGCTGCAACCAACTGCAGAAAAGATAAAGCTACCTAAATTAAGGAAAGATGCATTTAGATCCAATCCACTACAAAAAGATATCTCTTTCTTTCATGTCAGAACTGTTTGTTTTTCTCTCCTAAAGTACTGTAATACTGCAAAGTTATTGGATCACATTTCTTAGTTACTCCTTTGCTAATGTATTCATGTTACTCATGCAATTACTCTGGTATCATAATTTAATATAATAATTATATACCTTTTTCTTCTCATGAGATGTTTTCCCAACAAATTTTACACACATATAACAATGAGGACATAGAGCTTGATAACATAGGTGTCATCCTAACAGGACACCACACATTTAACCTCAATTAAGCCATTTGTTATTGACCCTGGTAATTCATTCCATTGAAACATCGCTGTGTGACCCTGACATAAAGAATAGTCTTCACTTAGAGAGCAAACATTTTGTGATAGTAAAATTAGTTATTACTAATCTATGCAGTGTCTCTGTTTATTTCCTTTCCTTTCCATGGTATATGCCATATTAGTAGATGTTGTCACGATCTGTGGGTATGTGGACCCACTGGGCCGTACCGCCGTAGCGGTATAGCAGCTGGCCAAACAGCGTACAAAGTCAATGTCTATAGTTCGGATAAAGGTACCTGTGGCAATTCAGACAGTAGCGATGGTTTAGGCTCGGATGGAACTCTGGCAGCAGGCAGACAACAGTGCGGTGAAACACAGCGGGTGTAGTAGGCGACACAACACGACTCCAAAACTGTACAGCACAGGAACACGGTAGCACAGGATACAGGTAGCAGGAATGGGCACACTGGGAACTGGAGAACACTCAAGCGACCATTTGCAAAGTCTGACATGGGAAGGTACAAACAACGCTCAGGCAATGAAGGAAGGGGCAGGGCCCTTCTTATAGTCCAGGGTGATCTGGGAGCAATCAGCTCAATCGCACACATGTGTGCGCTCTGGCTCTTTAAGTCTGGACTGAGCTCGCGTGTTTCCCCTAGTGGTCACTGTGGTCACTGCGGGCCAGGACGGCCGCATGTGCTGGCATCTCTGGAGAGAAGGGCATCGGCAGGATGAGTAGAGTTCGTGGTCAGCGACCGCGGACGTTACAGATGTGTTAAAACACATATCTATATGCGTTTATCTCATGTTAAATGGAGATTTATAATTTACATTTCAAATTTAGACCTGGTCCACTTCAAGTAATATATTTTAAAAAAGTTGTTCGCTTTGGAAAATGCCTTTATTTTTAGAAGGGTCTCTTGACAAAAAGCTGATCACAGAGTATAGTGCTGCTCAGATTCCAAGTGATATGCAGGGGATCCCCGAGGCAAATGTTTAATTCTACTGCAGCGCTACCACAGGGGAAATAAGGCATTACACAGTTTCCACTGAAATAAATGTGCTGTCCGTGTAATGTAAATTTGTGTCAGCTTCTTCAGAGCAAGACACACTCTTCGTTGCCACTCTCTGCCATGGCTAATAGAGGATGGTCCTGAACTTTATTGGTCATTACTAGAAATAAAAAAAAAACTTTTAAAAATTCTCTTTTGAATCTCAGTCCAATTCACTGTAAATATTTTACCTGGCAGATCTATTCTCCCATTCCATATAGATTAGCACAAATGTCTTTAATGATTCTCCGATTCTCCCATATGCAAAGCAAAACAATTTGTGGCAGATCTCTACTGTAGTGGATCAATACTAATATATTGATAGATAAGAAACATTATTCTCTCATTTTGTTGTATTGCAATCTTCTAAGTGTTCCACTTGATGGCAGTGTTTTACATTTAGACAAGAAGTTCTATCAAGCTCAGCTACAAATATAAATGGTATTTTTATAGATGATGCTTTGACAATTTTCCAGTCACATGCTGGGCTAATGGCTTAACTTTCTGATACCCAGGGTATTAATTTAGAATACCAAAATCCTTTTGAACAATTAGGTAGTTGGAATAAAATAAAATCCAAAACGTTCTCTGAATCACAGTTGTTCTGCTTACTTGTCTGCATGCTAGCAAATTAAGGAACATGTCAAATATATATTTTGATAAAGCAAAATTGATCTTGACACATGGCTACCAGACAGATATGGCTTTGGAATATTTTAATACAAGTCTCTGATGAATTTATTTGTTGAACAGACACATCTGTGCAGATCTAATATGAATTGGATTTTTTTTTAAAAATCTTAATTAAGTTTTAAAGCGACTAGCTGGAATTGTTGTTTTACAAGCGCGACAAACCCACCTGGAGCTGAGTACAAATCACATTATCATTAGGAAATAGCCATTGTTAACCACCAGATGTTGGGCATTGTGTGTACTACTAGGTAACCATGTACTGTGTACCAGGGGTGGACAGGGAGGATGCTCCCACCATCGACTGTATTTTTGGTAGATTGCTATATATCAGGGAATATTGCACAATCGTGAAGCATAGTGATGAGAGAGGTGCTCCATGATGATCATCTCACTCTTGTCAAATTAACTGCTGGGTAACAAACATTATATATTTTCACTGGTGATTTTATTAGGTATAACGGCTTGGAAATGCAAATATCCAGTGGCGGATTATCATATGGGCGTTTCGGGCGGCCGCCCGGGGCCCGAGGCTTCCAGGGGGCCCATGGCAGCCCGAAACGCACATTATCTCGTAAATCTATTCAGCGCGCTAGCGCTGCTAACGGCCGAAGATGGGGAGGAGCAGGGAATTCGCCGGGATCCAGGGGTAGGACACGCCTCCCTGACAGTGCGGGCCGCCGCCATTGAGTAACAGAACAGCGACGGACGGCTGTTCTGTTACTCCAAAGCAGCAAGAGAAGAGCCGGCGGGCGGTCACCGGCGCTGAGGTCAGTACAGGATTATCCTCCTGCCCAACTGGTTCCCGACCGCTGGCTGTATTTTTACGGCCAGCGGTCAGGGACGGGTGCTTAAAACCCGAGCCATAGACTTTCTACGGCTCGGGTTTTAACTTGCTGCCCGCGCGATCGGGCAGCTGAATGTCGGGTCTCCGGCTGTCAGTGACTGCCGGGGACCCTGAGGAGAAGACAGAAGCAGCTTTCGCTGCTTCTGTCTTCTCCGATGTCTTCTTACACAGCGTTCAATGAACGCTGTGTACAGGAATAGAGACAGCAGCAGCGGCGCTGTCTCTATTCCTCCCGGTGATCATGTGACAGGTCACATGATCGCCGGGTGCCGTTAGTGGCAGACTGTTGCTGGGTCTTACTAGACCCAGCACAGCCCTATTAGTGACAATCGTCACTGTGAGAGGGCTGATTTCCCCTGTAACTGGGGCTGCTGTGCAGCTCCAGTTACAGTGGAAAAACATGGTGTAAAACAAAGAGAAAGTAGATATAAGGTTCCCCAAAGGTCTTTTTTGACCTTTGAGGATCAGAACATAGTAATAAAAAATAGTAAAGTGCAAAAAAAAAAAATAATAATAAATACACATAAAATACCCACCCCAAAAAAAACGTTCCCCCCCCCGCCAATCATTGTTGTAACGCTAGCGCTGACCCAATTACCCTAATATAGACATGTAATATATTAAAATTTACGGTAGACAATGACGATCACAGATAAAAGGTCTATTTTAGGGTAAAACAATGTTATTACCAAAAAAAAATAGCTGAAACGTAAAAAAGCTTCTTTTTTTACTATTATTTTCAAACTTTATGAATAAAAATTCTAAAATGGCAAAAAATGTGTGCATAAAAACGATAAAAAACGAAACCTGCATTGTCTACGGAAAAAACGTCGCAAAAATAACGTCGGTTTTATTTTTTTTTAATAAAAATGTGTGTTTGGTGCAACTTTGTAATTACGTTTTATTAAAAAATATTTTCACTTTTTGAGATACAGCTGCTTTGTATCCTGTATCCGTCAGGTCAGCAGGACTGACGGGATCAGTGAAACGGGCCCTGCGCTAAATTATAATCTTAGATGTGATAGATTTGAGGTGGATCCTGCGTGTCACTGATCCTGTCAGTCCTGCTGACCTGACGGATACAGGATACAAAGCAGCCGTATCTCAAAAAGTAAAAATATTTTTTAATAAAATCAATCAATCACACTGATACACAGACATACTATATATATATATATAATTATAATATAAAGTTTTTAAATGTGTACATAACCTTGTGGCACTATATACAAGGGGGAGCGCTGTGTGGCACTATATACAAGGGGGAGCTCTGTGTGGCACTATATACAAGGGGGAGCGCTGTGTGACACTATATACAAGGGGGAGCGCTGTGAGGCACTATATACAAGGGGGAGCGCTGTGAGGCACTATATACAAGGGTGAGCGCTGTGAGGCACTATATACAAGGGGGAGCGCTGTGAGGCACTATATACAAGGGGGAGCGCTGTGAGGCACTATATACAAGGGGGAGCGCTGTGAGGCACTTTATACAAGGGGGAGCGCTGTGAGGCACTATATACAAGGGGGAGCGCTGTGAGGCACTATATACAAGGGGGAGCGCTGTGAGGCAAGGGGGGGCTGTGTAGTGCTATCCACCGTGGTATGTGTGTGGCGCTCTTTATAGGGGGGGCTTTTTGGTGCTATTTACAAGAGGGGGAGGGCTGTGTGGCGCTCTCTACAGGGGGGCTGTATGGCACTATCTATAGGGGGCTGTGTGTAACGCTCTCTACGAGGGGGATGTGTGATATATAGAGGGGGCTGTGTATGGCGATATCTATGGGGGTGTGTAATATCTACAGGGGCTGTGTGTGGCACTATGTACAGGGGGCTGTGTGTATGGTGTTTTACAGTGTGTGGTATTATATTCAGGCGCGCAGTGTTTGGTGCTATTATATTTAGGGGTACACTATGTGGCACCATGATAACTTTATTTTCGTTTATAGGTGTGGAAATGTTGGAAAAGTGAGGAGACGTCTAAGTGGCAAATTCTGCAGAAATGAGTCATGGCCGGGAGAAGTCGTCATGAGCGCTGGACCGGATGGAGAAGAAAAGAGGAAAAAAACTACTAGAATCTGAGACGTCGTCACCTGTGAGTCACTAGATTTATAGAGAATCTGTCACCTCTCCTGACATGTTTATTATAGGAAATCCTTGTATTTCACAAAAAGTCTTTCTGCGGTCCAGGACTGATAGACAATTCCCCTTGTCAGAAGGTTGTGTCCCTGCACAGTGTGATCCTGTCAGTATGTAGGGACACCGCGCTGTGACAAGGGGAATCGTAACACTGTTAATGCTTGCCCAAAAAGGTAGTGTTAAAAATAGTTACGGTGAGGAAGGGGGGCCCAAGTTTGGGTAACAGCCCAGGGCCCATGGTCTACTTAATCCGCCACTGCAAATATCTAATCATTTATATGGGCAAAAATACTTTGAGAAGTCAGGGGAGAATAGGCAAACTGTCTCATACCAACTGGAAGGAGCCAGCAACTCAAATAACTTTTGTGTTACAACAAAGGGTATTTAGAAGAGCATCTCTGAATAAACAAAGTGTCACATCTTGAAGTAGATGGCTAGAGCAGATGCAACGGGAACCTGACACCAGCATTTGACCTATTAAACCAGCAATACCTGGTGGAAGTGGGTGAAAAATCATTTTTATGTAACCTAAAATTATCTTCTAAGTAGGCTCTGTAGCTTTAGTATTCAATTTTTTAGTGTTCCTGTGCCGTATGCTAATAGTATAAAAGAGTCAAATCTTCATTTGCAAAGAGTCATATCTTCATTCCTCAAGCCTTTCCGAGTTAACCTCGCCTCCTTTTGATTGACAGCTCCCCACCTCCCCCCAGCACACACGAAATTCCGTGCTTGCACATCAATGTCACTGTTCTGGTGCATGCGCACAGCGGGACACCATAGCGTCAAATCAGCAGTAACTAGATTTGAGGCTCGGGCGAAGTAGGAAAGGGTGTCGGACCATAAATGACGGGCGCATGCTCGTCATCTCAGACGAGATTTTGGCATTCAGGGCGGGACAGTTTTTGGCGGTGGGCGGGCATAAGAAGAGGAACGAATGAGACTGCTCGATTATTACCATAAAAGGCGCAAAATGTTTGCAGACCGTTATTTTGCGGTCGGAGGGGGAGTTTAGGAGAGGGGATAACGAAAATGAACCTTTGACAGCAGCGGCCAGCAAAGTGTGAGTAGTGTTCAATAGGCGAAATGCTGGTGACAGGTTCCCTTTAAAGAGATTCTGTCACCAGTTTATTAATTCCCTATCTCCTAACTGTCCCGGTCATAGGGTATATGAACCCACTAGGCCGCTCCGCCGTCGCAGAGAGGCAGCTGGCCAAGTCACAGTCTATGCAAGAGTCTATACTAGTTCGTAGCACAAGTGTACCTGAAATAGTCCAGACTGTAGCCGAGGCTTTAGCACGGATGAAGGTGGGTGCAGCAGGTTAGGCCAGATGTGGCGGATGTGGCAGATGACACTGGACGTGGCAGATGACACTGGACGTGGCAGATGACAGCAGGTGCAGTAGGACACGACTCAAACACTAACAGGCTCAGGAACAAGGACACAGCAAAAGATACAGGATACATGTAGCAGGGCATGGGAAACAACGGGAACAGGATAACACTAAGGGACCATTTGCAAAGACTTAATTATTTACATATGTGCGCGCTGGTCCTTGAAGGCCGGGAACCAGCACGCGCGCGCCCTCTAGTGATCACTACGGGACAGAGCGGGTGCATGTGCCGACGTCTCTGGGGAGGAAGATGCCGACAGGACGAGGAGGATATGCGGGAGGCAGGTAAGTGAAGGTCGCGGTCCGTGACCGCGGCCGTAACAGTACCCCCCCTCACGTCCCCTTTTCTTAGGTCCAGAAGATAGGGGCATGGAGGTTCTCCTCTGACTCCCAGGATCTCTCCTCAGGACCAAACCCTCTACAGTCCACCAAGTAGAAAGTTCTTCCTCCTACCCTCTTGCGGTTTTCCATTCGTCTCCTCCACAGATACGGATCAAGTTATATGCTCCACGTAGGTCCAGTTTTGTGAATACCTTGGCCCCACGGATTCTGTCAAAAAGTTCTGAGATGAGCGGCAGGGGATACTTATTTTTAACAGTAATTCGGTTCAGACCCCGGTAGTCGATACAAGGCCGAAGAGATCCGTCGTTCTTTTTCACAAAGAAGAATACGGCTCCGGCCGGGGAGGAAGACTTTCAGATGAACCCTCTTTCGATATTCTCCTTAACGTAGGTGGACATGGCTTGGGTCTCTGGCAGGGAAAGAGGGTAAATGCGCCCTCAAGGTGGTGAAGCATCAGAGAGTAACTCCGCCAGGCAGTCGTAGATGCGACGAGGGGGAAGAGTCTCTGCTTCCCTTTTACTAAAAACATCCGCAAAACTAGTATAATGAGATGGACTGAGGCAGTGGGGGCAAAACAGGGCGAACTTGTGACAGGCAATGGCTTTGGCATCTGGGACCCCATTGGAGAACTTCTCCGGACCACCAGTCGAGAACCAGAGCAGGTAGGCGAAGCCATGGCAGACCTACCAGAATAGGGTTGATAGCTTTAGGTAATACAAGGAAGGCGATCTGTTCAGAGATCCGACTTGTAAAGTCAATGGTTCCGTGATGAACACAGACCCAGCTGGATGAAATTTGCCGCTGCTCTGGAGTCAATATAAGCAGAGGAGGAATGTGATGTCTCTCCGGAGATGATGGCCACAGGAATCAATAGTTTGGAAAAGGTTTTGATGTTGGAGACGTCCCACCTAGAGTTGCCTCGCCAAGCAACCCTAGGTGCTGGAGTTTCCCAGTTTCTGTGGGCATTGGCGCACAAAATTACCCTTAAGGCCACAATACAGACATAATCCAGAAGAGCGTCTGCGCTGTTTCTCTTGTTCGGACAACCGGATCATGTCTACCTGAATGGGTTCTTCAGGTAGCGCACTAGGTGAAGGCAATAGTGGTCCCTGGGCCGAGGGTGCTTGTCTGTGACACCGGCTCTCCTGTCGAACCTCCAGAGTGTGCTCTTGAATCCTCATGTCAACCCGAGTGGTCAACAGGATGAGGGCATCCAAGATAGGAGGAAGCTCGTCCTTGATGTGCGAGGACAGTCCCTGCCAAAAGGTCGCCACCAATGCCTCATTGTTCCATGCCAACTCTGCTGCCAGGGTCCGGAAGGAGATAGCATACTCTCCTACTGTGGAACCCTCTTGCTTGAGGGTTAGCGGCAGAGGCAGAAGATGTTCGGCCTGGCTCCTCAAACATGGCACAGAAAGACTGCAGGAACAAGGCTACGTCCAAGGATACAGGTCCTTGTTGTTCCAAGATGGGACTCGCCCATGCGAGGGCCTTGCCAGCGAGGAGGGAGATGATAAATGCTACTTTGGCCTCCTCAGAGGGGAACGGATGAACTCATATCTTAAAATGAACCGTGCATTGGTTGATGAACCCTCTACAGGCTCTGGGATTACCGTCATAGTGAGGAGGAAGAGGCAGTGAAACTGTGGATCCAGAACAAACAGGAAGAGCAATGGGCAGTGGAGCGGCAGCAGCCTCTGAGGAACAAGAGGTAGAACAGTGAGTTGATCCAGACGGGCCATGATGGAATTTACAGCCTCAAGGAGTTGATCCTGACGTGTGCGTAGGTCATGCATCTCTGTATCTTTTGAACTGTGTTCTTGGGATGACCAGCGGGTTCCATGGCCTGAGCGTACTGTCCCAGTCACAGGGTATGTGGACCCACTAGGCCTCTCCGTTGTAGCGGAAAGGCAGCTGGCCAAGTCACAGTCTATGCAAGAGTCTATACCAGTTCGTAGCAGAAGGGTACCTAAAATAGTCCAGACAGTATCCGAGGCTATATCGGATAAACGAACAATGCTCAGGCAAGGATCAGAAGGACAGGGCCCTTTTTATAGTTCAGGTTGATCAGGGAATAAATAATTATTTATATATGTGCACACTGGCCCTTTAAGGCCTGGAAACAGCGCGCGCACGCCCTCTAGTGATCACTACGGGACAGAGTGGGCGCATGTCTCTGACATCCGACGTCTCTGGGGAGGAAGACGCTGACAGGATGAGGAGGATCTTCGGGATGCAGGTAAGTGAAGGTCGCGGTCCATGAGTGCTGCCGTAACACTAACTAATCTAATAGGCGCTTTGCTGCTGATAACTACAGTGTGATTTGTTTTAAAAAACTTTTATTATTTTAAAAGTTATGAGCATTTTTCTAAATATGTTAATATGGCTCTAATAGCCAGATAGGAGGTGACTCTTTCTTTTCCCTCTGGGCGGCGTAATGTTTTCTGTATGACGCTGTCCAATCATCATACAGCTTCTTCCCCTTCCCTACCCAGCAACACAGTGTGATCATATAGTATACAGCTTCCATTCCCGACTGTGTATTCAACTGGCGATATCTTCAGTTGTTTCACAGCTAGCGACCTACTGCGATCCTGGGGTCATATAAAAGATTAGAATCTCCTCTTTCATATGCCACAACCTGAGATATGGCTGTTTGAAGTGATCTCTCTTCCCTCTAGAATGTGTCTCATGCTGTGTGTGAAGCAGCTTCAGAGGCTGTGAGGCAGCTCCACCTCAGGAGAATCGCTGGTCACTTGTCTAATAAATGCTCATTTACATATTTAGGAAAAAGCTCATAACTTTATACATAATAAATATTTTGGGACACAATTTTCAATAGCAGTATCAGGGTATGTTCACACGGCTTATTTACGGACGTAATTTGGGCGTTTTCCGCCTCGATTTACGTCTGAAAATGCGGCTCGATAGCGTCGGCAAACATCTGCCCATTGAAAGCAATGGGTTTTACGTTGGTCTGTTCCCACGAGGCGTAAATTTACGCGTCGCTGTCAAAAGACGGCGCGTAAATAGACGCTCGCGTCAAAGAAGTGCCTGTCACTTCTTCAGACGTTAAATGGAGCCGTTTTCCATTGACTCCATGGAAAAACAGCTCCATTTACATCCGTAATTGACGCAGTGAAAAAGCGCCTCAACATGCCATGACGTCTGAAATTACGGAGCTGTTATCTCCTGAAAACAGCCCCGTAATTTCAGCCATTACGGATGCTGCCGTGTGAACATACCCTCAGATCATCTAGGAGATAGGGAATTACTAAAACAAGTGACAGAGTCTCTTTAAGCTTTCAGCTAAGAAACTGTCTAGAGCCGGCACAGGCTCGCCAAAACTTTTGAAGTTGGAAATTGGAAAAACGTTGCCTTGTGTATATATGGTGGTGCGTGACAGTGTTATTAATGTTTTCTTGGCACACATAAAGCCCTTAACCCCTTAATGACCAGCCTATTTTAGACCTTAAAGACCAAGCCATTTTTTACGTTTTTCTATCGTCTCATTCAAAGAGCTATAACTTTTTTGCGTCTACATTGCTGTATAAAGTCTTATTTTTTGTGGGACAAGTTGTAATTTTTAACAGCACCATTTTGGGGTACATAGATTTTATTGATTAACTTTTATTAACTTTTTTTGGGGGGGGAATAGAAAAAAAACTGCAATTTCGCCACACTTTTTTGCATCCAAAATTTACGCAGTTTACCGTGTGGTATAAATAACACAATAACGTTATTGCGATTACAACGATACCAAATTTATATAGATTTTGTATGTTTTACTACTTTTACACAGTGAAAACGCTTATATACGCTCCATATTTGAAGAGCCATAACTTTTTTATTTTTTTGCCAATGCAGTTGTATGAGGGCTTTTTTTTTGCGGGACGACATAGTTTTTGTCGGTACGATTTTGGAGTAGATGCGAATTTTTGATCACTTTTTATCACATTTTTTTTTAGGCTGGATTCAAAGAAAACAGCAATTTTTGCATGGTTTTTTATTTTCTTTTTTACGACGTTCACCGTGCGGGTTAACTTTTATGTAATAACTTTGTAGTCAGGGGTCGTTACGGACGCGGCAATACCAAATATGT
The DNA here is from genome assembly GCF_050947455.1 of Rhinoderma darwinii. Lineage (NCBI taxonomy): Eukaryota > Metazoa > Chordata > Amphibia > Anura > Rhinodermatidae > Rhinoderma > Rhinoderma darwinii. Next base: position 214,984,530 of record NC_134687.1, on the reverse strand, counting down.
GTAACTTCTTAACTTTATTTTGTTTTTTTAAGAATAAAGCAATTTGTAGTGGAAAAAAGTGGGTTACTTCATTTTTTTCACATTTTTTTTCACTTTTCATGAAACTTTTTTTTAACTTTTTTACTAGTCCCACTAGGGGACTTTATATGATCGCTTTTATAATACACTGCAATACTTCTGTATTGCAGTGTATTATGCCTGTCCGTGTAAAACGCACAGGCATCTGCTAGGTCATGCCACAGGCATACACTACAGGCAGACCTGGGGGCCTTTATTAGGCCTCCCAGCTGCCATAGAAGACAGACACTCGGCGATCCCGTGTCGGCAGGAGAGAGAGGGAGCTCCCTCCCTCTCTCCAAAACAACTCCGATGCGGTGCACTCTATTGAGTGCTGCATCTGAGGGGTTAAACGAGTGAGATCGATACTAATATCTATCTCCCACGTTCAAGCAGGGATGCCACTAGCCCTCAGCTACCTCTGGCAGCTGAGAGCAGGGAGATTTAACGTCTCCCTGCTCTGTTTATTTATTCCGATGCTGCGCCGTAAAAAGGCATATGCATCAGAATAAAGCCCATTAGTGGCCACCGTAAAAACACTATGGGGCGGTCACTAATGGGTTAAAGGGGTTTTCCCATCCCTGACATTTTTGGTATATCCACAGGATATGCCATAAAAGTCTGATAGATGCAGTCTCACCTTTGGGTCTGGCACCTATCCCTAGAACACCCCCTAGCAAATCGTGGGCCGTGCACATGGCCGCGTCCTTTATTTTCTATGAGCCTGGACTGCAAAACACGGCCGTAATAAGACATGTCCGTTCTTTGTCCGTTGTGGAAACCACGGTCGTGTGCATGGGCCCATAGAAATGAATGGGGCCGCAATTCTCCCATGGATTTTTGGGAGAATTGTGGCCGCAAAAGCATGTTCGTGTGCATGGGGCCTAAGGGTATGTGCACACACAAAATAAAAAACGTCTCAAAATACAGAGTTGTTTTAATCAAAGTCGTGTTTTTCGCTGCGTTTTTAACAGAAGTTTTTGAAGCTGATTTTCTATAGAGTCTATGAAAAATGGCTCCAAAAACGTCACGAAAATCGGCGTGCAGGGAGAGGAAAATCTGCCTCAAACTTCCAAACGGAATTTTGAGGCAGAAATTCTGCCTGCAAAATACTCTGTGTGAACATAGCCTAACAGTAAAAAAGTTATGTGCCTTGAGGGGTTTGTGACAAAACAGCTCTAGTGCGGTTTTCATCTGCATAACCACTTATATGTGGTCACAGTCCAAGCAGTTGAGCCTAGTTACCCGCCATTGAGCAACCATAATTACATAGAGAGGAAAAACATCTTTTTACATGAGTTAGCACCACAAAGCAACCATAGATTGTGTAAAGCAGTAAACTATAATCAAAATAAAGAAGCAAATATCTGCAGGTTAACAATAATTTCTAAGCAATGGCTGGAGTCTTATAGACCTGAGTGTGCATTTGAAATGCTGTATAAAAGTAATTTAAATGGGTCACACTTAATCCAAATCTAATTTTAGCGTTTAGACCTGATATACTAACCATGTGCTCACATTAAGTGCTCGTACTAATACGGCCGTATTATGGCTTTATACAATATCCAAGTTGTACAGATCTAAAATATGTTGCCTATAAAAACGATGTTGATATGGAATTTAAGATTGAATCGTGGCATGCTCCATTGGATTATTATTTCCCGTTGCTCATTTAGCGCCAACATATTCCGTAGCACTGTACAGATATTGTAGTCTCTTACATCAGTCTCTGTCCCCCAGTGGGTGCTTACAATCCTACAATATCGTGGGGCCATATAAGGGATCTATTCTCCCCTATAAGCATTGCTTCTAGGGTAGAATAGCTCCGCACATACGTCAGCCAATGGTGTATGCTACAGCAACACATAGAAGCTGTATGGATCCATACTAGGGAGCTGTATGGCCTCCATTTTCTATGTCAATAAGTCTCCATGCATACAGCAGAGCTGTGTGCACAGAAAATCTCGTTTACGCTACATGGGAACCTGGCCTCCTAGAAGCCTACGGGTAGGGCCACACGGAGCGGTCTTGTTCCGGTCGCAACGCGGCTAACAACCGCGCCGGCACCATGTTCGGTGCGGCTGTCAAACGCCAAAGTCGCCCGCCTCAAAGAAGTGCATGTCACTTCTTGGGACGTAATTGGAGCCGTTTTTCATTGACTCCAATGAAAACCAGCTCCAATTACGTCCGTAAAAGACGCCGCAAAAAACGTGTGCACTTGTCAAAACGTCTGAAATTCAGGAGCTGTTTTCGCCTGAAAACAGCTCCATTATTTCAGACGTAATTGGCGTTGCCGTGTGAACATACCCTAAGGCTGCATTTAGATGAGACATTTCTGGTAAAAATAAATAAAAAAATGTGGTCTTACCCCGATTTTTCACGGTTTCCGAAGCGGCTTTTGCCTGTGTGGCTTTTACAGGTGAAACTTGTACAATAAACTTCACAGGCAAAAAGCGCATTGCAATTGTAATATACCAGCGTATAATATGCCAGTGTATAATATACCAGCCTCTAACATACAGAGTTTGGCGAATGTGTTCACCCTCTTGGTGTTTTTCGTTTAGTTTTTGGGGGTCTCATGCCTCAGAGCGTAAATGTTAACAAATTGACCTGCGGTGCAGAATTTAAATCATGTCAATTTATGCTGCATTCTCGTTGATTTTCATTGAATTCAATGGAGATGCAAAACCCGTAACAGAAAGCCAAGCGTTGAGACTTTTGCGGAGGAATGCAGCTATTCCGGCACAAGAATCCAGAACTCTCTCCTTCTTGGCATTACCCAGAACTCTCTCCTTCTTGCTACAGGCCCACCTCCTGGGATGACTTTCATCCCATGTGACCACTGCAGCATCACATGGCCTCTAACGTCATCTTAGGAGGCTGGACTATGTGCAGAAGAGAGGGAGGGAGTGAGTATGAACATTTCTTATTTTCCAGCGCTGCTTTCTGCAGCGTAAATTCCGTCCGAAAAAACCGCACCACAATGTATTGTGCTTTTTGGGACGGAAGGTGCTGCGGGTTCCAGGTCGGATACACTGCGCAGTTTTTACGCAGCATATCCGACCGGCCTGAGGTAGGTGCACCATGCTGGATTACAGCATATCTGTTACACCCATACTATTAAATCAGGTGGGCTGCCCAGCTGTTCTCCCTCTATATAGTATTGAGGCTTGTCTGCATCCTGCTTGGAAATGGTGTTTGTACCTGTCCTTGTGTCAGTAATTATGGCCTTTTACATAGATGCTCAGCAAGTAACATAGACAGTGATCTTCTGATTTTGATACTGTTTAGTAATTTATCACAGAAAAAGAACTATATTCATTTAAAATCACTGAAACAGGCCATACTCACTCACAAGGGCAAGTACACACACCAATTCTCAGCAGAATGCAGACAAAAAACAATGCTACATAATGGAGATTGCCCATGTGCAATATACTGATTAACCGACACTCTCGCGCCTACTATTCATAAGGGCGGTGCCTGCTAAGTATTATCAGTGTGCCAGTCACACGGTTACATGTAATGCACAATGCTGGCATACAGTCTATGGCCAGATTCAGACGAACGTGTGCGTTTTGCGCGCGCAAAAGGCACTTGACAGCTCCGTGTGCCCTGTTCATATGGATGCGCGGCTGCGTGCTTTTCGCGCAGCCGCCATCAATATGACACTCCGTTTCGATGTTTGTAAACAGAAAAGCATGTGGAGCTTTTCTGTTTACATTCATTCTTTTACTGTTGTTGCGCGAATAACGCTTGTCCCACGGAAGTGCTTCCGTGGGGCATGCGTGATTTTCACGCACCCATTGATTTCAATGGGTGCGTGATGCGCGGAAAGCGCAGAAATAGAGAACCTGTTGCGAGTTTTACGCAGCAGACTAACGCTGTGCAAAACTCACGGACAGTCTGCACTGCCCCATAGACTTGCATAGGTCCATGCGACCCGCGTGAAAACCATGCGGGCTGCACGGACGCAAATCACGTTAGTGGCTATTAGTTACGCCCATACAATTAGATCATTAAATAATATAGTTATTTTTCTGTGGGTTGTTTGTAATAGGTGTGTAGGGACTCGCAATACTTATGAGGACCCTTGACACGCGTTGCGAGCTTGCGTATTTTGGCCAAAATATCAACTAATACTATCTTTTATCGTTTATCATGGATATCTTTTCAGGATGTAGCCAGGCCTTGTAATGCTGGGGGAAAATATTGTGTCAGTACCTTGTGTGGTACACTTAGAAGATGATGGGCAGCCCGTCTGATCTAACAGTATGGGCGTAACTAATAGGCTGTATGCCAGCATGGTGCACTACGTGTAACCGTGTGACTCGCACACTTATAGAAGCTACATCTGTGTGCAATGATAATATTAAGCATCCACCCCCCTTATGAATAGTAGGCGTGAGTGTCGGTGTTCAGTATATTGCACCTGTGCAACCAGGGCCGGCCTGCGCTGGCTACCTTCCCCTGCTTGTTTCAGAAGCTTATTCACTCAGTGGCGTCGCTACCGCTGTAGCAGCCATAGCGGCTGCTAGCGGTGGCACCGGGCATGAGGACACCTGCGACGGGGCCCCCATGGGCGGCGGTGCCACTAGGGGCCGCTGTGGCTGCTAAAGCGGTATCTCCCTGCTCTGCTATGTACTAGCGCCACTGTAGCTCCCTGAAGGAGCGGAATCCCCGAAGTGGCCAGGGACTCTGCTCCTGGAGCGCTCCGCTTGATTTCTCTGTCCATGTATGGACAGTGACATCAGGGGAAACTCCTGAAGCGGAATCCCCGTACACAGCACTGCAGACGCAGTGACCGTCGATTCCACTCCAGGAGAAGCCAATGATGTCACTGTCCATAAATGGACACAGACGACAGGAGCTTCTCCTGGAGTGGAATCCCAGGGCACGGTGTCGGCAACGCTGACGGGGATTCCGCTTCAGGAGTTTCCCCTCATGTCACTGTCCATATATGGACAGAGAAATCAAGCGGAGTGTTCCAGGAGCAGAATCCCCGGCCACACAGGGATTCCGCTTCTTCAGGGAGCTACAGTGGCGCTATCTACAGGAAGGGGGGTGCTATCTACAAGGGGGCTGTGTGGCACTACCAACAAGGGGGCTGTGGGCTGTGTGGCACTACTAACATGGGGGCTGTGGGCTGTGTGCTGTGTGGCACCCTTTACGAGGGGGCTGTGTGGCACTACCTACCAAGGGGCTTTGTGGCACTACCTACCAGGGTGCTGTGTGGCACTACCTACCAGGGGGCAGTGTGCCACCCTCTACAGGGGGCTGTGTGGCACTATCTTCAACAGGGCTGTGTGGCACTATCTACATGGGGGCTGTGTGGCGCTATCTACATGGGGCTGTGTGGCGCTATCTACAAGGGGGCTGTGTGGCGCTATCTACAAGGGGGCTGTGTGGCGCTATCTACAAGGGGGCTGTGTGACGTTATCTACAAGGGGGCTGTGTAGCACTGCCTACAAGGGGGCTGTGTGGCACTATCTACAAGGGGGCTGTGTGGCACTGTCTACTGGGGGAATCTGTGAGTGGTGGGCTGATGGTCATTTTACTGTGAGTGTCGGGCTGACGGTCATTTTACTGTGAGTGGGGGGCTGATGGTCATTTTACTGTGAGTGGTGGGCTGACTGTCATGTTACTGTGAGTAGGGGGCTGACGGTCATTTTTCTGTGAGTGGGGGGGCTGATGGTCATTTTCCTGTGAGTGGGGGGCTGATGGTCATTTTACTGTGAGTGGGGGCTGATGGTCATTTTACTGTGAGTGGTGGGCTGACGGTCATGTTACTGTGAGTAGGGGGCTGATGGTAATTTTTCTGTGAGTGGGGGGCTGATGGTAATTTTCCTGTGAGTGAGGGAGGCTGATGGTCATTTTACTGTGAGTGGGGGCTGATGGTGATTTTACTGTGAGTGGGGGGCTGATGGTCTTCAAGTGGTTTCCACCTCTGAGCTCCAATTTAAATGAATAGGATGCAGAAAATACCTGTGGCACCCGTTTGGCGCTTCTTTGCCTACGTCTTCTGCATTAGCTTCAACAGCTTAAGAAAAAACGCAAAAAAAAAAAGTCAAACAACGCTGTCAATACAAAATCTGCTTCAAAATTCCTGAAGGAATTTTGAGGCAGATTTTTTTTGCCTTACAAAAAAACGCTGTGTGAACATAACCCTAAGGGTATGTGCACACGATAACTGCAATTACGTCTGAAAATACGGAGCTGATTTCAGAGAAAACAACCTCTGATTTTCAGGCGTTTTTTAAGCTGAAAATGAAATTTGGAGCTTCTTTTGAGGCTTCTTTTCAGACGTTTTTTGAGGCGTTTTTGGAGCTGTTTTCAATAGTCAATGAAAAATGGCTCCAATTACGTCCCAAGAAGTGTCCTGCACTTCTTTTGACGAGGCTGTATTTTTACGTGCCATCTTTTGACAGCGACGCGTAAAATAACAGGTCGTCGGCACAGTAAATCGTAAAGCCCATTGAAAGTAATGGGCAGATGTTTGCCGACGTATTGGAGCCGTTTTTTCAGACGTAATTCGAGGCGTAAAATGCCTCCATTACGTCTGAAAATAGGTCGTGTGAACCCAGCCTAAGGGTATGTGCACACGGCAGCGTCCGATACGGCTGAAATTACAAAGCTGTTTTCAGGAGAAAACAGCTCCGTAATTTCAGACGTAATTGCTCGTCCTCGCATTTTGCGAGGCGTCATTGACGGCAGTAATTTAGAGCTGTTCTTCATTGAATTCAATGAAAAACGGCTCAAATTACGTCCAAAGAAGTGTCCTGCACTTCTTTGACGAGGCAGTCATTTTACACGTCGTCGTTTGACAGCTGTCAAACGACGATGCGTAAATTACAGGTCGTCGGCACAGTACGTCGGCAAACCCATTCAAATGAATGGGCAGATTTTTGCCGACGTATTGGAGCCGTATTTTCAGGCGTAAATCAAGGCATAATATGCCTCATTTACGCCTGAAAATAGGTTGTGTGAACCCAGCCTAACAGTGTAGTGCTTGTTTTTAGCCGTTTTCTGTCTTTCTCGAAACGATTTATGGTAGGGATGCCCTGAGGAAATCTACTACAGGGGGCATAATACTGTGGGCACAATTAGAGGACAAAATACTGTGTCCTTGAAGGGGTTGTAATAAAGGGGCATTATACTTTTTTATGGGGCATTTTTTTTTAATGGAATGGGGCGCCGAAAGATCATTTTGCACGGGGCACCATCTATCCTAAGGCCGGCCCTGTGTGCAACCTCCCTCTACGTAGCATTGTGGTTTGTCTGCATCCTGCTGGGAATTGGTGTGTATATCTGCCCTTGTGAGTGAGTATGACCTGTTCAGTGAATTTGTTTAGTAATTTAGTTGTGGTAACTAGAGATGAGCGAACCGGGACAACCGAACCCGGTTTCGGTCTGAACTTCCGGAAAAGTTCGGTTCGCAGCGAATCCGAACTTCACCGGGTTCGGCCGAACCCATTTTGACCGAACCCGGTCAAAAACATTATACAAATCGGCAGCCACTTATCTCTATCAATCACTGATAGAGAAAAGAGGCTGTTGATTAAAAATAAAATAAAAAGCATTTCATACGTACCCGGTCGTTGTCTTGGTGACGAGTCCCTCTTCTTCCTCCAGTCCGACCTTTTCTGACGCGGCAGCCTGTGATTGGCTGCAGAGACCTCTGCAGCCTGTGATTGGCTGCAGAGGCCGCGGCAGCCTGTGATTGGCTGCAGCGCTCACATGGGCTGCATCGTCATCAAGGAATGTCGGGCCGGATGTCGAGAGGGACGCGTCACCAAGGCAACGGCCAGGAGACCGGACTGGAGGAAGCAGGGAGTTCCCGGTAAGTATGAACGTCTTTTTTTTTAAAGGTACTGTGATCGGTAGTCACTGTCCAGGGTACTGAAACAGTTACTGCCGATCAGTTAACTCTTTCAGCACCCTGGACAGTGACTATTTAGGGTATGTGCACACACACTAATTACGTCCGTAATTCACGGACGTATTTCGGCCGCAAGTATCGGACCGAACAAAGTGCAGGGAGCCGGGCTCCTAGCATCATAGTTATGTACGATGCTAGGAGTCCCTGCCTCTCTGCAGGACAACTTTCCCGTACTGTAATCATGTTTTCAGTACGGGACAGTAGTTCCACGGAGAGGCAGGGACTCCTAGCATCGTACATAAATATGATGCTAGGAGCCCGGCTCCCTGCACTGTGTTCGGTCCGGTACTTGCGGCCGAAATACGTCCTTCAATTACGGACGTAATTAGTGTGTGTGCACATACCCTTACTGACGTCGCCTAGCAACGCTGCCGTAATGACGGGTGCACACATGTAGCCACCCGTCATTACGGGGCCTCATGCACACGAGTCGACCATAAAAACACCCGTTATCACGGGTTGTAATTACGACCCGAAATAGCGGGCCCATAGACTTCTGTTAGCCACGGGTACCTTCCCGTTTTCTCACGGGAAGGTGCCCGTGCCGTTAAAAAGATAGAACATGTTCTATTTTTTTATTTTACGGGCCGTGCTCGTAATTACGACTCGTAATTACGAGCACGGCTGGCCACGGGCAGCCGGCCGCTTTTGCGAACCGTGCTGTCATTATAATTATAGCAGCACGGCGCGTAAAATAGAAAAATAGAACGTTCTATTTTTTTAACGGCACGGGCACCTTCCCGTGAGAAAACGGAAAGGTACCAGTGGGTAACAGAAGTCTATGAGCCCGTTATTGCGGGTCGTAATTACGACCCGCAATAACGGGTGTTTTTACGGTCGTGTGCATAATGGGAGCACGGCTCGGAAAAACGAACGGCTGCCCGTGCTCATCTCCTGAAATACTCTGTGCTGCCTTAAACTCTGTGGACAGGTCAGGATCCTGTTTCTTTTAAATGCTGCTAGGGAACCCGCTCGATCCACTATATAAGGATACGCTACAGTGCAGCATTTAAAAGAAACAGGATCCTGACCTGTCCACAGAGTTTAAGGCAGCACAGAGTATTTCAGGAGATGAGCGTGCAGATTCAGTGCTGCTGTGAACTCTGCTCTTACCATTACGTAGCTCTCAGTCTGTTACCTCTCCTCCACTCCTGTCCTCAATAACACCTTCACATGATTGGCAAGTCACCACCCCGCACAAGATCCGCACGCTCATCTCCTGAAATACTCTGTGCTGCTGTGAACTCTGCTCTTACCATTACGTGGTGACTTGCCAATCATGTGAAGGTGTTCTGGAGGACAGGAGTGGAGGAGAGGTAACAGACTGAGAGCTACGTAATGGTAAGAGCAGAGTTCACCGCAGCACTGAATCTCCACGCTCATCTCCTGAAATACTCTGTGCTGCCTTAAACTCTATGGACAGGTCAGGATCCTGTTTCTTTTAAATGCTGCACTGTAGCGCAGCCTTATATAGTGGATCGAGCGTGTTCCCCAGCAGCATTTAAAAGAAACCGTGTTTGTGTATATATGTGTGTTTGGGTATGTGTCTATGTGTGTTTGTGTATATGTGTGTGTGTGTGTTTGTGTATATATGGGTGTGTTTGTGTATATGTGTTTGTGTATATATGGGTGTATTTGTGTATATGTTTGTGTGTAGATGTTTGTGTGTGTTTTTGTATATGTGTGTGTTTGTGTATATGTGTGTATATGGGGGTGTGTTTATGTGTGTGTGTTTGTGTGTATATATGGGTGTGTTTGTGTATATGTGTTTGTGTATATGTGTGTGTTTGGGTATGTGTGTTTTTGTTTGTATATGTGTTTGTGTATGTGTGTATAACTCTGTGTGTGTGTGTGTGTTTGGATATGTGTGTTTTTGTTTGTATATGTGTGTGTGTTTGTCTGTTTATGTGTGTGTGTATATCTTGTTGTGTTTGTGTATATATGTGTGTGTTTGTGTATGGTTGTTTGTTTGTGTGTGCGTGTATATATGTGTGTAGGTGAGTAGAAGTATTGGTATTGTTCAATATGGACTACATCTTCGATTCGTTGGACTACTGCGTAGATCTACGTTTTTTCAAATTTTAATAAAATGGTTAACGAGGGTTTTGTTGGGGATTTCTTATTTCAATAAAAAAAGAATTGTCTTTGTGTTTTTTTTTTTAACTTTATTAGTGCCTAGATAATGGCAGTTGGCTGATTGACAGCATCCATTATTAAGGCGGTACTTAGTGTTAGCCGGTGCATAGGCTAGCACTAACCACCCATTATTACCCCGGTACCCACCACCACCAGGGGTGCCGGGAAGAGCTTGGTACGATCCAGTACCCGACCATCTGTTGTGATAGTCGGGTACTGGGGCGGACCTTCCCACCCTTGTAATGCTAGGCTGCTGCTGCTGTGTTGTATCGGGCTGGTTATAAAAATGGGGGGGACCCCCACGTCGTTTTTTTTTTTGAATTTAACAAATTTAGCAATAGACGGGTCCCCCACATTTTTAATAACCAGCCATATACAAGGCCGCAGCAGTCTGGCATTACATGGGTGGGAAGGGCCACTGGTTTTGTCCATTCCCAGGCTAATAACACTGTGTTGTATGTGGCTGGTTATGATAAATTGGGTGGAACCCCATGTCTTTTTTAAAAAAATATTAAAATAAATAAATAATTTAAAAAAATGACGTGGGGTCCCCCCCACTTTTATAACCAGCCAGATACAACACAGCAGCAGCAGCCTAGCATTACAAGGGTGGGAAGGTCCACTGTTTTAGGCCCTTCCCAGCCTCATAATACCAGCCTGCGGCCGCCCCAGGGCCCGACCATCACAACAGATGGTCGGGTACTGGATCGTACCTGGCTCTTCCCGGCACCCCTGGTGGTGGTGGGTACCGGGGTAATAATGGTGGTTAGTGTTAGCCTCTACACCGGCTAACACTAAGCCTCGCCTTAGTAATGGATGTTGTCACTCAGACAGCGGCCATTACTAAAGTGGTAGTAATAAAATTTGAAAAGAAAAAGACAAAGATATAGATAAAATATTTTATTGAAATAAAGCACCCCCAACACAACCCTCATTAACCATTTTATTGTAGAAAAAAAAACGTCATCTAAGTAGTCCTCGAAACCGACGTAGTCCAAACACCAAACCTGTAAAAAAAAAAAAAAAAAATGAAATAAAACATGTCGTAGGCTTAGATTCAGTTTAATGTGTGATACTGACTGTTATACCATGTATAGAAGCCTGCCGTGAAGTTGACTTAGATACAGGGCGCCAGCAGACAGTATCATACATGGCCATACAGACATATATTCAAAAAAACATACATGCAAACATACATACATACATATATACAAACAAACATACATACATACAAGCATGCACATATATACATGCAAATATACATACATGCAAACATACACACATATATACATGCAAACTATCATAAATACATACATGCATACACACATACATGAAAACATACATACAAACAAACATGCAAAGATACATACATACATATATACAAGCATGCACATATATATAAACATACATGCAAAAATAAAAACATGCAAACATACATACATGCACATATATACATACATACATGACAACATACATACAAACATACATGACAACATACATACATGCAAACATACATACATGCAAACATACATACACACATGCAAACATACACACATGCAAACATATATACATGCAAATATACATACAAACATGCACATGTATACATACATGCCAACATACATGCAAACATACATGCACATATATACATACATACATACATACATGACAACATACATACATGCAAATATATACATGCAAATATACATACACACATGCACATATATACATACATGCCAACATACATGCACATATATACATACATGACAACATACATACATGACAACATACATACATGACAACATACATACATACATAAATGCAAACATACATACATACATATATATACACACATGCAAATATACATACATACAAACATGCATACATACATACATACATGCAAACATACATTCATGCAAACACACATACATGCAAACATACATGCATACATTCATGCAAACATACATACATACAAATATGCATACACACATGCACATATATACATACATACATGACAACATACATGCAAAAATACATACATGCAAACATACACACATGCAAACATACATACATACATACATGCAAATATATACATGCAAATATACATACAAACATGCACATATATACATACATGCCAACATACATGCAAACATACATGCACATATATACATACATACATACATGACAACATACATACATACATGCAAACATACATACATGCCAAAAAATAATAATAATACGTTCATACTTACTTTCCTCCTGTCCGGCCTCCAGCGATGACGTTTCATCCATGTCGCCGCTGAAGCCTGTGATTGGCTGCAGAGGCGGTCACGTGGGATGAAGCGTCATCCTGACGTGCGTGACCGCCACTACAGCCTGTGATTGGCTGCAGCGGCGAAAGGGATGAAACGTCATCGCTGGAGGCCGGACAGGAGGAAAGTAAGTACGAACGTATAATTTTTATTTTTTTATTACATTTAAATTGTATTTTCCGCGCGCCGAGCATGTACTGTCAAGGTTGCTGAAAGAGTTAGTGCAGCCCATTAACTCTATCAGCACCCTGGACAGTAGCATGCTCGGCGCACGTAAGTGACAGGTTCGGTCCGAACTAGTTCGGTCCGAACCGAACTTTTTTGTGAAATTCAGCGAACTAGCCGAACCGAACTTTTGATAAGTTCGCTCATCTCTAGTGGTAACCATTAGTCAGCACAAAAAAATATTTATCCGAGTAATGCATTTTATTTTTGTTTGCTAATATTTGAAAGAACAGTGTAGTCATGCCATATCATACCAAAATCAGTTACTAAAATGAATTTACAAGTGTTACAGTATGCTTACTTTATACTACCTGAAAAAATATAAAAATAAACAAAACATTAAATTTGTTTTTCTACGATGAAACGAAGTCTGAATGGCTCAATATACATATATATTGACTTCAGTACTGCACAAACTACAGAAAATACAAAAGGGACCTATTTATACTTCACTTCGGACATTAAGCAACCCAGATGCACAAATTGTTCCACAACTGTATTCTTGGGATTTTCACATCCATCAGATATTTATTTTTATTTTTAGACAAAAAGGTGAGAGGTCAGATACATGTGTATTCCATTTAGCTGTTTATTCTGTGCAGTATACATAGTACTACATGTTTCACATATAAACCTAGTTCAGCCTTGAACGCATTTGGAATTTACAGAGCAAATAAGCAAATAAAGAAACACACAAGTAAAAAGATATTTGCTTTTTGAGTTATATAAGCATAAAAAAAACATGATGTACCACCATGTGCTGACACAAAAAGATTGCCTATTTATTCTAAATACATGATAGAGTAGCTAGATATGTTAAAATGTCTTATGAGCCACCAGCAAAGGAAGAGAACCCATCTTCTTGACGCTTTCAATGGAACAAATTTCATCAGAAGGCTCAGTTCACATGTTGAGTAAATACTGCGTAGCAGTTGTTGCGTTTATTCTGGCGAAATCGTAGCGAAAAACTTTGCAAAAAACGCAACTCAGAAAAAATAAAAATTTTTATACTTACCAAGAACTCTGTGTTTCTTCCTCCAGGCCGGCCTCCTAGGATAACGTTTCATCCCATGTGACCGCTACAGCCAATCCTAGGAAACATCATCCCAGGATGACATCAGGGGGCCGGCCTCCTGGGATGACGTTTTATTCCATGTGACCGCCGCTGCAGTGGTCTACTGGGATGAAACGTCAGTCCGCAGTTTTCCACAACGGACATTCCGGGCAAAAAACTGTACCACAGTTTGGTGCAGTTTTTCACCCGGAATTCGCTGCGGCCCCTGGGGCGGATACGCAGTGTAACTTTATGCAGCGTATCCGTCCCATGTGAACTGAAAAGCATAATGTCTGATATGTGAAATGTAGAACTCTTCTGTATTTTTAGTCTTGAGTGACATAATGACAGGGTAATATTACACTGTTTAATATTTAAAACGCTTACAAGAATTCAGCTCCTATAGAGCAATGATTCAGTAATATCTGCAAATCCCTTTCCCATCATCTCAGCCCTGAAATCTCATCTGAATTTAAAATGCAATAAGACGTTGCCGCCATCAAAGTAGCAACAAGATAATTATACGGAATGCCATTATAGTATAAAAAAAGGGCTTAAAATTCCTACTATGTTTTTTATGCTTTGCATGAGTTGTATAAAATGTATGGATGCACCTAAAGAGTATTATGAAAAATGTGAATCATACAAGCTTGTCTCGAGGCGAGCCTGATATTTCTTGGCCATTTTACTTGACTATAGAACTTACTGTATTTCATGTAATAGACTCTATGAAGCAGACTATTCTGTTCAGGTTCTTACAATATTTGTCCTGGAAAGAAGCCAAAGCTCAGACTGAATCAATTCAGAACTTATAGCTCACTGTTCAAAGCTTAAACAGCGACAATTTAGCTAATTGAATTAGAAAAAATAGAACAGAAGGAAAAGCATCACAAGAGTAATAAAAGACTATATGTCCAAAACATTGCTACACTACTTAATGGAACCTTTAGGGTATGTTCACACAGAGTGTTTTCAGGCGTATTTCGCGGCGTTTATGCCTCGAAAAATGCCTGAAAAATCGGAAGCAGAACGCCTCCAAACATCTGCCCATTGATTTCAATGGAAAAAACAACGTTCTTTTCCGACGGGACGTTTTTTCCACGGCCGTTTTTCAAAATTGGCCGCGTAAAAAAATGCCCGCGAAAAAGAAGTGCATGTCACTTCTTGAGCCGATTTTGGAGCCGTTTTTTTATAGACTCTATAGAAAAACATATAAAGCGAAAAAACTTCCCTTAGTTTCTATAATAAGACCATATCCATCAATATGTTAGACAAAATACAAAATATTTATTAAGACACAAACAACAGTTGTACATATTGCTTAAAAACACCCATAAAACATATGCACATAAAGTACAACAGAGGGACAGTGTATATAATACGGCAGGGCATAAATGGTGGCAGCTCAGGTCAATGTTTACAAATATCTATTATATATTCAAACACTGTGTATATAATAATTACTCCAATAATAACAATGATTATTGCAATGGTCAAACCACAATTACTCCATAGCGAGATCAAATTAAGTAGTTTTAACAAGGAAAACCTAGAACCGTGTATCACACAGGACCTCACCCACCATAAGCCATATTTGACTTCCGATACACTGTCCAACACCCCAACGCGCATTTCGCACCTGGCTTCGTCAGGGGGTGCTGGATCAGTGCAATAGGAGGATTTAAATTGTCAGCACACAGCTGAAATTAGATGAAATTAAAGTGAGACCTATTACCTTATTTTGAAGATGACTGTTGGCGCATGCGAGAGAGGAAATGGTAACTTGAGACGCAGAGCGCGGCGTCCGAAAGTGAGTAATGCGCAACTGCACAAAACTCAAATCCATGTTGCACTGTGAACTACGTCACGAACGACCTCTTACCCCCCGCATGCGCACTGCATCCATAGATCGACCGCAGCCATTTTGGAAAGTGGCACCGATAGTACACATTGCCCTTTAGCACGCTTATAGAAATGTGTACTCACTAGAAACTATATAAAGAATGCACATTAATCACATCAGCAGTGTATCATCACTCTGCATGAGACACAAGCCCACTAAGGCTATGTTCACACAGAGTATTTTGGGGGAGGAATATCTGCCTCAAAATTCCGTTTGGAACTTTGAGGCAGATTTTCCTCTCCCTGCACGCCGATTTTCGCGCCGTTTTTTGCCCCCCGGCCATTGAGCGCCGCGGGCATAAAACAGCGCGAAATACGCTTTCTCTGCCTCCCATTGAAGTCAATGGGAGGTCAGAGGCGGAAGAGCCCGAAGATAGGGCATGTCGCTTCTTTTTCCCGCGAGGCAGTTTTACTGCTCGCGAGAAAAAGACGCCGACGCATCCCATTGAAATCAATGGGAGGCGTTCTCGGGCCGTTTTTGCCAAGTTTTGCGACGCGGTTTCTGCGTCAAAAAACAAGGCAAAATACTCCGTGTGAACATCCCCTAAGGCTTCATGCCCACTTCAGTTTTTTCCTTCAGGGTGCTATCCGTTTTTGTCACTGATAGCACTCTGAACCCATTCATTTCAATGGCCCCATGCACATTTCAGTTATTTAAACGGATCCGTTTTTCCGTTCCGTGCAAAGTAGAGCATGTCCTACTTTGCTCAGTGATTCAGTGACCGTGTGGGCCATAGAAGTCAATGGGTCAGTGAAAAAAAACGGATGGCACACGGAAGGCTTGATGGATCCGTTGCCATAGCAACGGCTGGGTGGGCCAAAGTTCATAGACTCACAGACTACAGTACACATTCATTCCTGAAGATAGGCTCATATTTTCACTCCTAAAAACACAAAAAAACAAAGTAAGCCAAGCAGAGTAATCTCAAACTGTTTTCTATGCTCTGAAAGCTACAGAAAACAGCACCAAAAACTTCTCGTAAACTTTCTATGGGTGTTTCCTGGGACATGTGACAAGTTCAAATGAAGTTCACATCCGTTTTTTAAAAGGAAAAACGGAAGCCAAACGGAAGCAAAACATCCGTGTAAAACAGAAACACGGAACGGAAACGGAGTGCACACGGAAACAAAAACGGACACACGGATCCGTCAAAAACGGCCGATAAAATGGTGATGGAAGTGTGCATGAGGCCTAACAACAGAGCACAATACCCATCAGTGTGTACGTGGTTGTTGATCCCCATAGAGATCATCCATAAGATGATTACTGTTCAATAAGAGCCACATATACAGCAAACAACCATATACAGTGAAGGAAATAAGTATAACGTCCATGGCCGCGGGCCGTCGGGTTTACTCACCTCCTGACGCCCGCAGCCATGGATCCGTGAGCGCTGGTCCCTGTCTCCTTCCTAGGAGACGCCAGCGTTCACTTCCGCTCCGTCCTGCTGTGTCCCGTAGGGTGCGTGCGCTCGCTCGCGCAGGGCCTTAAAGGGCCAGCGCGCACAAATTATTTGTCATCATCATCACCTGCCCTGATTTCCTGGTCTATAAGAAGGCCCCAGGCCTTCTGATCCTTGCCTGAGCGTTGTTAGTCTTTCCCAGTCTGTCTCGCAAATGGTCCCTTAGTGTTTCCCGTTCCAGCTGTTACCCGTGCCCTGTTACCCGTGCCCTGTTACCCGTTCCTGTATTCCGTATTGTTCTAGTTCCTGTGCCTACCTGCATTGGAGTAGTGTCATCTGCCACGTCCAGTGTCTTCTGCCACGTCCAGTGTCGTCTGCCACGTCCAGTGTCGCCTGCCACGTCCAGTGTCTTCTGCCACGTCCAGTGTCTTATGCCACGTCCAGTGTCTTCTGCCACGTCCAGTGTCTTCTGCTTCATCGGATACTGCCCGCCACGTCTGGTGCCACCTGCCGCACCAGCCTCCATCCGTGCTGAAGCCACAGCCACCGTCCGGACTATTTCAGGTACCCAAGCGTTACTGTCTGCCATTAACTTTCGTATAGACTGTGACCTGGTCAGCTGCCTTCCCGCTACGGCGGAGCGGCCTAGTGGGTCCATATACCCTGTGTCCGTGACACATACCCTGTGCCCATGACAGTACGCTCAGGCCATGGAACCCGCTGGCCAGCCCAAGACCGCAGTACAGAAGATTCAGACAGAGATGCAGGACCTACACACACGTCAGGATCAACTCCTAGAGGCGGTGAATTCTATCCTGGTCCGCCTGGATCTACTCGCTGTTCCACCTCCGGTTCTTCCTCCTGAAGCTGTTGCTGTGCCACTGCTCCTCCTGTTTGTTCCGGATCCACAGTTCCTCTGCCTCTTCCTCCTCGCTACGACGGTGACCCCAGAGCATGTAGAGGATTTCTCAATCAATGCACGGTGCATTTTAGGCTATGGCCTCATCTCTTCCCCTCCGAGGATGCCAAAGTGGTGTTCATTATCTCCCTCCTCGCTGGCAAGGCCCTCGCATGGGCGAACCCAATCTTGGAGCAACAAGGACCTATATCCGCGGACCTAGCCTGGTTCCTGCAGTGCTTTTGTGCCGTGTTCGAGGAGCCGGGTCGAACATCCTCTGCCGCAGCCACTCTGTTGACCCTCAAGCAAGAAGGCTCCACAGTAGGGGAGTATGCTATCTCCTTCTGTACCCTAGCAGCCGAGCTGGCATGGAACAATGAGGCACTGGTGGCGACCTTCTGGCAGGGACTGTCCTCTCACATCAAGGACGAACTGGCAGCCCGCGACCTTCCTTCTTCCTTGGATGCCCTCATCCTGTTAGCCACCCAGGTTGATATGAGAATCCGGGAGCGCTCTCAAGAGGTTCGTCAGGAGAGCCGGGTCCACAGACCAGCACCCTCTGTCCAGAGACCACTATTGTCCACTCCTAGTGCGCTACCTGAAGAACCCATGCAGGTAGACAGAGTCCGGTTATCTGAACAGGAGAAGCAGCACAGACGCTCCTCTGGACTTTGTATGTATTGTGGCCTCAAGGGTCATTTTGTGCGCCAATGCCCACAGAAACCGGGAAACTCCAGTACCTAGGGTTGATTAGAAAGGCAACTCTAGGTGGAACGTCTCCAAACGTTAAAACCTCTTCCAGATTATCGATTCCTGTGGCCATCGTCACCGGAGAGACATCACATCCTTCCTCCGCCTATCTTGACTCTGGAGCGGCTGCTAATTTTATCCAGCAAGATCTAGTGGATCGGTTTCGACTACCCACAGTCCGTCTGGACAGACCTCTGGCAGTTGCCTCTGTGAATGGTCTACCATTGCCTGATCCGATCATGCTCATCACAGAGCCGTTGACACTACGGTTCAGAGCCCTTCACTCAGAACAGATCACCTTCCTAGTACTACCCAAGGCTATCAATCCTATCCTGCTGGGTCTGCCAGGGCTCCGTCTACACGCCCCGACACTTGACTGGAATTCTGGAGAGGTTCTTCAATGGGGTTCCAGATGCCATAGCCATTGCCTGTCACAAGTCCGTCCTGTTGTGCCCCCTCTGCCTCAGTCACTTTCCGGCCTACCTTCTCAATATACCAGTTTTGCGGATGTCTTTTGCAAACGAGAGGCTGAGATGTTGCCTCCACATCGGAATTATGACTGTCCCATTGAACTGGTTCCCAATGCTTCTCTTCCCCGTGGACGAGTATATCCTCTCTCCTTGCCAGAGACTTTATCGATGTCAGCCTATATCAAGGAGAACTTGGAGAGGGGTTTTATTCGAAAATCTTCCTCCCCAGCCGGGGCAGGATTCTTCTTCGTTAAAAAGAGAGATGGATCTCTTCGACCCGGCATTGACTACCGTGGTCTCAATCAGATCACGGTCAAGAACCAATACCCATTGCCACTTATTTCCGAGCTCTTCGATCGCATACGAGGAGCCAAAAAATGTTCTAAGCTAGATCTGCGGGGGGCCTATAATCTAATCCGGATTCGCCGGGGTGACGAATGGAAGACTGCATTTAACACCCGCGATGGGCACTACGAATACCTAGTGATGCCCTTCGAACTGTGTAACGCTCTTGCAGTATTTCAGGAGTTCGGTAATGATATCTTCCGAGATCTCCCCTATATGTGCGTTGTAGTTTATCTCGATGATATTCTAATTTTCTCCCCAGATCTGATGACCCATCGGAGGCATGTTCGTCAAGTTCTTCTGCGACTAAGAGAGAATCGCTTGTATGCCAAATTGGAAAAGTGCACCTTTGAAAAGAGGTCTTTGCCCTTCCTGGGCGACATCATCTCGGATCAAGGCCTTAAGATGGACCCTGAGAAACGAATGTCCCTCCTGGAATGGCCACGTCCTCAAGGCCTAAGGGCCATACAACGGTTCCTGGGATTCGCCAATTTCTACTGGTAGTTTATTCCGAACTTTTCTTCTCTGACGGCTCCCATCTCTACCCTTACCAAGAAGGGTGTGAACGCCAAGGCGTGGACTCCAGAGGCAGAGTCCGCATTCATTAGCCTCAAGAAAGCCTTCACTTCAGCTTCAATCCTCCATCACCCTGACGTATCTCGGCAGTTCTCACTAGAAGTGGACGCTTCCTCTATTGGTGCAGGTTCACTTCTGTTCAAGAGGAGCTCAAAAGGAAAGGCAGTAGTATGTGGCTACTACTCAAGACTGTTTTCTTCTGCTGAGCGCAATTATTCCATTGGAGATCGGGAGCTACTGGCTATCAAATTGGCCCTGGAGGAGTGGAGACATCTTCTAGAAGGCGCAGCTCACCCCATCCTGATCTTCACCGACCATAAGAACCTCACTTACCTTCAGTCCGCTCAAAGACTGAATCCTCGTCAAGCCAGGTGGTCGCTGTTCTTCACCCGTTTTCAATTTCTGCTCCACTACCGTCCCGCGGACAAGAATGTGAGGGCCGATGCCCTGTCCAGATCATTTGAGACGGAAGACACGGTGGAGTCCCTTCAGATTATCATAGACCAATCCTGCGTTGTCACCGCCAATCCTCTGCAGCTTAGAAATATCCCTCCGGGGAGAACTTTTGTTCGGTTGGCAGACAGAAAAAGAATTCTCCGCTGGGGACACAGTTCTAAATTAGCTGGGCACGCTGGTGTCCGTAAAACCCGGGACCTGATTGCTCGTCACTTTTGGTGGCCCACGCTACCTAAAAATGTTCTGGACTTTGTCTCTGCTTGCACGGTGTGTGCCTCTAACAAAGTGACTCACTCCAAGCCTGCCGGCCTGCTTCAACCTCTGCCTGTACCCAGTGCCCCCTGGCAGCACATCGCAATGGACTTCGTCACAGACCTTCCTCTCTCAGCAGGATGCAACACCATCTGGGTGGTGGTGGACCGGTTCTCTAAGATGGCACATTTTATCCCACTGACCGGCCTACCTTCTGCTCCCCGACTGGCGAGTCTCTTCATCCAGCACATCTTCCGCTTGCATGGCTTGCCTCTTCACATTGTTTCCGACCGGGGGGTTCAGTTTACCTCTAAGTTCTGGAGAGCCCTCTGTAAACTCCTGGAAGTGAGTTTGGACTTTTCCTCAGCCTATCAACCCCAATCCAATGGGCAAGTTGAGAGGATCAACCAGATCATGGAAAATTATCTCCGCCACTTCATCTCTTCACAGCACGATAACTGGGTACAGCTTCTTCCATGGGCTGAGTTTTCATATAACAACCACACAAGTGAGTCCACCACTTCCACTCCGTTTCACATCGTGTACAGTCAACATCCCAGAGTCCCTCTTCCTGTGTCGAATTAATCTCAGGTACCCGCTGCTAACTCTGCATATGGGGACTCCCTGCAAATCTGGCAACAGAGCCGGTCCTCTATTTTGCTGGTGGTAGATCGCATGAAGCGAAAGGCAGATTCTAAGAGAAGAGAGCCGCCTCAGTATCTTCCGGGGACTAAAGTCTGGCTGTCCTCTCGGAACATTCGCTTGAGGGTACCCTCATACAAGTTCGCTCCCAGGTTCCTTGGTCCTTTCAAGATTCTGCTACAAATCAACCCTGTCTCCTATAAACTGTGGCTGCCTCCTACCCTCAGAATCCCTAACTCCTTCCATGTGTCCCTCCTGAAACCAGTGGTCCTGAACCGCTACAGCAAGACTTATAGTTCCACAGTTGCTCCCAGCAGCCCTTCTGATGTATTCGAGGTAAAGGAGATCCTGGACTGCAAGAGGGTAGGAGGAAGGACTTTCTATTTGGTGGACTGGAAAGGGTTTGGTCCTGAGGAGAGGTCCTGGGAGCCAGAAGAGAACCTCAGTGCTCCTGCTCTCATTAAAAAGTTCCTCTCCCGCTATGGTCCCAAGAAGAGGGAGCGTAAGAGGGGGGATACTGTAACGCCCATGGCCGCGGGCCGTCGGGTTTACTCACCTCCCGACGCCCGCAGCCATAGTCCCTGTCTCCTTCCTAGGAGACGCCAGCGTTCACTTCCGCTCCGTCCTGCTGTGACCCGTAGGGTGCGTGCGCTCGCTCGCTCGCGCAGGGCCTTAAAGGGCCAGCGCGCACAAATTATTTGTCATCATCATCAACTGCCCTGATTTCCTGGTCTATAAGAAGGCCCCAGGCCTTCTGATCCTTGCCTGAGCGTTGTTAGTCTTTCCCAGTCTGTCTCGCAAATGGTCCCTTAGTGTTTCCCGTTCCAGCTGTTACCCGTGCCCTGTTACCAGTTCCTGTATTCCGTATTGTTCTAGTTCCTGTGCCTACCTGCATTGGAGTAGTGTCATCTGCCACGTCCAGTGTCTTCTGCCACGTCCAGTGTCTTCTGCCACGTCCAGTGTCTTCTGCTTCATCGGATACTGCCCGCCACGTCTGGCGCCACCTGCCGCACCAGCCTCCATCCGTGCTGAAGCCACAGCCACCGTCCGGACTATTTCAGGTACCCAAGCGTTACTGTCTGCCATTAACTTTCGTATAGGCTGTGACCTGGTCAGCTGCCTTCCCGCTACGGCGGAGCGGCCTAGTGGGTCCATATACCCTGTGTTCGTGACACATACCCTGTGCCCATGACAGTACGCTCAGGCCATGGAACCCGCTGGCCAGCCCAAGACCGCAGTACAGAAGATTCAGACAGAGATGCAGGACCTACGCACACGTCAGGATCAACTCCTTGAGGCGGTGAATTCTATCCTGGTCCGCCTGGATCTACTCGCTGTTCCACCTCCGGTTCTTCCTCCTGAAGCTGTTGCTGTGCCACTGCTCCTCCTGTTTGTTCCTGTGCCCGTGACAATAAGTATTTGATCCCTTGCTGATTTTGTAAGTTTGCCCACTGTCAAAGACATGAACAGTCTAGAATTTTTAGGCTAGGTTAAGTTTACCAGTGAGAGATAGATTATATTTAAAAAAAACAGAAAATCACATAGTCAAAATTATATATATATTTATTTGCATTGTGCACAGAGAAATAAGTATTTGATCCCCTACCAACCATTAAGAGTTCAGCCTCCTCCAGACCAGTTACACGCTCCAAATCAACTTGGTGCCTGCATTAAAGACAGCTGTCTTAAATGGTCACCTGTATAAAAGACTCCTGTCCACAGACTCAATTAATCAGTCTGACTCTAACCTCTACAACATGGGCAAGACCAAAGAGCTTTCTAAGGATGTCAGGGACAAGATCATAGACCTGCACAAGGCTGGAATGGGCTACAAAACCATAAGTAAGACGCTGGGTGAGAAGGAGACAACTGTTGGTGCAATAGTAAGAAAATGGAAGACATACAAATTGACTGTCAATCGACATCGATTTGGGGCTCTATGCAAAATCTCACCTCGTGGGGTATCCTTGATCCTGAGGCAGGTGAGAGCTCAGCCGAAAACTACACGGGGGGAACTTGTTAATGATCTCAAGGCAGCTGGGACCACAGTAACCAAGAAAACCATTGGTAACACATTACGCCGTAATGGATTAAAATCCTGCAGTGCCCGCAAGGTCCCCCTGCTCAAGAAGGCACATGTACAGGCCCGTCTGAAGTTTGCAAATGAACATCTGGATGATTCTGAGAGTGATTGGGAGAAGGTGTTGTGGTAAGATGAGACTAAAATTGAGCTCTTTGGCATTAACTCAACTCGCCGTGTTTGGAGGAAGAGAAATGCTGCCTATGACCCAAAGAACACCGTGGAAACATTATGTTTTGGGGGTGTTTCTCTGCTAAGGGCACAGGACTACTTCACCGCATCAATGGGAGAATGGATGGAGCCATATACCGTCAAATCCTGAGTGACAACCTCCTTCCCTCCACCAGGACATTAAAAATGGCTCGTGGCTGGGTCTTCCAGCACGACAATGACCCGAAACATACATCCAAGGCAACAAAGGAGTGTCTCAAAAAGAAGCTCATTAAGGTCATGGAGTGGCCTAGCCAGTCTCCAGACCTTAATCCCATCGAAAACTTATGGAGGGAGCTGAAGATCCGAGTTGCCAAGCGACAGCCTCGAAATCTTAATGATTTACAGATGATCTGCAAAGAGGAGTGGGCCTAAATTCCATCTAACATGTGTGCAAACCTCATCATCAACTACAAAAAACGTCTGACTGCTGTGCTTGCCAACAATGGTTTTGCCACCAAGTATTAAGTCTTGTTTGCCAAAGGGATCAAATACTTATTTCTCTGTGCACAATGCAAATAAATATATATAAATTTGACAATATGATTTTCTTTTTTTTTTTTTATATAATCTATCTCTCACTGGTAAAATTAACCTAGCCTAAAAATTCTAGACTGTTCATGTCTTTGACAGTGGGCAAACTTACAAAATCAGCAAGGGATCAAATACTTATTTCCTTTACTGTATGTCCTCGAAGTACATCATTTGTATTTGATCAGATTATATGCCAGGTATGTATAGAAGGAGGCCCAATGCATGCCTAGGGGCCCGTTATATACACACATGGCAAGTCACCACAAAATTGTAGAGACTATGCAAATTATAAAATATATATATATATAATAATAAAATAAAAATAAACACTATATTGAATAAATGTATATATAAAATAAATAATAAAAAATACTGTTCATGTATGAATTCCCCAAAAGACAAATAGTACAATGGGAAATTAAATAGGTGGGGGTGCTCAATGTATAACGTGTACTGTATATATAAAAATATATGAGCATACCATATTTAAAAATTAATGATCTCATGAAAGATCATTACCTGTGTGGAGACTGTGGAGCTTGTTCTCTGATGACTGGATCTCAAAACGTTACTAATTCCTCAGGGTCAAGGGAATATAAGATCTGCCACAATATTACTTGTTTCTCAACTGCCGTGATCTACTATGCGATTTGTCCCTGTCGATTGATATACGTGGGTCTTACATCTAGAGAACTTCGCATAAGCATTATGGAATATGTAAGGGACATAAAAGGAGCTATGAAGACTGATGTCCCTGATAAATTGAGAAAATTAAAACCAATACCTCGTGATTTTTGGGTTCCTAGAGCACTGGGCTGACTTTTCATTGGGGTACAAACTGTATTCTGCAGATGATTTGCACCTAAATGGAAGGGGGTCCGCTGTGCTGGGGGAGAGAATTCTAGCTGGGGTGGCGGAGTGTTTAAACTAGGGCTGAGGAGGGAGGCCAATGTAGAAAATAAAGGGGTAGTTAGGTTAGAGAGGGGTCAGACTATATTGATGGGGGGAGAAACAGACGGTGGGGAGAGGACTAGGCAACAAGATAAGGAGATCCTTTCGTTACAAAACAGCAGTAAAAAAAAAAGGCCCAAATGTCAAATAATCACATTTCTGATACTGAAAGTGAAACATTTAAAGGCAAGTTAAAGTGTATGTTCACAAATGCCAGAAGTCTAGCAAGTAAAATGGGGGAGCTGGAGGCCTTGATACTGGAAGAAGATATAGATATAGTTGGTGTTGCTGAAACATGGCTGGACTCTTCACATGATTGGGCTGTAAATCTACAGGGTTTTACACTGTTTCGGAAAGACAGGGCAAATAGGAAAGGTGGTGGTGTATGTCTGTATGTGAGAAGCGATATGAAGGTGAGTGTGAATGAGACATTAGCGGGTGAAGCTTGTGAGGAGGTTGAAGCCTTGTGGGTGGAATTACAAAGGGAGGTAAACACTGAAAAAATTACTTTTGATGTAATCTATAGACCCCCCAATATAACTGAAGAGATAGAAGGTCAAATATATAAACAGATGGAGCGGGCTGCACAGGCGGGTACTGTTGTGATAATGGGAGATTTTAATTACCGGGATATTAATTGGTGTCATGGTTCGGCTTCAACTGCAAAGGGGAGACATTTCCTCAACCTGTTGCAGGAAAATTTTATGGGCCAGTTTGTGGAAGACCCGACTAGAGGTGAAGCTCTGTTGGATCTGGTCATTTCTAATAATGCAGAGCTTGTTGGGAATGTCAATGTTCGTGAAAACCTTGGTAACAGTGATCATAATATAGTTATATTTTACCTATACTGTAAAAAACAAACTCAGGCTGGGAGGGCAAAAACACTTAATTTTAAGAAGGCCAATTTCCCCAGGATGAGGGCTGCAATTCAGGATATAGACTGGGAAGAACTAATGTTAAGTAATAGGACACATGATAAATGGGAGATTTTCAAATCTACTTTGGGTAATTATAGTGAAAAATTTATTCCTACAGGTAACAAGTATAAACGACTAAAATTAAACCCCACATGGCTTACACCTTCTGTAAAAAGGGCAATACATGACAAAAAAAGGGCATTTAAAAAATACAAATCTGAGGGTACAGCTGTAGCCTTTGTAAAATATAAAGAGCTTAATAAAATCGGTAAAAAGATAATAAAATCAGCAAAAATACAAAATGAAAGGCAGGTGGCCAAGGATAGTAAAACAAATCCTAAAAAATTCTTCAAGCATATAAATGCAAAAAAGCCAAGGTCTGAACATGTAGGACCCTTAGATAGTGGTAATGGGGAGTTGGTCACAGGGGATCAAGAGAAGGCAGAGTTACTAAATGGGTTCTTCCGCTCTGTATATACAACAGAAGAAGGAGCAGCTGATGTAGCCGCTGCCAGTGCTGTTAATATATCAGTTGATATACTGAATTGGATGAATGTAGATATGGTGCAAGCTAAATTAAATAAAATAAATGTACACAAGGCCCCGGGACCAGATGGGTTATACCCTAGAGTTCTTAAGGAGCTTAGTTCAGTTATTTCTGTCCCCCTCTTCATAATATTTAGAGAGTCTCTCATGACTGGTATAGTGCCAAGGGACTGGCGCAGGGCAAATGTGGTGCCTATTTTCAAAAAGGGCTCTAGGTCTTCGCCGGGTAATTATAGACCAGTAAGCTTAACATCAATTGTGGGGAAAATGTTTGAGGGGCTATTGAGGGACTATATACAGAATTATGTGACAATAAATAGTATTATAAGTGACAGCCAGCACGGTTTTACAAAGGACAGAAGCTGTCAAACCAACCTGATTTGTTTTTATGAAGAGGTAAGCAGAAGCCTAGACAGAGGGGCCGCTGTGGATATAGTGTTTTTGGACTTTGCAAAGGCATTTGACACTGTCCCTCATAGACATCTAATGGGTAAATTAAGGACTATAGGTTTAGAAAGTATAGTTTGTAATTGGATTGAGAATTGGCTCAAGGACCGTATCCAGAGAGTTGTGGTCAATGATTCCTACTCTGAATGGTCCCCAGTTATAAGTGGTGTACCCCAGGGTTCAGTGCTGGGACCACTATTATTCAACTTATTTATTAATGATATAGAAGATGGGATTAATAGCACTATTTCTATTTTTGCAGATGACACCAAGCTATGCAATATAGTTCAGACTATGGAAGATGTTTGTGAATTGCAAGCGGATTTAAACAAACTAAGTGTTTGGGCGTCCACTTGGCAAATGAAGTTTAATGTAGATAAATGTAAAGTTATGCACCTGGGTACGAACAACCTGCATGCATCATATGTCCTAGGGGGAGCTACACTGGGGGAGTCACTTGTTGAGAAGGATCTGGGTGTACTTGTAAATCATAAACTAAATAACAGCATGCAGTGTCAATCAGCTGCTTCAAAGGCCAGCAAAATATTGTCGTGTATCAAAAGAGGCATGGACTCGCGGGACAGGGATGTAATATTACCACTTTACAAAGCATTAGTGAGGCCTCGTCTAGAATATGCAGTCCAGTTCTGGGCTCCAGTTCATAGAAAGGATGCCCTGGAGTTGGAAAAAATACAAAGAAGAGCAACGAAGCTAATAAGGGGCATGGAGAATCTAAGTTATGAGGAAAGATTAAAAGAACTAAACCTATTTAGCCTTGAGAAAAGACGACTAAGGGGGGACATGATTAACTTATATAAATATATGAATGGCACATACTAAAAATATGGTGAAATCCTGTTCCATGTAAAACCCCCTCAAAAAACAAGGGGGCACTCCCTCCGTCTGGAAAAAGAAAGGTTCAACCTGCAGAGGCGACAAGCCTTCTTTACTGTGAGAACGGTGAATTTATGGAATAGCCTACCGCAGGAGCTGGTCACACCAGGGACAGTAGATGGCTTTAAAAAAGGCTTAGATAATTTCCTAGAACAAAAAAATCTTAGCTCCTATGTGTAGAAATTTTTTACTTCCCCTTTCCCATCCCACTTCCTCTTTCCCATCCCTTGGTTGAACTTGATGGTCTTTTTTCAACCGTCCAAACTATGTAACTATGTAACTATGTAATTTTCGGGAGCATCATCGAGGTAATTAAAGGCTCTTGAAACTTGGAGGTATTGATAAAATCTCATGATGATGAGATGGTCAGTTTTGCCCCGTTTTTGTAATAATTACTAGTGAGTGCCAACCTCTATAATGTTTGATCTTATGCGTGTAGGAGATGTTTTCAAGATATTCTTCTGTTTATATTTTTAGAGTGGACTTCTTGTCTTTGAGATTTGATGTCTGTACAGATGACAATGGTACCCTGGATGCGACAATTGGAAATTATTTAATCATCCTGCATGTGAATGGACGTGTTAGTGCTATTCCGATACATGGAGACGAACGTTGATTTTCCTGTGATATGTTCGATATGTGCAATGTGTGGATTCATATTGTAATTATGTGATGTGCATCCCTGTGTGGAAGGGACTATGCAATTATTCAAGGTGTTTTTTGGTGTAGTATATTTGTTCACCTTTATATCGTCTAGTTTTTCACAACTATATGGCTTTTTTCTACCCATGTAATTACTTACCTTTTCACTGTTTATTTGAGATGAAAGATATTATACACACATAGTTTTGCATGCCATAAGATCATGAATTTTTAAATATGGTATGCTCATATATTTTTATATATACACGTTATACATTGAGCACCCCCACCTATTTAATTTCCCATTTTAATTTCCCATTGTACTTTTTGTCTTTGGGGAATTCATAGATGAACAGTATTTTTTATTATTTATTTTATATACACATTTATTTATTCACTATATTGTTTATTTTAATTTTATTATTATATTATTATTTTTTTTATAATTTGCATAGTCTCTACAATTTTGTGGTGACTTGCCATGTGTGTATATAACATGCCCCTAGGCATGCATTGGGCCTCCTATACATACCTGGCATATTATATATAATCTGATCAAATATAAATGATGTACTTCGAGGACATATATGGTTGTTTGCTGGATATGTGGCTCTTATTGAGTAAAAGCTCACTATTTAAATACCTCTCAGTATGAATTTAATTGCTAGAGAGTGTAAATAATGTTATTGGAAGCATAAAATAAATGAAATGAAGCAATATATTCATTACAGATTTATATAGTGTTGATTTAGGACTGCATGTTTCTATTCCAACGCTTTCTTGTAAACAATGTTTTTTGTCTTTTGATCCAGTGCCAGGATGTAGAGATTCTTTCCAGTGTGGACTCTGGAGCAAGCAACATATAGTTGCCCATGGGAAAAACAGGGACTTTGAAGGTGTATTCCTGACACTTTCAGGGATTGACCTTGAGTCTTGTTAATTGTCATTGCGAAGGCTAGGCGTACTGGGAACTGCTGCCGCTTGAACTCGAAAGGAATTTGGAGTGAGGGGAATGCGAGGAATAAAGACAACTTCCCCCTGGGCACATCCTGTTAGTATGGTGGCCTCGATGACGTGATCCATCAACTTCTTGACACACAGCCTCGTCCCGTTGCAAAGTTTCGGAGCGTCAATGTTTCTCAACAGCATGATAGGTGAGACAACCTTCAACATCAATCGATGGGCAGGTAAGCCAGGTGGCTCGAGAGAGTTGAGAAATTCTGTCGGATAGTACACCGCCTGATCGGGGTCAATAAATGTGTCGGTGGACTTGTACAGCTTCTTGACCTGGCAGAGTCAATTGAATTTGATGATTGATGGCATTGACAGAATCATTCTTTGGCGCCAATATTGCCCGTTGACATAACCATTCATGATCTCTGTAGTTGAAGGCGATGTTGGGAAAGACCCTGTTTGTAAGCTCTTCCACCGACTTGGGAAAATTTGCGAAAGCATCATGGAAGCTGATCAGATCCGTCCCATTGTCAACTTGAACATCTCCATTCCCAGATGGGGAATCTGCTGGCAAACTCACCAGCTGTGGCATCTCCATGCAGATGAACTCGCATATTGGTATATTGACTCATCTTCTTTACATGCCTCCACAACACCGACTGCTTCAAGCAAGCTTTCAATTTGTCTGCTGGTGTTCCCTTTGGAACAATAGGCAACGTCGGACGGAAATCACCAGCCAACACCAAGACGACACCTCCCATGGCTGTATTGTTTCCACGCAAGTCCTGCAGAGTTTGATCCAGAGCTTCAAGCGCCAACTTGTGTGCCATCGTGCATTCATCCCGGACAATCATCAAACATTCTTGCAGGACATTTGCCACACCAGTACCTTTGCTGATATTACAAACAGGAGACGCATCTCAAGTCAAGTTAAGCGGTAATTTGAACGCTGAATGGGCAGTTCTGCCACCATCAATCAATGTTGCCACAATGCCTGAGGAAACAACAGCCAGAGCAATCTTGGATTGCTGTTGGATCTTTGCCAACAACAGGTTTATGACAAACGTCTCTCCTGTTCTGCCAGGAGCATCCAAGAAGACAAACCACCGGTGTTTTTTTCACAACCATGTCCAAGATCTGATTGTACGCTGTTGTTTGGTCAGCAACCAAAAGAGGTTCATTCGTTGCAAGATAAGTCTCCAGAGCGCTCATGTCATAGCTTGTTTCTCTAAGCAATTCCCGTCCAAGTCTTTCGTCGTTGTTCCTTTCCATCGCGGGAAGTCCCAGTTGCTCAAGTCTCTTTCCAACCATCATGAGGAAACTTCACCAATGTGGATTTATTTGTAGACATGGTGGGAGACGAGATACAAGGTTTGAGTCAGGATATGAGGGGTATTGACAACAATTTGTCTTGGTCTGAACGATTAGCTCTGACCACCTTGGAGAAAAAACAAAATATTGTTTTAAAAGCATCTGACAAAGGTGGTAACATCGTAGTTATGAGCAGGGAAGACTACAAGAAAATGTGTGAGGACATTTTACTCAATCATGACTGTTACACCATCTTAAAAGACAATCCCACAGCACGTTTCAAAAAGGAGCTTTTGGGCATTCTGAGTGATGCTAAGAGCAGATCCTTGATTAGTGCTAGTGAGTTTGGTTTTTTGTATCCACATCATGGCATGTTTTTATAGCCTGCCCAAAATCCACAAAGGGTATCCCCCCTTACGTGGCAGACCGATTGTTTCAGGCATCAACAATTTAACACAGAACGTGAGTACATATCTGCATCCGTTTGTACTGGGTCTCACATCATATGTACGTGACACTATGGATGTTCTGAAACAAATTGAAGGTATTACTTTGGAGCATAACACACTATTGGCTAGCTTGGATGTAGAGGCGTTATACTCATCTATTCCACATAAACTTGGTTGTGAAGCGGTAGAGTACTTCCTTAGATCCAGAGGTACTCAGTTTGTGGCCCATAACCAATTGGTATTACAGTTATTACATTTTGTTCTGGAAAAAAATATATTTATCTTCGAAGATACGATCTTTCACCAGCAATGCGGTACAGCTATGGGGAGTCCCACTGCTCCCACCTATGCAAATTTATTTCTTGGCTGGTGGGAAGAGACAATTGTCTTTGGGGACAAGTTTGCCAAATGGACTTCATCAATAGGAATATGGATAAGATATATTGATGATGTGCTGTTGTTCTGGAACTCAACAGTTGAGGAGTTCAATAGTTTTGTAGCAGCCCTCAATATAAATGATCTAGGGCTAAGGTTCACCTGCGAAATTAGTGATCAAGAACTTTCCTTTCTAGATCTGAAAATCATAAAAACAATGGAGGGCACAATTCGTACAAAAGTACACCGGAAGGAAACAGCAACCAACAGTTTCCTACAATGGAACAGCTGCCATCCCTATCCCCTTAAACATGGTATTCCTAAAGGCCAGTTCATGAGAATACGCCGTAATTGCAGCTCCATGGATGATTTTGAGAGACAAGCACAGGAGCTCAAAAATAGATTGAAGGATAGAGGTTTTCCCATGGGAGTAGTTAGAAAGGCCTACGAGGGAGCGAGAGATGCAGATAGGCAGAGTCTTCTTGTCCCTAAAAAATGTAAAGAAGAAAAAGTTACGAGACTCATAGGCACTTATGACTCTAAACAGTGTGAAATTATGCAAATCCTCAAAAGGTACTGGCGTATCCTTAGCACTGACACAGACTTAGCAGATCAGATCACATCATGGCCTTCAGTCACGTTTCGGAGAGGAAAAAACATTAGGGATAGAGTTATGCATAGCTGTTTTGACCCTATCACACCAAAGGGCACATGGTTGGATAGACAAATACCAGGCACATATAGATGCGGTAGTTGTAAGGCTTGTGACTTCATCCTAAGGGGAAACAAGTTCAGGAGTGTCGTTACAAAAGAGGAGTACGACATTCGTAATTATGTTAATTGTAAAACAGCAGGGGTGGTTTATCTGATCACATGCCCATGCCCCTTAAACTATGTGGGCAAAACGATGCGACAATTTCGGCGCCGGATAAGGGAGCATGTTGGAGATATTGTCCATACTAGGGATACTCCGATATCTAAACATGTTCATGCCAAACACCAGGGTCATGCAGAATGTTTAAAGTTTCAAGCAATTGAACTGATAAGACCTCCCAAACGGGGAGGCGATTGGGACAATCTCATTTTACGCAAAGAAGCCCAGTGGATTTACAGATTGGCATGTACACAACCAGCGGGTTTAAATGAACAGACAAACTATACGTGTTTTATATGAACATACATTTATATCATCCATTATCGGGCAGCCAAGTCCATATGGCTGTTTGTTTTTCTTTGTAAGGTGGCTTTCAAGCAAATTGATATGGCCAGTGGGTCAGCTTGTGTGTAATCAATACTTTATAATGTGAGGGACATCGCACTTATCTTTTCAATATGTACTTACAGTGGAAGAGTTGTTTTAAAGGCAGTCTTTTTGCGGTTTTGAACTGATCCGTAAAACCTATATCCTATATCCCATATCGTTACACTCCTTCCATTATCGCTGGTTTTGGCAGCATGGGCAATACGTCCGTGGCTTCCACTGCGCCTGCGTGTTCTTCTTGATGCGGTCGATGATGGTTCCGGGTTGTCAGCTGACGGCCGGGAGTCACATGGACAGGCGTCACGAATTCGGGGGACGCATGTGATTGGCTGGTTCGGGTAGCGCTGCCGAGAACAGGGGGTGGAGCTAGGTGTTTAAAGCAACTCATAGCCCCGTTACGAAGCATGCCGCAGACATCAATGCGAGCATCCTTCCATGATGTACAGCAGAATACCTGCTGCTGAAAATATATATCACTGGCAATCTGGCCAGAGTGACCAAGACACAGACCCCTGAGGATAAGTATTTGAAACGCGTAGGGTCTTTTTGATTTAGGGATTTTTTGCATAGGGAACGATAGCATTGTATTATACCCAGCACTGGGAGTTTCCGGTGTGTCAATTTTGGACTCTGGTGTGTACTTGGGATTCAAACTATTGTTGTGCCCAATACTAATGCTGATCCCGAATGTATATCTGTACAAACACTGTGTTATGTTCATGAAATTCAACAGTGTTTAATGTTTAATACGTTTTTAATACACACGGTGGGGCTTTTCACAGTGGTGATTTACCCCTGTTTTTAGTGAGTTACAATAAAAGGTATTTTTTACTCGATTGTCACTTCAGTGAATCAACCATCATGAGGGTCTTTGATCTTCAAGCCGAGCATTGGTCATTTCTGGTGTTTCTGCTGCTTGATGTATTCTTTGAGCCAAGCATCGACCATCTCTTTGTTCAGGAGTTTTTCTTTTGGGAGCCATGGTCAGTGAAAAGTAAATTTCAGTAAAAGTGACTTTTAAACCAATCAAAAGTGGCAAAAGGAGGCAAACTTTGTTCGATGTCCAATGCAATCACAAATCGCTATTGGTTTGTTTTTTAACCAATCAAATTTAATTTTAAACCAATCAAAATCTGCAAAAGGAGGAAAACTTTGTGAAATGTTCAATCCAATCAAAAATCTCTACTGGTTTGTTTTACAAACAATCAAACATCGCGTTGGTTTGTTTTTCAACCAATCAAAATTCGCTATTGGTTAGCTTTTCAACCAATCAAAAATCACGATCAGGCAAGTGTGTACTTCGATGCAAATTGAAAAGTGAATGGCAGTGAAAAGTAAATTTCAGTAAAAGTGACTTTCAGTAAAAGCAAAAATCGCGAAAGGAGGCAAACTTTGTTCAATGTCCAATCAAAAATAGCTATTCCCTGATTTTAAACCAATGAAAAATCGTGCTTCAAACAAACAAACTTTATATAGTTCTATCCAGTATGAGGCTACTCACACCAACTGCCTTTGACTGTAACAAGATGGCTGCCGTCACCATAGTAACCAGCACAGCACATTGAGCCGCATTTATCAAAACTGTTTAATAGAAAAACATATCCAGTGGCCCATAGCAACCAATCAAAGCTCAGCTTTCATTTTTTTTCCCACTGGGCTGGAAATATGAAAGTTGCACTGTGGTTGGTTGCTATGGTCAACAAATCCAGTTTTTCTAAGAGACAGTTGTGTTAAGTGAGGTTCAATCTTCTCCCATAAGTTCCACGATGTCTGCCATTGCAACCAGCACAACACATTGTTCTCATATAAGGCACAAGGTGGCTGGTATCACCATAGCAACCAGCACAATGCGTTCTTCTGACATAAGCCCCAAGATGGCTGCTATCACCATAGTAACCAGCACAACACATTCTTCTCATATAAACTACAGTGGTTCTCATTATGAGACATATATAACATTGTCATTTTCAGTAAACACTAAGGCTGGATTCACACGAACGTGGCGTTTGTGCGCGCGTGAAAAACGCGGCGTTTTGGTCGCGTTGGAGTTGCGTGTGGCATCCGTTTGGCCAGTGTGATAGCGTATTTTACGCGCGTATGGCATGCGTTTTTTACGTGCATCAAAACAACGGAGGGTGGAGTAATGGAGAGGTCAGCCTACAAAAATACACCTTCTCCAACACCTGCTTGATGTGAGCACATGGTCGCATCAAGATTTCAGGTTTCCTCTAACTTTGGGCTGTGTTTGTTGGTTTTTTGGTTGTTTTACACGTAAAAAACTACAATATGCCCTTGACTCCGCTGGGCCGTGTGCTGTTAGCATGGATGGTTTCTAGGAGATTTGGTGAACGGCGACCCATGCTTCAGGAGGGAACCCGGAGAAGAGGGAGGATTTGGGTTCATCCACTTGTGGCCCAGCGCATCTCCAAAGGGCATTTTCATACTCTATATGAGGAACTTCGCAGCCACCCCGAGAAATTCAGGTCGTTTTGCCGCATGTCTGTGGCGACTTTTGATATTCTACTGGATTCAGATTCGCACAGGAATAACCTACAAGGACACAAATATGCGGCGCTGCATTTCCCCCGAGGGGCGACTGCTTGTGACGTTGATGTATGTGTGTTTAAAACTATTGCAGCTTACAGGCTGGTGTGTGGTTGCCATGTCCTACAGCACGCTTATTTGTGTGTTGTGTTTTTGCATCTCGCCCATGTAGATTTCTAGCTACCGGAAACAGCTATCATTCGATACATTTCGAATTCCTTCTTGGAGTGAGCACTATTTCGGCCATTGTCACAGGCACCTGTGTTGTGTTGTGGCTGCGATTGAAGACCACAGTGATGCCGCAGCCGACGACAGACCACTGGCTTTCGATTGCATCAGACTTTAACACCACCACCCAATTTCCTAATTGTATTGGTGCCCTAGACGGGAAGCATATTAGGGTCAAGAAGCCCCCCACTCAGGATCCCGATTCTATAACTACAAACAGTTTTTTTCTATCGTCTTGTTGGCCTTGTCCGACAGCAATTATTGTTTTACCATTGTACATATAGGGTCCTATGGAAGCTCAGCTGATGCCCGCATCTTTCGTACATCCTGGATGGGCCATCGTCTGATGTGCAATCTGCTCTCGGTGCCGGTGCCACACCACCTGCCTGGCTCGCAAGGACCACCAGTCCCTTATGTGATCGTGGCAGATGAGGGTTTTGGACTCACAAGTCAAGTAATGCGGCCATTTGCTAGAAGAGGCTTGGATGACCGCCGGCGCATATTCAATTACCGGCTTAGCAGAGCAGGCCGATGTGTGGAATGTGCATTTGGCATCATGTCCTCCAAATGGCGTGTTTTCCTCACCACCATGCAACTGACGCCGAAAAATGTCACCCGGGTCATACAAGCGTGTGTAGTGCTTCATAATTTTTGTCGTATACATGATGCAGGTTGTGATGCCGAATATATTCGACAAAATGTTACCTCAACAACCATTCCACTGCCACTTCCACTTGGAAGGGCGCAAACTTCTGGAATTAGAGTACACGACATATTTGCACAATATTTTGACAGCCCCGATGGAGCTGTGCCATGGCAGGAGGATGTTCTGTGAGGCCTGTCCTAGTGTAGAATAGTGGGCCACTGCAGCATTTGTTATGTAAATTTGGGGTTCTTTGGGGAGGGGATATTTAGCTTCGGCACTCGCAAGACATGAGGACCCTTGACGTGGGTTGCGAGCTTATATCTTTGGTGGTTTACCTTTTTACGTTACATCTCCTCTATACGAAATAGCTTGGGAGGCCGGTTGGCTTAGCCCTTGTTCACTATTTGCAAGATAAAAATCATTTGTTCCCCATTTCTCACACGACTGCAATGCAGGCGAGGGCAATATGATGAATGGAGGTAAACCACCAAAGACAAACTAATACCTCAATCATGGCATGCTACAATCTTGCTCCACCGTCCTAATGTGGGAAAATTACATAAAAGAATGTTTGGGGGAACCTGGGTTCCAACACATAAATGGAGGCAAACACATATAATCAAACTTGCAAACAGCATAACCATTTAATCTGGTAGTTCGAAAGTAAACTGTGACCAGCAACCAGCAGTCATAAAAACATATACAACGCACCAATATGATGCTACATAAAGAAACAGTGACTTCCATGTTTACATCAGCACATAGAAACAGCCGTCATCGCCCTACACACTTCTATAAATCGTGATACCTGTGTGAGGGAGACTGGTGGCTCTGCATTTCAGCACCACTATACTGTCCCTGGGACTGCTGAGGATGTTCCTAAACAGCATAGTGGTGCTGATACTGAGGGTTGAGCCCTGCTGGGGGGGCCCTGGACAAAGGGAGGCTGGGGTCTGACGTAGGGGGGGAAACTGCGCTCGCGAGGCACCACAGGACTTGGTGACATTACGCTCACCATCGGCCGTTGGTACTGTGGCCGTGGAAAGGTGTGAGCAGGCTGGGAAGGGAGAGGAGCAGTAGAGTTCAGGCAATCCACGCCATTGCTCTACTACCTGGAAGCATTGCCGTGGATTGTTAGGAGGAGTGGCAGAGTCAATTATAGCAAGGATTGCCCCTTGGACGCGTGCCATCCGGTAGTCCGGTACTCGCCGGAGTAGTGGCGCTATGGTACGGCCAAAAGCGTCACATCCATCCTCCTCC
Source organism: Rhinoderma darwinii (assembly GCF_050947455.1). NCBI lineage: Eukaryota > Metazoa > Chordata > Amphibia > Anura > Rhinodermatidae > Rhinoderma > Rhinoderma darwinii. The sequence goes on along the minus strand of NC_134687.1, from coordinate 214,946,867 downwards.
GAACATCGCCTAAGGTACTCCAGGACTCTCGAGTCCACGTTGGCACCTGCTGGGGCAACCTGGGTGCGCCGGCGTCTGGCTGGTGGCGTCCGTGGATTGTCCAGGCCCGGTGGCAGCTGGGGTTGGCTGCTTAACTGTGTGGCTGCTTGGGTTTGCGTACGGTCGGGGGTCAAGGGCAGCACGGGATGTTGTTCCGTGAGCTGCTGCGCCACCACATGGCCAGCCTCCTCCTCCGTGTCATTGAGATTATCACTGCATCTGCCAGAAACATTAATCGTTACTCCTTTGACCATGTCCACAAGGGCCATACAGCTTTTTATACAGGCTATGCAGTGAACACACACATGTCATCAATGTAATGTCAGTACTTACGGTCGCATCTCCATAATGTCCTTGAGAAACATCAGCTGTTTCATATATATATATAGGGGCGTTTTTTGGACGCCCCATCCCCACTTCGCCATTTGTTTCCGTATTCCCTCCTGAACTGATCCCGACAGCTCCTCCACCGTGTTTTGACATCATCAACTGGACATAGGAACAGGAGACAGACAACAAAATGAGACCATATGACCTTACGGACAACTTCACTTGTCACAAATAGAGATGAGCGAACTTATCAAAAGTTCGGTTCGGCTAGTTCGCAGAATTTCACAAAAAAGTTCGGTTCGGACCGAACTAGTTCTGACCGAACCTGTCACTTCCGTGCGCCGAGCATGCTACTGTCTCGGGTGCTGATAGAGTTAATGGGCTGCACTAACTCTTTCAGCAACATTGACAGTACATGCTCGGCGCGCGGAAAATACAATTTAAATGTAATAAAAAAATAAAAATTATACGTTCGTACTTACTTTCCTCCTGTCCGGCCTCCAGCGATGACGTTTCATCCCTTTCGCCGCTGCAGCCAATCACAGGCTGTAGTGGCGGTCACGCACGTCAGGATGACGCTTCATCCCACGTGACCGCCTCTGCAGCCAATCACAGGCTGCAGCGGCGACATGGATGAAACGTCATCGCTGGAGGCCGGACAGGAGGAAAGTAAGTATGAACGTATTATTATTATTTTTTGGCATGTATGTATGTTGGCATGTATGTATGTTGTCATGTATGTATGTATGTATATCTGTGCATGTATGTTGGCATGTATGTATATATGTGCATGTTTGTATGTATATTTGCATGTATATATTTGCATGTATGTATGTATGTTTGCATGTGTGTATGTTTGCATGTATGTATTTTTGCATGTATGTTGTCATGTATGTATGTATGTATGTTGTCATGTATGTATATATTTGCATGTGTGTATGTATATTTGTATGTATGCATGTATGTATGTATGTTTGCATGAATGTATGTATGTATGTTTGCATGTATGTGTGTTTGCATGAATGTATGTTTGCATGTATGTATGTATGCATGTTTGTATGTATATTTGCATGTGTGTATATATATATATATATGTATGTATGTATGTATGTTGTCATGTATGTATGCATGTTGTCATGTATGTATATATGTGCATGTATGTTGGCATGTATGTATATATGTGCATGTGTGTATATTTGCATGTATATATTTGCATGTATGTTGTCATGTATGTATATATGTGCATGTATGTTTGCATGTATGTTGGCATGTATGTATACATGTGCATGTTTGTATGTATATTTGCATGTATATATGTTTGCATGTGTGTATGTATGTTTGCATGTATGTATGTTTGCATGTATGTATGTTGTCATGTATGTTTGTATGTATGTTGTCATGTATGTATGTATATATGTGCATGTATGTATGTTTGCATGTTTTTATTTTTGCATGTATGTTTGCATATATGTTTATATATATGTGCATGTATGTAATTATGTTTGCATGTATTTATGTTTGCATGTATATTTGTGCATGCTTGTATATATGTATGTATGTATCTTTGCATGTTTGTTTGTATGTATGTATGTTTTCATGTGTGTGTGTGTATGCATGTATGTATGATAGTTTGCATGTATATATGTGTGTATGTTTGAATGTATGTATATTTGCATGTATATATGTGCATGCTTGTATGTATGTTTGTATATATGTATGTATGGCCATGTATGATACTGTCTGCTGGCGCCCTGTATCTAGGTCAACTTCACGGCAGGCTTCTATACATGGTATAACAGTCAGTATCACACATTAAACTGAATCTAAGCCTACGACATGTTTTATTTCATTTATTTTTATTTTTATAGGTTTGGTGTTTGGACTACGTCAGTTTCGAGGACTACTTAGATGACGTTTTTTTTCTACAATAAAATGGTTAATGAGGGTTGTGTTGGGGGTGCTTTATTTCAATAAAATATTTTATCTATATCTTTGTCTTTTTTTTTTCAAATTTTATTACTACCACTTTAGTAATGACCGCTGTCTGAGTGACAACATCCATTACTAAGGCGAGGCTTAGTGTTAGCCGGTGCAGAGGCTAACACTAACCACCATTATTACCCCGGTACCCACCACCACCAGGGGTGCCGGGAAGAGCCAGGTACGATCCAGTACCCGACCATCTGTTGTGATGGTCGGGCTCTGGGGCGGCCGCAGGCTGGTATTATGAGGCTGGGAAGGGCCAAAAACAGTGGACCTTCCCACCCTTGTAATGCTAGGCTGCTGCTGCTGTGTTGTATCTGGCTGGTTATAAAAGTGGGGGGGACCCCACGTCATTTTTTTAAATTATTTATTTATTTACATTTTTTTTTTAAAAAGACATGGGGTTCCACCCAATTTATCATAACCAGCCACATACAACACAGTGTTATTAGCCTGGGAATGGACAAAACCAGTGGCTCTTCCCACCAATGTAATTTTGGGTGGGTGGTTTTAATTTGCATAGTGTACTATGTTTGATATGGCCATATTGGCCAGCCAACATATAAAGAGATCTTGTGTCAGAAACTCTAAATGGGAGGGATTTCGTAATCTTGTCCACCTAATATGTGTTTATAAACTAGAGAGTTGCTTTTTTGAGGTAGTCCACTTGCGGTGGGTAACTGTCCCGCAAGACATACTTACAAACAAATTATCGTTTTGCTCTTACCTTTCTCTTACTTGGCAGTCCGGGCGATACGTCCTTGGCTTCTACTGCGCCTGCGCGTTCGGCTTGATGCGGTCGATGATGACCCCTGGCTGTCAGCTGACGGCGGGGGGTCACATGGGCAGGTGTCACGAATCGAGAGGGTGCTGTGATTGGTCAGTTCATGTAGCGCCGCCAAATACGAGGGGTGGAGTTTTGGTGCTTATAGTAACCCAGCGCCTGCAATGAAGTATGCCGTTGACATCGATACGAGCATCTTCCCGTGACGCACAGCAGAATATCTGCTGTTGAATATTATTATCGCTGGTGATGAGGCCAGAGTGACCAAGATACGGACCCCTGAGGATGAGTATCTGAAACGCGTAGGGTCGTTTATTGTACATGGAATGTCTGCATAGGGAACAGTAGCATTGCGTTACACCCAGCGCTAGGAGTTCCGGTGTTTGTTTACGGACACTGGTGCATTTTGGGGATTGTACTACTGTTGTGCCCAGGATAAATGCTGGTTCCAGTGAAACATTGTTATAAACACTGAGATATATTTATCATAATGACTCAGTGTTTCTTGTTTGATACGTTTTTAAAGTTTCACGGTGGGGCTTATTTCACAGTGGTGTGTTACCCCTGTTTTTAAAACGAGTTACTAATAAAAGGTATATTTTACTCAGTTGTCACTTCAGTGAACCTTCTAAATTTTCTCATATTGTGGGAGCACAATTATATTTATATCAATTTATTCAGTGAATTTATATTTAATCCATACAGTTATTACTTTCATTATATCTGGGTATGGCAGCCTTTGCACTCTCTGATTTAAATACGGAAGGGTGGATGAGTGAGGCAAAAAGTGTTTTTTCTGAATGTGAACTAATGTATACAGCACAGGGTGCATCTCTCTAATCCACCTTTAAAAACCTTAATAGATTACATAAGGATTATACTAGAAGCTGGTGGGAGATCCAGAGTCTGGAAAATTACCTTAAAAACAACATAGTTCCCAGAGGCCTTAGGGTCCCCATTGTTCCAGCATCAAGATTAAAAACCACTAATATAAAATAAAGGTGGGAACAGGAGATCACAGGGAGTTCACTTAGGCTGATGCAGATTTTAGTGGAGGAAGAGAAAGTCCAGTTTGACTCTATTAGTGCGGAGCTCAAAAAAGAGATTGAGGCAGCTAAGTCTTTGGTAGATACCCCTGGTTTTGATAAAAAAGACAAAATCCTACAACAAACTCTTGAAAGGTTCACTAATCATTTAAAGGAACGTAAACACTTCCAGTTCCAGAGAGACCTACAGGAATTTAGGGAGAAAAAAGCTTACGACTTTGTTAATACCCAACAACAGCAATATCAACAGACTAATAGGGGGCCGAGGGAAACTGACCCTTCCACATCAGAGAGTGAAACAACAGACTCTGAAAGAGTGGGCCCTTTTTTTAGTGGTAGTGGTGGGAAACAAAAATACAGGGGAGGAGCTAGAGGTAGAAATAGAGGCCGTGCTAGAGCCTCTTCCAATAGTGGCAATAATTTTTTAGCCAACAATCCCCCCATTTCCCGCTACATGCTGAGGGGACAAAAGGATTAGTGAAGGGAAGTAATATGGATAGGCTACGAATCATAAACCTATCTGAATACATTTTGAGTGCATCAGAGAGTACACTATTAGAAAAGGGACTTTCCTTTGTCCCCACAGTTAAGTTTGACTCATTTTCTTGGATAAAGGATCTTAATTTGTTTGCTCGCAAACTCAAATGGATCAAATTCTTCAAACACCATAATAGAAAAAAATGCATTGAATTGGGGTTAGAAGAATCTGATATGGAAGGCCTGGTGGCCTTAGAGGGGTTACTAGAGGAATCTGGTAGAACCCCAGGTCTAGGTCCTTTTACCAATCTCAAATCGAAGAGTAGGAAGTTGCCACCTATAGGAGATTTTACCAATGTGGATTTATTTGTGGAGATGGTGGGAGATGAGATCAAAAATCTTAGTCAGGACAATAGGGGCATAGACAACAACCTGTCCTGGTCCGAACGAGTAGCTCTGACCACTTTAGAGAAAAAACAAAATATTGTTCTAAAGGCATCTGATAAAGGTGGGAACATCGTGGTCATGAGCAGAGATGACTATAAAAAAATGTGTGAGGACATTTTACTCAATCCTGATTGTTACACCATTTTAAAGGACAACCCCACAGCATTGTTCAAGAAAGAGTTGCTGGGCATTCTGAGTGATGCAAAGAGCAGATCTTTGATCAGTGCAAGCGAGTTTGGGTTTTTGTTCCCAAAATTTCCCATCATGGCGTGTTTTTATAGCCTGCCCAAAATCCACAAAGGGTATCCCCCCTTACGTGGCAGACCTATTGTTTCAGGCATTAATAATCTAACTCAAAATGTGAGTACATATGTTGATCAGGTGTTGCGCCCTTTTGTCTTGAGTCTCGCATCATATGTACGTGACACTATGGATGTTCTGAAACAGATTGACGGTATTACTTTGGAGAAAGACACACTGTTGGCTAGCCTGGATGTTGAGGCGTTGTATTCATCCATACCTCACAAATTGGGTTGTAAGGCGATCGAGTACTTCCTTGGATCAAGGGGCACTCAGTTTGCAGCCCATAATCAATTTGTTTTGCAGTTATTACAATTTGTTCTTGAAAAAAATATATTTATCTTTGAGGACAAGATCTTTCATCAGCAATGTGGCACTGCAATGGGGAGTCCTGCCGCTCCCACCTATGCAAATTTATTTCTTGGCTGGTGGGAGGAGACAATTGTCTTTGGGGACAATTTTACTAAATGGACTTCGTCCGTTGGACTATGGATTAGATATATTGATGACGTGCTGCTTCTTTGGAACTCTACAGTAGAGGAGTTCCATAGTTTTGTAGCAGCCCTCAATACAAATGATATAGGGCTAAGGTTCACATGTGAGATCAGTGAAAAAGAATTGTCTTTTCTGGATTTGAAAATTATAAAAACAGGAGAAGGCACAATTCGTACCAAGGTACACCGGAAAGAAACAGCAACCAATAGTTTCTTGCAATGGAACAGTTGTCATCCCTATCCCCTCAAACGTGGCATTCCAAAAGGCCAATTTATGAGAGTACGCAGGAATTGTAGCTCCATGGGTGATTTTGAGTGTCAGGCTCAGGAACTCAAGATAAGATTGAAGGATAGAGGTTTCCCCAAGGGTGTAATCAGAAAGGCCTATGAGGGAGCAAGGGACGCAGATAGGCAATGTCTTCTGGTTCCTAAAAAACGTAAAGAAGAACAAGTTACGAGACTCATAGGCACCTATGATTCTAAACAAAATGATATTATGCAAATCCTGAAAAGGTACTGGCGTATTCTCAGTTCTGATACAGATTTGGTTGATCAGATCACACAGTGGCCCTCTGTCACGTATCGGAGAGGGAAAAACATCAGGGACAGAGTCATGCACAGTTGTTTTGACCCCATTTTACCTAGGGGTACGTGGCTGGATAGACAAATACCAGGCACTTTTAGATGTGGTAGCTGTAAAGCTTGTGACTTCATTCTCAAAGGGAATAGCTTTACCAGTGTTGCAACACAGAAAAAGTACAACATTCGGGATTTTGTCAATTGCAAAACAGCGGGGGTGGTTTACCTTATTACATGCCCATGCCCCCTAAACTATGTGGGTAAAACGGCACGACAATTTCGGCGCCGGATAAGGGAGCATGTCGGAGACATTATCCATGCTAGGGACACCCCAATATCTAAGCATGTGCATGCTAAACACCAAGGCCATGCAGCATGTTTAAAGTTTCAAGCAATTGAACTCATTAGACCCCCAAAAAGAGGAGGTGATTGGGACAATTTAATTCTACGCAAAGAAGCCCAATGGATCCATAGACTGTCATGCATACAACCAGCGGGTTTAAACGAGCAGACTAATTATACGTGTTTTATCTAATATGCAATACCATTCCTCTTTTGGCGGCCAGTATCCACCCTGGGTTGCCTTTTGGGTGGGTGGTTTTAATTTGCATAGTGTACTATGTTTGATATGGCCATATTGGCCAGCCAACATATAAAGAGATCTTGTGTCAGAAACTCTAAATGGGAGGGATTTCGTAATCTTGTCCACCTAATATGTGTTTATAAACTAGAGAGTTGCTTTTTTGAGGTAGTCCACTTGCGGTGGGTAACTGTCCCGCAAGACATACTTACAAACAAATTATCGTTTTGCTCTTACCTTTCTCTTACTTGGCAGTCCGGGCGATACGTCCTTGGCTTCTACTGCGCCTGCGCGTTCGGCTTGATGCGGTCGATGATGACCCCTGGCTGTCAGCTGACGGCGGGGGGTCACATGGGCAGGTGTCACGAATCGAGAGGGTGCTGTGATTGGTCAGTTCATGTAGCGCCGCCAAATACGAGGGGTGGAGTTTTGGTGCTTATAGTAACCCAGCGCCTGCAATGAAGTATGCCGTTGACATCGATACGAGCATCTTCCCGTGACGCACAGCAGAATATCTGCTGTTGAATATTATTATCGCTGGTGATGAGGCCAGAGTGACCAAGATACGGACCCCTGAGGATGAGTATCTGAAACGCGTAGGGTCGTTTATTGTACATGGAATGTCTGCATAGGGGACAGTAGCATTGCGTTACACCCAGCGCTAGGAGTTCCGGTGTTTGTTTACGGACACTGGTGCATTTTGGGGATTGTACTACTGTTGTGCCCAGGATAAATGCTGGTTCCAGTGAAACATTGTTATAAACACTGAGATATATTTATCATAATGACTCAGTGTTTCTTGTTTAATACGTTTTTAAAGTTTCACGGTGGGGCTTATTTCACAGTGGTGTGTTACCCCTGTTTTTAAAACGAGTTACTAATAAAAGGTATATTTTACTCAGTTGTCACTTCAGTGAACAATCAGCCAACTGCCATTATCTAGGCACTAATAAAGTTAAAAAAAAACCACAAAGACAATTCTTTTTTATTGAAATAAGAAATCCCCAACAAAACCCTCGTTAACCATTTTATTAAAATGTGAAAAAACGTAGATCTACGCAGTAGTCCAACGAATCGAAGATGTAGTCCAATCGGTACATCAAAATCTGCAACAACATAAAAAAACAGTTATCAATGTGAACAATACCAATACTTCTACTCACCTACACACATATATACACGCACACACAAACAAACAACCATACACAAACCCACACATATATACACAAACACAACAAGATATACACACACACATAAACAGACAAACACACACACATATACACGAACTCACACATATACAAACACACACACACACACACACACACACACAGTTATACACACACATACACGAACACATATACACAAACACATATACAAACAAAAACACACATACCCAAACACACATATACACAAACACACCCATATATACACACAAACACACACCCATATACACACATATACACAAACACACACATATACAAAAACACACACAAACATCTACACACAAACATATACACAAATACACCCATATATACACAAACATATACACAAACACATATACACAAACACACCCATATATACACACACATATACACAAACACACACATATAAAAACAAAAACAGACAAAGTCACATACCCAAACACACATATATACACAAACACACACATACACAAACACGGTTTCTTTTAAATGCTGCTGGGGAACCCGCTCGATCCACTATATAAGGCTGCGCTACAGTGCAGCATTTAAAAGAAACAGGATCCTGACCTGTCCATAGAGTTTAAGGCAGCACAGAGTATTTCAGGAGATAAGCGTGCAGATTCAGTGCTGCTGTGAACTCTGCTCTTACCATTACGTAGCTCTCAGTCTGTTACCTCTCCTCCACTCCTGTCCTCCAGAACACCTTCACATGATTGGCAAGTCACCACGTAATGGTAAGAGCAGAGTTCACAGCAGCACAGAGTATTTCAGGAGATGAGCGTGCGGATCTTGTGCGGGGTGGTGACTTGCCAATCATGTGAAGGTGTTATTGAGGACAGGAGTGGAGGAGAGGTAACAGACTGAGCTACGTAATGGTAAGAGCAGAGTTCACAGCAGCACTGAATCTGCACGCTCCTCTCCTGAAATACTCTGTGCTGCTGTGAACTCTGTTCTTACCATTACGTAGCTCAGTCTGTTACATCTCCTCCACTCCTGTCCTCTATAACACGTTCACATGATTGACAAGTCACCACCACGCACAAGATCCGCACGCTCATCTCCTGAAATACTCTGTGCTGCTGTGAACTCTGCTCTTACCATTACGTGGTGACTTGCCAATCATGTGAAGGTGTTCTTGAGGACAGGAGTGGAGGAGAGGTAACAGACTGAGAGCTACGTAATGGTAAGAGCAGAGTTCACAGCAGCACTGAATCTGCACGCTCATCTCCTGAAATACTCTGTGCTGCCTTAAACTCTGTGGACAGGTCAGGATCCTGTTTCTTTTAAATGCTGCACTGTAGCGTAGCCTTATATAGTGGATCGAGCGTGTTCCCTAGCAGCATTTAAAAGAAACAGGATCCTGACCTGTCCACAGAGTTTAAGGCAGCACAGAGTATTTCAGGAGATGAGCACGGGCAGCCGTTCGTTTTTCCGAGCCGTGCTCCCATTATGCACACGACCGTAAAAACACCCGTTATTGCGGGTCGTAATTACGACCCGCAATAACGGGCTCATAGACTTCTGTTACCCACGGGTACCTTTCCGTTTTCTCACGGGAAGGTGCCCGTGCCGTTAAAAAAATAGAACATGTTCTATTTTTCTATTTTACGGGCCGTGCTGCTATAATTATAATGACAGCACGGTTCGCAAAAGCGGCCGGCTGCCCGTGGCCGGCCGTGCTCGTAGTTACGAGTCGTAATTACGAGCACGGCCCGTAAAATAAAAAAATAGAACATGTTCTATCTTTTTAACGGCACGGGCACCTTCCCGTGAGAAAACGGGAAGGTACCCGTGGCTAACAGAAGTCTATGGGCCCGCTATTTCGAGTCGTAATTACGACGCGTGATAACGGGTGTTTCTATGGTCGTGTGCATGAGGCCCCGTAATGACGGGTGGCTACATGTGTGCACCCGTCCTTACGGCAGCGTTGCTAGGCGACGTCAGTAAGGGTATGTGCACACACACTAATTACGTCCGTAATTGACGGACGTATTTCGGCCGCAAGTACCGGACCGAACACACTGCAGGGAGCCGGGCTCCTAGCATCATATTTATGTACGATGCTAGGAGTCCCTGCCTCTCCGTGGAACTACTGTCCCGTACTGAAAACATGATTACAGTACGGGACAGTTGTCCTGCAGAGAGGCAGGGACTCCTAGCATCGTACATAACTATGATGCTAGGAGCCCGGCTCCCTGCACTGTGTTCGGTCCGGTACTTGCGGCCGAAATACATCCGTCAATTACGGACGTAATTAGTGTATGTGCACATACCCTAAATAGTCACTGTCCAGGGTGCTGAAAGAGTTAACTGATCGGCAGTAACTGTTTCAGTACCCTGGACAGTGACTACCGATCACAGTACCTGTAAAAAAAAAGACGTTCATACTTACCGGGAACTCCCTGCTTCCTCCAGTCCGGTCTCCTGGCCGTTGCCTTGGTGACGCGTCCCTCTCGACATCCGGCCCGACATTCCTTGATGACGATGCAGCCCATGTGAGCGCTGCAGCCAATCACAGGCTGCCGCGGCCTCTGCAGCCAATCACAGGCTGCAGAGGCCTCTGCAGCCAATCACAGGCTGCCGAGTCAGAAAAGGTCGGACTGGAGGAAGAAGAGGGACTCGTCACCAAGACAACGACCGGGTACGTATGAAATGCTTTTTATTTTATTTTTAATCAGCAGCCTCTTTTCTCTATCAGTGATTGATAGAGATAAGTGGCTGCCGATTTGTATAATGTTTTTGACCGGGTTCGGTCAAAACGGGTTCGGCCGAACCCGGTGAAGTTCGGATTCGCTGCGAACCGAACTTTTCCGGAAGTTCGGACCGAAACCGGGTTCGGTTGTCCCGGTTCGCTCATCTCTAGTCACAAACGTTGCTATACGTAAAACACAACCACAGATTAAACACTGGCCTATAAATAATGCAGTGCCACACGCGCGACCAAGCACTGTACAGAACATGTGAAACACAAGGCTATACACTACAGCATGGCCGATTGCATTAGCATCAATTTAGATCAGCGCTTACCTATGGTTTTGCGGTCTCTTGTGGTACTTTTTTCCCACTCCTGGCCAAATAGGCTATGCGCCACCTCATCCCAGGCTACCTCCTTGCCCGTGCGGTCGTGGTAGGCCTCAGCGTTCGTGTTCCACAACTGGGGTCTGTCATGGACCAAGCAAATAAGTTTCTCCACATCGCACGCACGTGGCATTGCTGCAGATGTGTGTTTAAACTGTGCGCATGTGCTCAGAAAGTGAAAAGGCACTTCCTGGTTTGTAGTTGTTTTGTCTAGTCTGCTCAACTCATTTACATAGACTTAACAAGTGTTGCGTGAAAAACGCTGTGCGTATGGAGGTGCTTGCGTGTGCCCTGCGTTGTTTTCACGAACCCATTGACTTCAATGGGTGCGTGATGCGTTGAAAACGCTGAATCAACGGACATGTCGTGGCTTTTTGGCAACGGAGCAACACTGCGCAAAAACCACGCACATGTCTGGACGGCCCCATTGACTAATATAGGTCCGGTCAACGCACGTGAAAATCACGCGCGTTGTACGCGCGTATTTTACGTTTGTCTGAATAAAGCCTAACATTGAAAGCCTAATTTATATCAATAACCAAAAGAATTGTCTGTAACATGGATATACAAATGAACGTTATAATGGATTGTGTCCATAATAAATCTGGAGACATTTCCATTACAGAGACGTCCCGTTACTGCACAGAGCGTTAGTGTGTGGATGAACAAATAGGTTATAATCTCACTCATACCCCTCTCCCGTACTATTTATCATTACCAATCAACCCAAATCCATAGTAGCAAAGCATTGATGTCTCGCCCCCTTTCTGCCTGAAAACACAAATTTGCATTAACACCACCTTTCCTAACCCAGCTTGCTGGACTGTCTCCCACAAAACGGGGTTGTTGGCAAATATACCAAAATACACAACCTGCCTTTATATACTAATCTTTATCCAGTATAATAGAAGGACTGTGATGTCTCCCATGTTAAAGAGGCTCTGTCACCAGATTTTGCAACCCCTATCTGCTATTGCAGCAGATAGGCGCTGCAATGTAGATTACAGTAACGTTTTTATTTTTAAAAAACGAGCATTTTTGGCCAAGTTATGACCATTTTTGTAATTATGCAAATGAGGCTTGCAAAAGTCCAAGTGGGTGTGTTTAAAAGTAAAAGTCCAAGTGGGCGTGTATTATGTGCGTACATCGGGGCGTTTTTAATACTTTTACTAGCTGGGCGCTGTGAAGAGAAGTAACATCCTCTTCTCTTCAGAACGCCCAGCTTCTGACAGTGCAGATCTGTGACGTCATTCACAGGTCCTGCATCGTGACGGCCACATCGGCAGCAGAGGCTACAGTTGATTCTGCAGCAGCATCAGCGTTTGCAGGTAAGATCGACTTACCTGCAAACGCTGTTGCTGCTGCAGAATCAACTGTAGCCTCTGGTGCCGATGTGGCCGTCACGATGCAGGACCTGTGAGTGACGTCACAGATCTGCACTGTCACAAGCTGGGCGTTCTGAAGAGAAGAGGATGTTACTTCTCATCAGAGCGCCCAGCTAGTGAAAGTATTAAAAACGCCCCGATGTACGCACATAATACACACCCACTTGGACTTTTACTTTTAAACACACCCACTTGGACTTTTGCAAGCCTCATTTGCATAACTACAAAAATGGTCATAACTTGGCCAAAAATGCTCGTTTTTTTAAAATAAAAACGTTACTGTAATCTACATTGCAGCGCCTATCTGCTGCAATAGCAGATAGGGGTTGCAAAATCTGGTGACAGAGCCTCTTTAAATGTAGGAAGTTGTTCTGATCATGTCCCAGGAAAACACAGCAGAGATGGCTTCTCTTTGTAGCAGGAGATGGAGTATGGTGATGTGAGGAATATTGTGCGTCCTCTCCTGGATGTGGAGTCTGGTGGCAGCAGGCGGTGTATTAGATGTGTGTCTGGTCTCTGAATAATGTACTGGGAGGCAGATTATGATGTCAGCAGCAGCAGTGTGACATCACTCTGGTTGTTACATCCCTACCAGTAGCCAATCAGGTAAGCTTTTATAATTTCCAAAGCAGGTATTAAAATCCAAGCAGCGATCTGATTGGTTGTTATGGCTTACAGATTTAACCCCTTCCCGACATTTGCCGTACATGTACGTCATGGAAAGCATTGACTTCCCGCAAAATGCCGTACATGTACGGCAAACGGGAAAACAGTTATAAAAAAAAATGAGAAGGTTTTAAAGTAAAGATGTCTGCTGTTCATAACAGCAGGCCATCTGTACACGATGCCCAGGGGGGTGTCGCCTCCCCCCCGCATCGGCGATCGCCGCCATTGGCCGGTCAATTCAGATCGGCCAATTCCGGCCGTTTGCGGCTTTAGCCTATTACTGTGCCACAGGGCACAGTGATATGGTGGTGATTGGTGCTGTCTAGGACAGCACCAATCACTACCATCTTGCACGTAAAAAATGGCGGTGATGCCAGCCCCCCGATCGCTACGGTTGGTCGGTCTGTAACCCAGCAAAAGGATTGTATGGCATTGAGAAATGGGAGGTTGTGGCCGGCCACTAGAGGGCGCTGTGAGGTTAGTACATCGACAGTGTTTAGTGTGTGGAGTGATATACAAGAGAGGTCTAGTAAGGAAGTGTCGGGGGAGAGGTCTGAGAAGCGCTGGACAGGAAGAGACAGAGACTGGACTGAGAGAGCTGTAGCAAGTAAGGAAGACATTGTGACTCAGATAACTGTAAAAGATAAAGAGCATTCTGGCCAGCAGCAGAGCATAAGTAATGTGAAGTATCAGACACGCATTTACTGGAGTTCCAAGTTAAAGAGGCTCTGTCACCAGATTTTGCAACCCCTATCTGCTATTGCAGCAGATAGGCGCTGCAATGTAGATTACAGTAACGTTTTTATTTTAAAAAAACGAGCATTTTTGGCCAAGTTATGACCATTTTTGTAGTTATGCAAATGAGGCTTGCAAAAGTCCAAGTGGGTGTGTTTAAAAGTACAAGTCCAAGTGGGTGTGTATTATGTGCGTACATCGGGGCGTTTTTAATACTTTCACTAGCTGGGCGCTCTGATGAGAAGTAACATCCTCTTCTCTTCAGAACGCCCAGCTTGTGACAGTGCAGATCTGTGACGTCACTCACAGGTCCTGCATCGTGACGGCCACATCGGCACCAGAGGCTACAGCTGATTCTGCAGCAGCATCAGCGTTTGCAGGTAAGTCGATCTTACCTGCAAACGCTGATGCTGCTGCAGAATCAGCTGTAGCCTCTGGTGCCGATGTGGCCGTCACGATGCAGGACCTGTGAGTGACGTCACAGGTCTGCACTGTCAGAAGCTGGGCGTTCTGAAGAGAAGAGGATGTTACTTCTCTTCACAGCGCCCAGCTAGTACAAGTATTAAAAACGCCCCGATGTACGCACATAATACACACCCACTTGGACTTGTACTTTTAAACACACCCACTTGGACTTTTGCAAGCCTCATTTGCATAACTACAAAAATGGTCATAACTTGGCCAAAAATGCTCGTTTTTTAAAAATAAAAACGTTACTGTAATCTACATTGCAGCGCCTATCTGCTGCAATAGCAGATAGGGGTTGCAAAATCTGGTGACAGAGCCTCTTTAAGGAGATCCGGCTGAGTTAAGAGGAGAGTGTTTAGAGCAAGAAGCTGAAGACGCCATTTTTGAGCATAAGGTAACATAGAGCATTAAGTGCCGGATCATCAGAGAGTGCATTGTATTACATTGCCGGACCTCAAAGATCACATTACACTAAACCTGGAAGCTAAGAGACTTTATTATCCTAAGGCACAAGATAAAGAGAACATATTTTAATCATTACGGATTATAAGAGACTGTGTTATATTGAAGTGCCGGATAAAAAGCAGAGACTGTATTGTTTACCGAGCACCAGTTATATTTTGCCTAGAGCTCAAGTTTTCACTGTTGTCATATTTTCTGCATGTTCAGTAAAGACAAAACGAATATAATCCCGGTGTCAGTAATTATTGTCCTTAAAGTCATATTACAACTTGGCGTAGTGCGGCAGGATGGATGCAGATACAATGGACGAGACAACATTATCATCCAGTGTGACCCATCCAATGATACCGGTGGGAGCCCTCTTAAATCATTTGCCAAAGTTTAATGGATCTGATCTATTGTTGGAAGATTGGAGTGAACGGCTGGAAGGAGCGGCACGGCTCTGTAATGTCGCTCCACATTTAAAAGTAGAATTGGCGCTAAGTACCTTAGAAGGAGAAGCTAGGAAAACCGTTTTGTTACAGCCAGCACGACATCGACAAACCTTCGAACAAATTCGGCAGCTATTAGATGATGTGTATGGGGATACGTCCTCTGAGGGCATGATAAGGAAGCGATTCTTTGCCCGCCAGCAGAAAGAAGAAGAGACACTGGCGCAGTTTGCAAATGGATTACAGGAAATAATGGCAATGTTGCAACGTAAAGAAGAACAATCAGCCGGGTCCTTTACCAATGTACACGTAGTATTGCGGGATCAGTTTGTAATAGGTCTCAAGAATCCACCGTTAAGGAGAACTCTGAAGGAAAAGTTAAAGAAAGAACCAGATATGACGATTCATCAATTATTGACGGAAGCTATCGCATTGGAAAAAGAGGAATCGGCCAGCACTGATACGGTGGTCAGGCAAGCAGAAATTGTAACCAAGAAGAACCCCGAAATGGAGGCAAGGATGGAGTCATTGGAAGGTGCCATGAGAGAGTTGAAAGCCGCTATTACTAATAAGCCTGACCCTGGAACTCCAGTTCGATACTCACAAGAGAGACAGTCGTTTGCGGATAGAAGGAATCAAGGTAGGAATGCTCCAGACCCTACCATCTGCTATAATTGTGGCCGAGCAGGACACATTGCTAGAAATTGCATGCGTTCTCACTATCAGAGCAATCGCAGGAATTTAAACTAGAACGACCTGTAGTTGAGGGGCAAACTACAGGAGAGTCCACGGATACATGCCCTGTGTTAGATGCTACAGATATAGTGGGGGAATGTCCCGTCGTTGTAGCAAAATTCAATGGCGTTGAGTTGTCATGTTTAATCGATACTGGATCTCAAGTGACCACTATGGATAAAGTTGTGTTTGAAACTTATTTCCCTTCCTTGTTATGTGAGAAGAGTGACACTTGGATAAGACTCAAGGCAGCTAATAGTTTACCTATCCCTATCCTGGGAGTTATACAAATGGACATTTCAATATGGAATCGTGATTTGAACAAAAAGGGGGTTATCATAGTAGAAAAAGCTATGGACTCTGACATTCCCGTGATTCTAGGAATGAATATATTGCGGGACTTAGATGGAGTAATGTCACAAGAGCTGGGCCCAAAATACTGGAAACAAATACCCACTCAACGACCTTCTCAAATGGCTTTACAGCGCACTTTAAAACATTGTCGCATTAATGGAGAACTGTTAAATTGGCCTGGAAGGGTAGGACTGGTTAAGATACCAGCCTCTCGAAGTATACAAGTACCAGCAGGCCATGAAATGTTGTTACCCTTGCCAGTGGGTACTAATAAAGTGTTAAAGGGCACCACTGTGTTAATTGAATCAGCTCTGCAGAAAGAAGGAGTAGCCGTGGCCCGGTCGATATGCAAGGTACAGGCTGGACAAGTATTATTACGAGTGGTTAATATCACGAAACAAAATGTAACCTTATTTCCCCGGGAACTAGTAGCTGAAGTGTTTCCGGTGAGGGAGGAACAAGTGGAAAGCCGTTCAGATTGGCAAGTGAGTTATCCTTGTGAAAGTGTAGCTGTGGTTACAGTGTGTCGAGCCACCACTCAAGCTAATGACACCATTGGGAGGCGATTACTGGAGCAAATACCTTTAGAAGGAACGGATTTGACTACCAGGCAAATAGATGAAGTGGCGGGAGTGTTAGGAGAGCACTACAAGGCTTTTTCCAAGAATGAAGCAGACTTTGGGTTGACAACAACTTTAGAACATGAAATACATACGGGAAATGCTCACCCGGTACGAGAACGATACCGTACCATTCCGCCCGCTTTTTATCAAGAAGCCAAAGTGTTGCTAAAACGCATGCTAGACAGTCATGTTATCCGACCCAGTAAGAGTCCATGGGCTTCTCCCATAGTATTAGTAAAGAAGAAAGATGGAAGCTTGCGGTTCTGTGTAGATTACCGGCGATTGAATGCCTGCACCGTCAGAGATGCATACCCTTTACCACGAATAGAAGACTCTTTGCTGGCTTTGGGTAAGGCCAAATACTTCTCTACCCTGGATTTGGCCAGTGGGTACTGGCAAGTACCAGTTGCAGAAGAAGATCAAGAAAAGACTGCATTTATCACCCCTATGGGGTTATACGAATTTTTGAGAATGCCGTTCGGTCTAACCAATGCACCAGCTACATTTCAGCGCTTGATGGAAGTTTGTTTGGGAGATTTAAACTTTGAATGTTTGCTCATCTACCTAGATGACATCATTATCTTCTCAGCCACTTTCACAGAACATTTGGAAAGATTGAAAGTGATACTTACGCGTATCGAAGAACATGGTCTAAAACTAAAACCGGGCAAATGTCACTTGTTTAAAGAAAGAATTGAGTACCTGGGACACGTGGTTACTAGAGATGGTGTACAACCAATGGATGCCAAAGTACGAGCCGTGCAACAATGGCCGGTACCAAAGACAGTAACAGAGCTTAGAAGTTTCCTAGGACTGATTGGATATTACAGACGGTTCATACAGAATTTTGCTAAGGTGGCTGCTCCCCTATATGTGTTACTGAACGGAACCAAACCGGGAGTCGATCATAAGAGAAGTATCACTTGGGGAATAGAGGCTGAACAAGCCTTCCAAGAGTTAAAAAGACGACTAACTGGTGCTCCTGTCTTGGCGTATGCAGATTACTCTCTACCATTTGTTTTGTGTACCGATGGAAGTTTAAAAGGATTAGGAGCTGTTCTTTCTCAAGTGCAGAATGGACGGGAACGTGTCATTGCTTATGCCAGTCGGACGCTGAGAGATGGGGAAAAGAATCCGGACAACTATAGCTCATTCCGGTTGGAACTTTTGGCAGTCGTATGGGCGGTTACCGAGCGATTTGCAGATATCTTGCTGGGCGCAGAGTGTGTGTTATGGACTGACAATAATCCATTGGTTCATTTAGACTCGGCTAAATTGGGTGCTATGGAGCAACGTTGGCGAGCGCGACTTAGCAAATTTAAATTTACTGTAAAGTACCGCCCAGGACGAGCTAATGGGAATGCAGATGCCCTGTCCCGTAATCCAGTAGATTTGCCTGAAGGACTGACTGAAGAGGAGTTAGAGGAAACAGAGACTCCTAATTTCCTTGCCAATGAAGTACATGATCAGATGCCAGGTGAGAATATTCAAAGTGCTCCGGTGCATACTGTGGAGCCCATAAGAGAAACCATCGATCAATGGACTGCTGAAGAATGGAAGAAACAGCAGTTGCAAGATATTCAAATTCGGACTGTAAGAAGATGGGTGCTAGAGGGATACCGACCCAATCAACGAGAGCGATTGCGATTGTCTGGAGTGGGACAGAGAATATATCGCCAACGAGATAGATTGGCAGTAAAACAAGGGATATTGTACCGCCGAGTATTCCTACCGACCATGGAAGGACCCGTCTGGCAAGCTGTGTTGCCGGAGCGAGAGTTAGAAAGTACGGTTAAGTGGATGCATGAGAAAAAGGGGCATTATGGTCCTGAAAAGACTTTCCGTTGGTTGCAACAATTCTACTATCATCCTCTGCTGTTTGCAGTGGCACAGAAAGTGTGTCAGAACTGTAGAAATTGCACCCTGGCCAGAGCGGCTGAACAACAAGCTCCGGTGGGCCATATACAGACGCATTATCCATTACAGTTGGTCATGATGGACTATTTGACAGTAGATGAGTCTTTACAAGGGTACAGATATTTATTGGTTGTGATAGACCACTTCACCAAATTCACAGTGGCCGTACCTACCAGAGATCAAACGGCTGAATCTGCGGCACAGGGATTGTGGACTCATTTCATCTTACCCTATGGATGTCCTTCACAGCTTCACTCTGATCAAGGAGCTTGTTTTGAGGGGCGAGTAATAGAAGAATTATGCAGATTGTACCAGATTAAAAAGACCCGCACGACCCCGTATCACCCTCAAGGGAACGGGGCCTGTGAAAGGATGAATCGGACCATATTGCAGTTGTTGCGAACACTGGAAAAACAAAAAAAAGAGAGATGGCCTGACTACATTGCAGAATTAATCTGGATCTATAATAACACTGTACATGCCACTACTGGATATTCTCCTTTTCTGTTAATGTTCGGAAGAAATGGACGATGTCCCCTAAATTTAATGATGCCTATCCCGGAAGAACAAGAAGAGTGGATTCCGCAGACCTGGATGTGGGGTCATCGACGCAAGGTACAAGAAATGTATAATTTAGTGGCGCGGAGACTGGGGCCTCATGATCTTACAGTAAATCAGAAATTGAAGGAACTACCTTTGCAAGTGGGTGATAGAGTAATCGTGCGAAATCAGGGTGCAAGAAGAGCAGGAAAGCTGCAATGGAAGTGGGAAACCTTGGCGTATGAGGTGGTGCGTCAGCCCAATCCATATATTCCTGTATTTGTGATCAAGCCGGAGGGTAGTAGTGGCCCTTTGAAAACCGTACACAGAAATATGCTGAGACCCTGCACATTTATAAGTCGTGAACCAGAAGCAAACACTAGAGATCCTCCTGTTGCAACACCCGTTCCCATAGATGAAGGTTGGTGGAGTCCGCCGGTTCAAGTACCAGAGAGACAAGAAAGTACCAGTGAAGTACAAGAAGAGAATGTTACTCCTGTGGAAGAAGAGTTGTCGCAGGTACGTCATTCTCAACGATCCAATTTTGGAAGACTTCCTTCTAGGTTTGAAGGATTTGTGACGCCACAGCAAGTTGCCGGGACGGCAACTGATAAACCTGGGGGAAAAGATGTAACCCAGCAAAAGGATTGTATGGCATTGAGAAATGGGAGGTTGTGGCCGGCCACTAGAGGGCGCTGTGAGGTTAGTACATCGACAGTGTTTAGTGTGTGGAGTGATATACAAGAGAGGTCTAGTAAGGAAGTGTCGGGGGAGAGGTCTGAGAAGCGCTGGACAGGAAGAGACAGAGACTGGACTGAGAGAGCTGTAGCAAGTAAGGAAGACATTGTGACTCAGATAACTGTAAAAGATAAAGAGCATTCTGGCCAGCAGCAGAGCATAAGTAATGTGAAGTATCAGACACGCATTTACTGGAGTTCCAAGTTAAGGAGATCCGGCTGAGTTAAGAGGAGAGTGTTTAGAGCAAGAAGCTGAAGACGCCATTTTTGAGCATAAGGTAACATAGAGCATTAAGTGCCGGATCATCAGAGAGTGCATTGTATTACATTGCCGGACCTCAAAGATCACATTACACTAAACCTGGAAGCTAAGAGACTTTATTATCCTAAGGCACAAGATAAAGAGAACATATTTTAATCATTACGGATTATAAGAGACTGTGTTATATTGAAGTGCCGGATAAAAAGCAGAGACTGTATTGTTTACCGAGCACCAGTTATATTTTGCCTAGAGCTCAAGTTTTCACTGTTGTCATATTTTCTGCATGTTCAGTAAAGACAAAACGAATATAATCCCGGTGTCAGTAATTATTGTCCTTAAAGTCATATTACAGGTCTGCAACGACCGACCAATCGCAGCCATGGCGGGTGTTTGAAACACCCTTCACCAGCCCTGCCCACCTCATTCCGGTTAGGAACGGTGAGCAGAGCTGGTGTGACCGTCTGTGAAGCCAACTTACCGAATCTGAGGCCTTCTGTGCTGCGATCCTGCTGTGACGTCTTCACCCGACGGCTTCCTGCTGCAGAGTGAACCGTCATCATCATCATCTGTGCTGCTGCTGATTTTTTAATTTTTTTGCAGCAGCAGCAGCACTTGTTTTTTCCTAAACGTCTTATCCCTGTACCCTCCCCCCCCATCCCCCCTCCCCCTCTTTCCCTTTTTACGTCCTGCAGCTGCGGATCAGTGACCGCCATAACTGACCGCCAATTTTTGGCACAGGACTTACTTTTTTTTTGCATTTTTGCACCTCCCTGTGTGCGCCCTGCGGCCACTGAGTGCTGATCAGTGACCGCCATCACTGATCAGCATCCGTGGTAATTTTTTTTATTTTTTGGCCTTTTTTTATTACTGCACCTTTTTTTTTGTGTGCGCCCTGCGGCTACTGAGTGCTGAGTCTAATAATCAGCCTCAGTGGTAATTTGTTTACGCAGGTTTCTTTCTGGCCTTTTTTTTTTTTATAAAACTGTAAAAAAGAGTAGCATTAGAGTAGCGGACCGTTTTGTAAAAAAAATATATAGCAGAAGTTATAGCTATATATTTTTTTATACAGTTTGAATAAATTTACATCTTATAGTTAGCGTCCATTTAGTGACGGACATTCAGTCCGTTCACTAAATTTTTGATAGCGTAGCGACAGTTTTAGTATAAATTTATATTTTATAGTCAGCGTCCGTTTAGTGACGGACATTCAGTCCGTTCACTAAATTTTTGATAGCGTAGCGACAGTTTTAGTATAAATTTATATCTTCTAGTCAGCGTCCGTTTAGTGACGGACATTCAGTTTTTTTTAACTGAAGTTCGTTCACTAAATTTTTGATAGCGTAGCGACAGTTTTAGTATAAATTTATACCTTCTAGTCAGCGTCCGTTTAGTGACGGACATTCAGTCCGTTCACTAAATTTTTGATAGCGTAGCGACAGTTTTAGTATAAATTTATATCTTCTAGTCAGCGTCCGTTTAGTGACGGACATTCAGTCCGTTCACTAAATTTTTGATAGCGTAGCGACAGTTTTAGTATAAATTTATATCTTCTAGTCAGCGTCCGTTTAGTGACGGACATTCAGTCCGTTCACTAAATTTTTGATAGCGTAGCGACAGTTTTAGTATAAATTTATATCTTCTAGTCAGCGTCCGTTTAGTGACGGACATTCAGTCCGTTCACTAAATTTTTGATAGTGTAGCGACAGTTTTAGTATAAATTTATATCTTATAGTCAGCGTCCGTTTAGTGACGGACATTCAGTTTTTTTTAACTGAAGTTCGTTCACTAAATTTTTGATAGCGTAGCGACAGTTTTAGTATAAATTTATATCTTCTAGTCAGCGTCCGTTTAGTGACGGACATTCAGTCCGTTCACTAAATTTTTGATAGGGTAGCGACAGTTTTAGTATAAATTTATATCTTATAGTCAGCGTCCGTTTAGTGACGGACATTCAGTCCGTTCACTAAATTTTTGATAGCGTAGCGACAGTTTTAGTATAAATTTATATCTTCTAGTCAGCGTCCGTTTAGTGACGGACATTCAGTCCGTTCACTAAATTTTTGATAGCGTAGCGACAGTTTTAGTATAAATTTATATCTTCTAGTCAGCGTCCGTTTAGTGACGGACATTCAGTCCGTTCACTAAATTTTTGATAGCGTAGCGACAGTTTTAGTATAAATTTATATCTTATAGTCAGCGTCCGTTTAGTGACGGACATTCAGTCCGTTCACTAAATTTTTGATAGCGTAGCGACAGTTTTAGAGTAAATTTACAGCGTTATAGTTAGAGTTAGTTATTTATTTGTTAGTGTCAGGTAGTCAGGAATTTTTCTTTTTCTTCTCTTCCTTTTTTTTTTTTTCAATAAATTTCATATACACGTGGAAAAGCACAACACACAACCACCTCTAAGAATAAATTATTACACGTGTTGAAGCACTACATACCCCCCTAATAAAAATGTCCCAATCATCCCAAAGGCTCTACTCCGCTGAGGAGGCATACGCCATCCTGGCCTCTGACACTGAATCGGCCAGCGAGGGAGAAGAGGAAATTGCCCCATTCATCTTGACCTCCTCCTCATCATCCTCATCCAGTGATGAGGAACCCCCACAAAGGCGCCCCAGGGCATCAGCTCAGGCAACCCCCCAAATTAGTGATATCGTGTGGAACCCACTCCCTGATAATTATGAGCCTCACATTCCGGATTTCACAGGAAGCTCAGGAATTCGGTTAGAGACTGCAGGCCTCACGGAAATGGACTTTTTCAAGGTCTTTTTCTCTGAGGATTTGGTTAATTTAATGGTGGCCCAAACAAATTTATACGCCCAGCAATTTTTAGCCCGAAACCCCACTTCATCATTTGATAGGTGGACCCCCATAGAGGCAGCAGAAATGATGACATTTTGGGGCCTTGTTCTACATATGGGCCTAGTAAAAAAGCCAGAGATTAGGCAATACTGGAGTGCGGACATTTTATACAGCACCCCATTATACTGCATGGCAATGACCCGGACACGATTTGAAATCATTCTGAAATTTTTGCATTATAGTGATAATGCACAGTGCCCACCCCGTGATGACCCCACATACGATCGCCTTTTCAAAATCAGGCCAGTCATTGATCATTTCTGCACCAAATTTCCTGAAGTGTACACCCACGAAAAGAATATAGCAATAGACGAGTCCCTTGTACATTTTAAGGGGAGACTAAAATTCCGCCAATACCTGCCAAGCAAGAGGGCGAGGTACGGAATTAAAATGTACAAGCTGTGCGAGAGCAGCTCAGGGTACACCTATAGGTTTAGGGATTATGAAGGGAAGGACACCAGGATAGAACCCCGAGAATGCCCACCTGTCCTGGGAGTTAGTGGGAAAATAGTGTGGGATTTGATGCACCCACTGCTGGACCAGGGTTATCACCTTTACGTGGATAACTTCTACACCAGCATCCCACTATTTAAATGCCTCTCCACCAGAAATACTTCAGCATGCGGCACCGTGCGCAAAAACCAGAGAGGCCTCTCTAAATATCTGATTGCGCAACCACTAAGAAAGGGAGAAAGCAGGGCACTACACAGCGATAACTTGTTGCTGGTCAAGTATAAGGACAAGAGGGATGTCCTTATGTTGACCACAATACATGGTTGCGGCAGCACCTCTGTACCTGTCCGAGGTACCACCACAATGACCTCCAAGCCAGACTGCATCCTCGGCTACAATAAGTACATGGGAGGGGTTGATCTCTCTGATCAAGTACTAAAGCCATACAGTGCCATGCGGAAAACAAAGGTGTGGTATAAAAAGCTGGCCGTGCACATGGTACAGATGGCATTTTATAACGCTTACGTGCTATACCAATGTGCAGGCCGGACAAGGACATTCCTTAATTTTCAAGAGGTGGTTATCAAGGCCCTTGTATTTGGGAACCAGGAAGGGGAGGGCCCCAGTACTTCTAGATGCGATGGTCCACGTATTGTACCAGGGCAACACTTTCCCGGCGAAATCCCCTCCAATGGTAAAAAGGGAAGGAGCCAAAAAAGGTGCAAAGTCTGTTACAAAAGGGGGAGAAGACGAGACACAACTTATCATTGTGAAACCTGCCCCGACAAACCTGCCCTGTGTATAAAGGAGTGCTTCAAAGTTTATCACACATCCATGGATTTTTAATTGGATCATTTATTTAAATGCTCACTATACCCCTAAATAATTTCCTTGAGCGGCATGATTTCCCAAAATGGGTCAATTTTGGGGGGTTTCCACTGTTTTGTCCCCTCAGGGGCTTTGCAAATGCAACATTGCCGCTGCAAACCATTCCTGATAAATTTGAGCTCCAAATGGCGTTCTTTCCCTTCTCAGCCTTGCCGTGTGTCCAAACAGCTGTTTATGACCACATGTGGGGTACTGTTTTACTCGGTAGAAATAGCTTTACAAATTTTGTAGAGCTTTTTCTCCTTTTGTCCTTGTGGGAATGAAAAAAAATTAGCTAAACCTACGTTTTATTGGGAAAAATGTAGATTTTCATTTTCACGTCCTACTTCCAATCATTTCTGCAAATATCCTATGGGGTCAAAATGCTCACTATACCCCTAGATAATTTCCTGAAGGGGTGTAGTTTCCAAAATGGGGTCACTTGTGGGGGGTTTCCACTGTTTTGTCCCCTCAGGGCTTTGCAAATGCGACATGGCCTCCGCAAACCATTCCTGCTAAATTTGAGCTCCAAAAGTCAAATGGCGTTCCTTCCCTTCTAAGCCCTGCCGTGTGTCCAAACAGCAGTCTATGACCACATGTGGGGTACTGTTTTACTCGGGACAAACTGCTCTACAAATTTTGTGGTGCTTTTTTTCCTTAAGTCCTTGTGGGAATGAAAAAAAATTAGCTAAACCTACGTTTTATTGGGAAAAATGTAGATTTTCATTTTCACGTCCTACTTCCAATCATTTCTGCAAAAATCCTGTGAGGTCAAAATGCTCACTATACCCCTAGATAATTTCCTGAAGGGGTGTAGTTTCCAAAATGGGGTCACTTGTGGGGCATTTCCACTGTTTTGTCCCCTCAGGGCTTTGCAAATGCGACATGGCCTCCGCAAACCATTCCTGCTAAATTTGAGCTCCAAAAGTCAAATGGCGTTCCTTCCCTTCTAAGCCCTGCCGTGTGTCCAAACAGCAGTCTATGACCACATGTGGGGTACTGTTTTACTCGGGACAAACTGCTCTACAAATTTTGTGGTGCTTTTTTTCCTTAAGTCCTTGTGGGAATGAAAAAAAATTAGCTAAACCTACGTTTTATTGGGAAAAATGTAGATTTTCATTTTCACGTCCTACTTCCAATCATTTCTGCAAATATCCTATGGGGTCAAAATGCTCACTATACCCCTAGATAATTTCCTGAAGGGGTGTAGTTTCCAAAATCGGGTCACTTGTGGGGGGTTTCCACTGTTTTGTCCCCTCAGGGCTTTGCAAATGCGACATGGCCTCCGCAAACCATTCCTGCTAAATTTGAGCTCCAAAAGTCAAATGGCGTTCCTTCCCTTCTAAGCCCTGCCGTGTGTCCAAACAGCAGTCTATGACCACATGTGGGGTACTGTTTTACTCGGGACAAACTGCTCTACAAATTTTGTGGTGCTTTTTTTCCTTAAGTCCTTGTGGGAATGAAAAAAAATTAGCTAAACCTACGTTTTATTGGGAAAAATGTAGATTTTCATTTTCACGTCCTACTTCCAATCATTTCTGCAAAAATCCTGTGGGGTCAAAATGCTCACTATACCCCTAGATAATTTCCTGAAGGGGTGTAGTTTCCAAAATGGGGTCACTTGTGGGGGGTTTCCACTGTTTTGTCCCCTCAGGGCTTTGCAAATGCGACATGGCCTCCGCAAACCATTCCTGCTAAATTTGAGCTCCAAAAGTCAAATGGCGTTCCTTCCCTTCTAAGCCCTGCCGTGTGTCCAAACAGCAGTCTATGACCACATGTGAGGTACTGTTTTACTCGGGACAAACTGCTCTACAAATTTTGTGGTGCTTTTTTTCCTTAAGTCCTTGTGGGAATGAAAAAAAATTAGCTAAACCTACGTTTTATTGGGAAAAATGTAGATTTTCATTTTCACGTCCTACTTCCAATCATTTCTGCAAAAATCCTGTGGGGTCAAAATGCTCACTATACCCCTAGATAATTTCCTGAAGGGGTGTAGTTTCCAAAATGGGGTCACTTGTGGGGCGTTTCCACTGTTTTGTCCCCTCAGGGCTTTGCAAATGCGACATGGCCTCCGCAAACCATTCCTGCTAAATTTGAGCTCCAAAAGTCAAATGGCGTTCCTTCCCTTCTAAGCCCTGCCGTGTGTCCAAACAGCAGTCTATGACCACATGTGGGGTACTGTTTTACTCGGGACAAACTGCTCTACAAATTTTGTGGTGCTTTTTTTCCTTAAGTCCTTGTGGGAATGAAAAAAAATTAGCTAAACCTACGTTTTATTGGGAAAAATGTAGATTTTCATTTTCACGTCCTACTTCCAATCATTTCTGCAAATATCCTATGGGGTCAAAATGCTCACTATACCCCTAGATAATTTCCTGAAGGGGTGTAGTTTCCAAAATGGGGTCACTTGTGGGGGGTTTCCACTGTTTTGTCCCCTCAGGGCTTTGCAAATGCGACATGGCCTCCGCAAACCATTCCTGCTAAATTTGAGCTCCAAAAGTCAAATGGCGTTCCTTCCCTTCTAAGCCCTGCCGTGTGTCCAAACAGCAGTCTATGACCACATGTGGGGTACTGTTTTACTCGGGACAAACTGCTCTACAAATTTTGTGGTGCTTTTTTTCCTTAAGTCCTTGTGGGAATGAAAAAAAATTAGCTAAACCTACGTTTTATTGGGAAAAATGTAGATTTTCATTTTCACGTCCTACTTCCAATCATTTCTGCAAATATCCTATGGGGTCAAAATGCTCACTATACCCCTAGATAATTTCCTGAAGGGGTGTAGTTTCCAAAATCGGGTCACTTGTGGGGGGTTTCCACTGTTTTGTCCCCTCAGGGCTTTGCAAATGCGACATGGCCTCCGCAAACCATTCCTGCTAAATTTGAGCTCCAAAAGTCAAATGGCGTTCCTTCCCTTCTAAGCCCTGCCGTGTGTCCAAACAGCAGTCTATGACCACATGTGGGGTACTGTTTTACTCGGGACAAACTGCTCTACAAATTTTGTGGTGCTTTTTTTCCTTAAGTCCTTGTGGGAATGAAAAAAAATTAGCTAAACCTACGTTTTATTGGGAAAAATGTAGATTTTCATTTTCACGTCCTACTTCCAATCATTTCTGCAAAAATCCTGTGGGGTCAAAATGCTCACTATACCCCTAGATAATTTCCTGAAGGGGTGTAGTTTCCAAAATGGGGTCACTTGTGGGGGGTTTCCACTGTTTTGTCCCCTCAGGGCTTTGCAAATGCGACATGGCCTCCGCAAACCATTCCTGCTAAATTTGAGCTCCAAAAGTCAAATGGCGTTCCTTCCCTTCTAAGCCCTGCCGTGTGTCCAAACAGCAGTCTATGACCACATGTGAGGTACTGTTTTACTCGGGACAAACTGCTCTACAAATTTTGTGGTGCTTTTTTTCCTTAAGTCCTTGTGGGAATGAAAAAAAATTAGCTAAACCTACGTTTTATTGGGAAAAATGTAGATTTTCATTTTCACGTCCTACTTCCAATCATTTCTGCAAAAATCCTGTGGGGTCAAAATGCTCACTATACCCCTAGATAATTTCCTGAAGGGGTGTAGTTTCCAAAATGGGGTCACTTGTGGGGCGTTTCCACTGTTTTGTCCCCTCAGGGCTTTGCAAATGCGACATGGCCTCCGCAAACCATTCCTGCTAAATTTGAGCTCCAAAAGTCAAATGGCGTTCCTTCCCTTCTAAGCCCTGCCGTGTGTCCAAACAGCAGTCTATGACCACATGTGGGGTACTGTTTTACTCGGGACAAACTGCTCTACAAATTTTGTGGTGCTTTTTTTCCTTAAGTCCTTGTGGGAATGAAAAAAAATTAGCTAAACCTACGTTTTATTGGGAAAAATGTAGATTTTCATTTTCACGTCCTACTTCCAATCATTTCTGCAAATATCCTATGGGGTCAAAATGCTCACTATACCCCTAGATAATTTCCTGAAGGGGTGTAGTTTCCAAAATGGGGTCACTTGTGGGGGGTTTCCACTGTTTTGTCCCCTCAGGGCTTTGCAAATGCGACATGGCCTCCGCAAACCATTCCTGCTAAATTTGAGCTCCAAAAGTCAAATGGCGTTCCTTCCCTTCTAAGCCCTGCCGTGTGTCCAAACAGCAGTCTATGACCACATGTGGGGTACTGTTTTACTCGGGACAAACTGCTCTACAAATTTTGTGGTGCTTTTTTTCCTTAAGTCCTTGTGGGAATGAAAAAAAATTAGCTAAACCTACGTTTTATTGGGAAAAATGTAGATTTTCATTTTCACGTCCTACTTCCAATCATTTCTGCAAAAATCCTGTGGGGTCAAAATGCTCACTATACCCCTAGATAATTTCCTGAAGGGGTGTAGTTTCCAAAATGGGGTCACTTGTGGGGCATTTCCACTGTTTTGTCCCCTCAGGGCTTTGCAAATGCGACATGGCCTCCGCAAACCATTCCTGCTAGATTTGAGCTCCAAAAGTCAAATGGCGTTCCTTCCCTTCTAAGCCCTGCCGTGTGTCCAAACAGCAGTCTATGACCACATGTGGGGTACTGTTTTACTCGGGACAAACTGCTCTACAAATTTTGTGGTGCTTTTTTTCCTTAAGTCCTTGTGGGAATGAAAAAAAATTAGCTAAACCTACGTTTTATTGGGAAAAATGTAGATTTTCATTTTCACGTCCTACTTCCAATAATTTCTGCAAAAATCCTGTGGGGTCAAAATGCTCACTATACCCCTAGATAATTTCCTCAAGGGGTTTAGTTTCCAAAATGGGGTCACTTGTGGGGGGATTCCACTGTTTTGTCCCCTCAGGGGCTTTGCAAATGCGACATGGCCTCCGCAAACCATTCCTGCTAAATTTGAGCTCCAAAAGTCAAATGGCGTTCCTTCCCTTCTAAGCCCTGCCGTGTGTCCAAACAGCAGTCTATGACCACATGTGGGGTACTGTTTTACTCGGGACAAACTGCTCTACAAATTTTGTGGTGCTTTTTTTCCTTAAGTCCTTGTGGGAATGAAAAAAAATTAGCTAAACCTACGTTTTATTGGGAAAAATGTAGATTTTCATTTTCACGTCCTACTTCCAATCATTTCTGCAAAAATCCTGTGGGGTCAAAATGCTCACTATACCCCTAGATAATTTCCTGAAGGGGTGTAGTTTCCAAAATGGGGTCACTTGTGGGGCATTTCCACTGTTTTGTCCCCTCAGGGCTTTGCAAATGCGACATGGCCTCCGCAAACCATTCCTGCTAGATTTGAGCTCCAAAAGTCAAATGGCGTTCCTTCCCTTCTAAGCCCTGCCGTGTGTCCAAACAGCAGTCTATGACCACATGTGGGGTACTGTTTTACTCGGGACAAACTGCTCTACAAATTTTGTGGTGCTTTTTTTCCTTAAGTCCTTGTGGGAATGAAAAAAAATTAGCTAAACCTACGTTTTATTGGGAAAAATGTAGATTTTCATTTTCACGTCCTACTTCCAATCATTTCTGCAAAAATCCTGTGGGGTCAAAATGCTCACTATACCCCTAGATAATTTCCTCAAGGGGTTTAGTTTCCAAAATGGGGTCACTTGTGGGGGGATTCCACTGTTTTGTCCCCTCAGGGGCTTTGCAAATGCGACATGGCCTCCGCAAACCATTCCTGCTAAATTTGAGCTCCAAAAGTCAAATGGCGTTCCTTCCCTTCTAAGCCCTGCCGTGTGTCCAAACAGCAGTCTATGACCACATGTGGGGTACTGTATTACTCGGGACAAACTGTTCTACAAATTTTGTGGTGCTTTTTTTCCTTAAGTCCTTGTGGGAATGAAAAAAAATTAGCTAAACCTACGTATTATTGGGAAAAATGTAGATTTTCATTTTCACGTCCTACTTCCAATAATTTCTGCAAAAATCCTGTGGGGTCAAAATGCTCACTATACCCCTAGATAATTTCCTCAAGGGGTTTAGTTTCCAAAATGGGGTCACTTGTGGGGGGTTTCTACTGTTTTGGCACCGCAAGAGTCCTTCAAACCTGATATGGTGCCTAAAATATATTGTAATAAAAACAAGGCCCCAAAATCCTCTAGGTGCTCCTTTGCTTCTGAGGCCGGTGCTTCAGTCCATAAGCACGCTACAGCCACATGTGGGATATTTCTAAAAACTGCAGAATCTTGGCAATAAATATTGAGTTGCATATTTCTGTTGAAACTTTCTGTGTTACAAAAAAAAAATGGATTCAAAATGAATTTCTACTTTGCTTTAATTCCAGTGAAACGTCTAAAGGGTTAAGAAACTTTCTAAATGCTGTTTTGAATTCTTTGAGGGGTGCAGTTTTTAAAATGGGGTGACTTATTGGGGGTTTCTAATATATAAGGCCCTCAAAGCCACTTCAGAACTGAACTGCCCCCTGTAAAAATAGCCTTTTGAAATTTTCTTGAAAATGTGAGAAATTGCTGCTAAAGTTCTAAGCCTTGTGAGGTCATAGAAAAATAAAAGGATGTTCAAAAAACGATGCCAAACTAAAGTAGACATATGGGGGATGTTAGTTAGCAACAATTTTGTGTGTTATAACTGCCTGTCTTACAAGCAGATACATTTAAATTGATAAAAATGCAAATTTTTGCAATTTTTAACTATATTTTGGTGTTTTTCACAATTAAATACTGAATGTATCAACCAAATTTTACCACTATCTTAAAGACCAATGTGTCACGAGAAAACAATCTCAGAATCGCTTGGATAGGTACAAGCATTCCGACGTTATTACCACATAAAGTGAAACATGTCAGATTTGAAAAATGAGGCTCTGTTAGGAAGGTCAAAAGTGGCTAAAGAGGGAAGGGGTTAAACCAATGAAAAATCGGGCTTCAAACAAACTTTCAGAAATATATAATAGATATTTGTAAACATTGACCTGAGCTGCCACCATTTATGCCCTGCCGTATTATATACACTGTCCCTCTGTTGTACTTTATGTGCATATGTTTTTATGTGTGTTTTTAAACAATATGTACAACTGTTGTTTGTGTCTTAATAAAGATTTTGTATATTGTCTAACATATTGATGGATATGGTCCTTTTATAGCAACTAAGGGAAGTTTTTTTAGGTTCATATATCTAATGTGGGTTCCCATGTGCCGTGTATTTATATTGATTATATGACCTTTAATTATAGTTATTCTTTCAAGGTTTAATCTATAGAAAAACAGCTCCAAAAACGTCCGTTAAAAACGCGACTTTGATTAAAAAACGTATGAAAATCAGGAGCTGTTTTCCCTTGAAAACAGCTCTGTATTTTCAGACATTTTTGAGTTTGTGTGTGCGCATAACCTAATTATGAAATAAATACAACAATTGCAAAAGAAGTCTGGCGTGCTGTTCATTTCTTGAATTTCCTTTCGAATTGTGGATCCTCTGGCAGTGAGGCCAGGAATGTGCAAACAACACACATAAATGCAGTAAAGTTGTGGGACGAGTGCAACCATTGTTTCAGTTGATTTAAGTGACACATTTGTGTCTTGAATACCCTTTTAATATAACAGTAATTTTTGTAATTAAAAACATCCAATGGACCAATGCTTGTCCTCAGGAATTTAACTCTGAGGCCGGGTTCCCACAGGTTGGATACTTTGCATGAAAATCACGCAGCGTATCTGACCTGGACCCGTAGTACATTCCGTCCGAAAAATCGCACCACATTGTGTTGTGGTTTTTCCAATGGAATTTCCTCTGCGAAAGAAAGCCGTTTATACTTACCCACTCGGTCTTCTCTGTACGATGACGTTGCAAGCCATGGGACAACTGCAGCGGTCACATAGGATGAAACGTCATCCCAGGAGGCCGGACTGCAGGAAGAAGGAGGGCGTTCTGGGTAAGTATGATTTTTTTTGTTTTCCGTAGTTGCAATTTTTTGCGGTGTAATCACTGCGAATACGCCGCAAAAGTCGCAACACTTGGCTTTCTTTTGCGGGATTAGAATCCCCATTAAATTCAATGGGGAAAACCCGCAATGGAAAATCAACTAAAACGCAGCATATATTAACTTGCTGCGGAATAAAATTTTGCACCGTAGGTCAATTTATTAAAGTTTACGCTGCGTTTTTCCCGCAGCGTGGGCATGAGATTTTCTAAATCTCATGCACTCTGCTGTTACTGTAAATGCTGCACAGAATTCCGTTGCAGAAATTCCGCAGTGTTTACGCTACGTGGGAACCCAGCCATATGCGTAAACAGGTGCGGCTTATATGCTGCGGATTTTGGTGCGTTTTTTTTTTACATTTGTCAGATAAAATTCTGAGACGAGAAACACAAAATAAATTGACATGCTGCTGATTTTAAAATATGCTCCGCAATTCAATTTATGTGCGGAAAAATCTGTAACATGTAGATGAGATTACTTAACGTCTCATTTACTTTGCTGGTACTGTAGTACGCAGCAGATTTGACGCTGGAAAATCCACGTGGCAAATCCGCATGCAATACGATTGTGTGCATGTGGCCGTACTATCTTAACCCCTTCCCGCTCCTGGACGTACTATTAGGTCATGGTAGCTGTAACGTTCACGCTCCATGACCTAATAGTACGTCTCGGGAGTAACGGCCGTTTCGGCCGTCCTCCCGACACATACAGGAGCTGTTACAGCTGCTGTCTCGTACAGCAGCTGTCACAGCTCCTACAGCGGGGACCGATCGCTGTGTCCCCGCTAATTAACCCCTTAAAAGCCGCGTTCAATAGAGATCGCGGCTTTTTAGGGGTTAACCTGCCATCGCCGGCGATGGTGACTATGGCAGCCGGACACCAAACAATGGCGTCCGGCTATGCCATCGACGGAAGCCTAGTGGGTCCTGACAAAGTCAGGACCCACTATGCTTGCTGTCAGTGAGTAGCTGACAGCTCTAATACACTGCACTACGCATGTAGTGCAGTGTACTAGAATAGCGATCAGGGCCTCCTGCCCTCAAGTCCCCTAGTGGAACAAAGTAATAAAGTAAAAAAAAAATTAAAAAAAGATGTGTAAAAATAAGAAAATAAAAGTTTTAAAAGTAAAAATCCCCCTTTTTCCCTTATCAATCCTTTATTATTAATAAAAATATATAAACAAATAAACTATACATAATTGGTATCGCCGCGTCCGTAACGGCCTGAACTACAAAATTATTTCGTTATTTATCCCGCACGGTGAACGCCGTAAAAGAAAATAATAATAAACCGTACCAGAATCACAATTGTTTGGTCACTTCACCTCCCAAAAAATGGAATAAAAAGAGATCAAAAAGTCGCATGTACCTAAAAATGGTCCTGATCGAAACTACAGTTCGTTACGCAAAAAATAAGCCCTCGCACGGCTTTATTGATGGAAAAATAAAAAAGTTCTGGCTTTTAGAATAAGGTAACACAAAAAGTAAATGATATTTTACAAAACTTATTTTATTGTGCAAACGCCATAAAACATAAAAAAAACTATAAACATCTGGTATCGCCGTAATCGTATCACGCATCAGTGAATATGTCATTTCTAGCGAACTGTGAATGCTGTAAAAAAAATAGAATAAAAAAACAATAGCAGAATTGCTGTTTTTTAGTCACCACGCCACCTAAAAATAGAATAAAAACTGATCAAAAAGCCACATGCACCCCAAGAAAACTACAATGGATTCCTCAAGGGGTCTAGTTTCCAAAATGGGGTCACTTTTGGGGGGGTTTTCACTGTTTTGGCACCACAAGACCTCTTCAAACCGGACATGGTGCCTCATAAAAAACAGGCCTCAAAATCCACTAGGTGGTCCTTTGCTTCGGAGGCCGGTGCTTCAGTCCATTACAGCACTACTGCCACATGTGGGATATGGGCCCCTCAAAGCAACTTCAGAACTAAACTGTAACCTAAAAAAATAAATAAATTAGGCAATACTTCGCTTCTTACATTATACTGATAATGAGCCGTGCCCACCCCGAGATGACCCCAGTTTTGACCGTTTGTATAAACGGAGACCCCTATTAGACCGTTTCAGTGCCCGGTTTTCCCAAGCATACACCCCCGAGATGTGTATTTCTATTGATGAGTCCTTTGTACATTTCAAAGGGAGGGTTCAATTCCGCGAGTACCTGCCGAGTAAGAGGGCAAGGTATGGCGTGAAGATGTATAAGCTATGTGAGAGTGCATCAGGGTATACCTACAGATTTAGGATATA
Source organism: Rhinoderma darwinii (assembly GCF_050947455.1). Taxonomy (NCBI): domain Eukaryota; kingdom Metazoa; phylum Chordata; class Amphibia; order Anura; family Rhinodermatidae; genus Rhinoderma; species Rhinoderma darwinii. The sequence goes on along the minus strand of NC_134687.1, from coordinate 214,911,876 downwards.
TGAAGGGAAGGACAGCAGTATTCAGCCCCCAGAATTGGAGTTAATGCACAAATTGTGTGGGATTTGGTGCACCCACTGCCGGACCAGGGTTACCAACTCTACCTGGATAATTTTTATACCAGCGTCCCACTCTTCAACTGCCTCGCTTCCAGTCCTGTGGCATGCGGCACTGCTAGAAGAAATCTGAGAGGCCTCCCTAAGACTCAGAAGGGGTGAGAGCAGGGCACATTCTAGCAATTTTAATTCCCAGCCCAATTCAAATAAGTTCTGTGAAGAAACTATGGGGTCTAAATGGTCACATTACCCATAAATGAATTCCTTGAGGGGTGTAGTTTCCAAAATGGGGTCACTTCTGGTGGGTTTCCATTGCTTTGATACCTCTGGGGCTCTGCAAATACGACATGGCACCCGAAAACCAAACCAGCAAAATCTGAACTCCAAAGAACACACAGCGCTCCTTCCCTTCTGAGGCCTCCCATGGGCCCAAACGGCAGTTTATCACCACAAATGGGGTATTGCTGCACTCAGGAGAAATTGGGCAACAAAATGGGTTATTTTGTTCCCTGTGAAATTAAGAAATTTTTATAAAAAATGATATCTTATTGGAAAAAATGACATTTTTTTCATTTCACAGCCCAATTCAAATAGGTGCTGTGAAAAAACTGTGCACTCAAAATTGTAACAACAACCATATTTGAATTCCTTGAGGGGTGTAGTTTCCAAAATGGGGTCACTTCTGGTGGGTTTCCATTGCTTTGATACCTCTGGGGCTCTGCAAATGCGACATGGCACCCGAAAACCAATCCAGCAAAATCTGGACTCCGACAAACACACAGCGCTCCTTCCCTTCTGAGCCCTCCCATGGGCCCAAACGGAAGTTTATCACCACAAATGGGGTATTGCCACACTGAGGACAAATTGGGAAACAAAATGGGGTATTTTGTTCCCTGTGAAAATAAGAAATTTTGATAAAAAATGACATCTTATTGGAGAAAATGAAATTTTTTTAATTTCACAGCCCAATTCAAATAGGTGCTGTGAAAAAACTGTGCGGTAAAAATGGTAACAACAACCATAAATTAATTTATTGAGGGGTTTAGTTTCCAAAATGGGGTCACTATTGGGGGATTCCTACTGTTTTCTCACCTCAACACCGCTTCAAACCTGGCATGCTGCCTAAAATATATTCTAATAAAAAAGAGGCCTCAAAATGCACTAGGTGCTTCTTTGTTTCTGGGGCTTGTGTTTTAGTCCACGAGCGCAGTAAAGCCACATGTGGGACATTTCTAAAAACTGCAGAATCTGGACAATACATATTTAGTAGGGTTTCTCTGGTAAAACCTTCTGTGTTACAGAAAAAAAATTGAATAATATTGAAATTCAGCAAGAAAAATGAAATTTGCAAATTTCACCTCCACTTTGCTTTAATTCCTGTGAAATTCCTGAAGGGTTAAAAACTTTCTAAATGCTGTTTTGAATACTTTGAGGGGTCTAGTTTTTAAAATGGGGTGTTTTATCAGGGTTTCTAATACATAGGCCCCTCAAAGTCACTTCAGAACTGAAGAGGTACCTTAAAAAAAAGGCTTTTGAAATTTTCTTAAAAATATGAGAAATTGCTGTTTATGTTCTAAGCCTTGTAACGTCCAAGAAAAATAAAAGAATGTTCAAAAAACTAAGCAAATCTAAAGTAGACATATGGGAAATGTGAACTAGTAACTATTTTGGGTGGTATAACCGTCTGTTTTACAAGCAGATGCATTTAAATTCTGAAAAATGCTATTTTTTCAAAATTTTCTTTAAATTTTGCAATTTTTCACCAATAAACACTGAATATATCGACCAAATTTTACCACGAACATGAAGCCCAATTTGTCACGAGAAAACAATCTCAGAATGGCTTGGATAGGTTTAAGCATTCCGACGTTATTACCACATAAAGTGAAATATGTCAGATTTGAAAAATGGGCTCTGAGCCTTAAGGCCAAAACTAGGCTGCGTCCTTAAGGGGTTAACATCTCTTAGTGCCTTTGCTGTTCAAGGGCTTTTTTTTCTCTATTTAATGTTACTGTCTGTCCCTTCCGAGGGACGTGGGCACGCTGTGGTCTCTGCCTCCTCTACCCGGCTATTCCATATGGTGTAAAATTATCCCCAACCTATCCCTGACCAGCCTGGCCCTTAAAAGAAATCCTGCCCCTTTCCCCAGTGCCTGAGCAATGTTGTGTCTTCCCAGTGTTTATCCTTCAAAGGTTCCCTAGCTGTATCCTGTATCCTGTTTCCTGTATACCGTATCCAGTATCCTACACCTGTGTCCGAGATGACTATTGTGCTGAAGTCGTGTCCGAGACGACTTCACCATCTGTGTCCGGTATTCTTGCCAAGTCCATTATCCGATACGACTTCTGTGTTCAAGTCCAGTATCTCGGCCAAGTCTGGTGTGCGTGACGAAGACAGGTTCTGTATCCGAAACAAGTCCAGTTATCCAGCACAAGATAACTTCTGATAGTCCGGCATAGCCAGCTCCCGATAGTCCGGTACCAGCTTGCTTCTGATTATCTGACACAAGCCAGCAAATCCAGGTACTCTCGCCCTAGTGACTGTCATTGACATTTTGTTTGACCAGCTGCTACTCCACTACGGCGGAGTGGCCCAATGGGTCCACATACCCCACAGCTGTGGCACTGTCCAGTAGTGGACATACAATGATATGTAGGTAAAGACCTATAGGTGATGCTTACCTACTATTTATTTACCTCTGCGCTTGACTTCTTTTTAGCTCAGTTTTAGGCCTTAGTCCGACAGCCGTGTTCGGTCCGTGGTATACGGACCCAGTGTCGGCCTTATTTCACAGATCGACCAGTTCAAGGAGACGGGCTTCTAGCATCATATTTAAATATGATCCTAGGCGTCCCTGCTTTCCCGCAGGAATACTGTCCCGTACTGTAATCATGTTTTCAGTACGGGACAGTATTCCTGTGGGGAGGCAGGGACTCCTAGCATCATAGATAACTATGATGCTAGAAGCCCGTCTCCCTGAACTGTGGTCGGTCCGGGAAATACGGGCAACACATGATCCGTACATCACGGATCGAATACACCGTCTGAATAGACTACAGCTTTGCAACAGTGTCTACAGTCAGCCTGAGGTAGTCTTAAATACACCTCCTGTCTCATCATTGCTTCAGGCTGATGTTCTATCCCTCCCCAATGCAGCTCTGCCTCAGATTGGATGATGTGTATAAACGCCAGCCCATCACATGATCACCAGGAAGTCAGTGCATGGAGAGATTATTTCTATTACAGCAAGGAAAGAATATTTATAAAGTAGAGAGAACTAAACTACCAATGAGAAAAAGAAGATTATCGAATAATTGCTTCACATGTATTGAGGAAATGAGCTTTAGTAAAGGGAAGCATGGATGGTGAAATTAACATATTAAATGTTTTGGTTTTAAACTTTTTATTTGGATTCGATTTCACAACATTATGTAATGCTGAAATATTTGCATTCACAGATTTGCAACTGTGCCATCCAAATTGTTTAAATGTACAGCATTCTAGACTATATTTACAACTGCTGTGACATTTATAGGGTAAGTGGAATGTCTTTGCAAACTTCACACCCAGGTAAAGATTGTTCTCAGTTACTGCAAACTCTAGAACATTTTTGGATGTTTACATGATGTAAATATGCACAAGGTTGTAATATACAGCAAAATCCTATAGCAAAGCTTAGTGAAAATATTATACCAGTTGAGGAAATGTCCATAACAGTGTTAAGATTGTCACAGCTATGACTATTGTACATGATGTGGTCACCAATTTTTTTTTTAAATGTATCTACTGATTGAGAACATGCTACATCAAAGATGTGGTCATTAAAGTGTGTCCTGTACCCCATTTTTTTTTCCCAACTGGATATGTATTACAATAAGAGAAAAAGTTGTACTTATCATTTAAATGCCCTGCCACGTGTGCTGCAGCCAGTGATTCAAAGTCACCATCACAACACGTCATCGCTGGAGCTGCTTTATGGGAGCAGGCGGGGATTTGAAAGATAAGTACTTCACACAGAGTATATTTTATTCACTAATAGAACTGCTATAACAAGTTTTATTATAAATAATTACAATTATATGGTACATGAACTTCACAGCATAATACACTGCTAGGACCCTTGTGATCAGGCTGATCCCTATGATCGTAATTGCTTCCCATATGGAAGTTTCTGCTAATACCATGAGCTGCCCTTGAAGATATGTGTGCGCTGTGCTATAGCCTAATGAAACTCCGAGTATTGTGTATTAGGGACAGTACTTTGTATCAGGCTGCCTTTTACGGGGATGAGTATACAATCTCATGTTAGGAACATGTGATAGGGATAAAACAGGATTCTGATTTAGGTATTGTAAGAGTAATTGAGATTAAGGTTTATTAAGCTTATAGTTTTTTTTATTAATTATCAAAATAACTGTATCAATTAAAGAATATTCATTGTATAAAAATGTCTCATAAGCAGATTTGAAGTAAGCTGTTTAAATCCGGAAAACAATTCTAGCCACCACACAGAACAAAGGATGCACGTAGCATCCTGAGGTACTATATATAAGAAAACATTGTTATGTATGTCATAAAATGTAGTGCTGAGAAAGACAGAACATAGATAATACCATGTGATAGTCTAGACATAGTTAGGTAGTTTACTTTATGTAAAAGTGATGTATATATCCTACTGTTGTAATTATCTGATTGGTTGATGGTTCTTAACTGAAAGCAGGGAGTTATAAATAAACCTCAATCTCATGGTATTGCAGAAATCTGCATCATACACCGAACATTGTGTGTGTCTGAATTATTCTCCAGCCGTATATTGGAATGTATATATGTATACTTGGAAATTGATCTACCTATGAGACCAACTCTAGCAGTATTCAACACGCTCACAATTATCACAAGAGTCCCAGCAGTGTGTACTGTCATCAGGGTCATGCACTATATTATTGTTTGAGTTTATACCTTTTAATTATCAATAATAAAGCTTATATATTAGCTTGTTACCCAGAGAAAACAATCATAGTTCACCTTACACTTATGTTAGTTCAGTTTAAATAATGAAAAGCAAAAGTACTGGCGGGGCTGTATATCTCACTCAATTTGAGATGGGTGAGGTAAAGAAATGCAGGAAAGTTGGGTTTCCTAAGCAAATCTAGTTTGCTCTGGCTTTTTTAAATGTGGATCGGGGGCTGAATGGCAGGTAGGATTGGAAGTGGGACCTGTCATTCCCTTCCCCACTCCAGTACAGGCATTATCACTAGCCCAGTTAGCTCAGGTAAAGCTACTGGGCTCGTTACTGAGCCATACAAGCTATCCAGTTAGTTCAGAGAGGGTCTGGGAATCCGCACAAGGATAGTGTGGAAAACCTAATCCATGGAACACTACCCATGGTTTATGTGAGATGAGGAAAAATGCTGTGTAGTTAAAGAGGCTCTGTCACCAGATTATAAGTGCCCTATCTCCTACATAATCTGATCGGCGCTGTAATGTAGATTACAGCAGTGGTTTTTACTTTGAAAAACTATCTTTTTACCAACTGGGCGTTGTACAGAGGAGTGTATGACACTAACCAATCTGTGACCAATCAGTGTCCTGCACTTCTCATTGTTCGAGCCCAGTGTGATTTTGCACAGTGCAGTGAAAGAAGCTGGGCTGGAAGAATGAGAAGTGTATGACGCTGATTGGTCACTGATTGGTCAGCGTCATACACTCCTCTGTACAACGCCCAGTTGGTAAAAAGTAAGAAAACTCCCAGTTGTCTATTAAGAAACTAATTAGCATAAATCTAAAATTGTTTATAACTTGGTCAAAAATTATCGTTTTTCAAAATCAAAAACACTTCTGTAATCTACATTACAGCGTCAATCAGATTATGTAGGAGGTAGGGCACTTATAATCTGGTAAGAGAGCCTCTTTAACCCCTTAGCGCACCAGGACGCACCGGTACGTGCTGCATTGAAGTGCTTTAAGGCACAGGGACGTATCGGCGCGTCCTGGCTAAAAACTGTCACCATGTCAAAGGACAAGGTGACAGAACTGTGCCGTCAACTGTTTATGATAGTTGACCGCACAGTAAGACGGCAGGGGACCATTCACAGCGGTCTCCTGCCGGCGATCACTGTGATTGGTCAGTCAAAGCAGACTGACCAATCACAGCTCCGTGACGTGTGTATGTGATGGCGCTGGCTCAGAAGCTGAGCCAGCGCTATCACCGCCGGGAATCAGCTGTCCGACGCCCCTCTGCAACGGCCAGGACCAGAGCTAGGCTCCGATCCGGCCGATTAACCCCTTCGATGCATCGATCAACGTGATCGATGCATCGAAGTGTCTTGTAGCCTGTCGACAACCACGATGGTTGCCACGGGCACGGGTGTCAGCTGTTTGTCACAGCTGACATCGTGCCCTAACGGCCAGGACCAGAGCAAGGCTCCGATCCGACCGATTAACCCCTTAGATGCAGCTATCGCTGCATCTAAGTGATTAGATCGTACCCTATGTTTGCTAATGACAACCATCGGCACCCGCGGGTGTTCCGATGGTTGCTATGGCAACCATAGCCTAACAATTGCTTCCTAGTACGGAAGCCTATTAGGCCCCGCCGGGAGGCGAAGCCTAATAGGCTTGCTGTCAGTGAATAGCTGACAGCTCTAATACACTGCACTATGTAGGTAGTGCAGTGTATTAGAATAGCGATCAGGGCTTCATGACTTCAAGTTCCCTAGTGGGACAAAAAAAAAAGTTAAAACAAGTTGACAAAAACCTTGGTAAAAAGTAAAAAAAAATAAGTTTCATGTTAAAAAACACTATAACAGCCTTTTTTCCTATAATAAGTCTTTTATTATAGGAAAATCCAAAAAACATAAAAAAAAGTACACATATGTGGTATCGCCGCGTCCGTAACGACCCAAACTATAAAAATATCATGCTATTCTACCCGTACGGTGAACACCGTAAAAATTTTTAATAAAAAACTATTCCAGAATCGCTGTTTGTTAGTCACTACCCCTCGCAAAACAGAATAAAAGAAGGGATCTAAAAGTTGCATGTACCCCAAAATTATACCATTAAAAAACGCAGCCCGTCCCGCAAAAAACAAGCTCCCCCACCGCTTTTTTGACGGAAAAAGAAAAAAGTTATGGCTCTCAGAATACGGTGACACCAAAAATAAATTATTTCAAACAAAAGTGATTTTATCGTGCAGACGCTTCAAAGCATAAGAAAAACTCTATACATATGGTATCGCCGTAATCGTACCGACCCGCAGAATAACATAAAATTGTCATTCATAGCGCATGGCGAATGCCGTAAAAAAATAAATATAAAAAACATCAGAATTGCAGGTTTTTGGTCACCTTTCTTGCCAAAAAAATGAAATACAAAGTGATCAAAAAATCGCATGTACCCCAAAATTGTACCAATGAAATCTACAGATTGTCCCGCAACAAATAAGCCCTCACCCAGCTCCGGTGGAGAAAAAATAAAGTTTTGGCTCTCAGAATATGGCGATGCAAAATGTGCAAAGTGTCCAAAAGTGGATAAGATCGGGCGCCATTTATCAGTGTGACACCGGCCACATATCTGTGGATAATTATTTATTTACCCCATTATCATACTCTCTTATTATACCCCTGATGTTCTCCGCACAGCTTACATATGCCCCCACATCATAAACTGAAATACCAGCAAAACCCCAAACAAAACAACTAGCGAGCAAAATCCACGCTCCAAAAGCCAAATGGTGCGCCCTGCAGCGTGCCCAAGCAGCAGTGTACGTCCACATATATGGCAGCGCCATACCCGGGAGAACCCGCTTAACAGTTTGAGGTATTTGTCTTCAGTGGCACGAACTGGGCACAAAATATTGTGCACTAAAATGGCACATACCTGTGGAAATTTGCAATTTTCACTTTGCACCATCCACTGAGCATTCATTTCTAATAGAAAAAAAACAACCTGTGTGGTCAAAATGCCTTGAGGGGTGCAGTTTCCCAAATGGGGGTCACTACTTGGGGGTTTGTTTTACTATTTGACCTCATAGCCCTGCCGTTGTGGGCTAATGCTGCGAAAATCACCAAAATAGGTCTCACATGCGCCTTTCACTCCTAAGCCCTGTCATATGTCCAGGCAAATGATAAATGCCTTGAGGGGTGTAGTTTACAAAATAGGGTCACTTCTCATGGTTTTACACTCTACTCTGGTACCTAAGAATGCTCTGCAAATGTGACATGGCGCCCGTACACCAGTCCAGCAAAATCTGTGCTCTAAAAGCCACATGGCACTCCTTCCATTTTGAGCTCTGCCATGTGCCCAAACAGCAGTTTAGGGCCACACATGGGGTATTGCCGTACTCGGGAGAAATTGGGTAACAAATTATGTGTTGTTTTTTCTCCTATTACCCCTTGTGGGAAAAAAATTGGGTGCAAAACTACATATTTTTGGGAAAAAAAACAAATTTTTCATTTTCACTGCCTCATTCTAATACAATCTATGAAACACCTGTGGGATCAAAATGCTCAGTACACCCCTAGATGATTACCCTGAGGGGTAAAGTTTCCAAAATGGAGTCAGTTCTCAGGGGTTTCTACTGTACGGGTACCTCAGGGGCTCTGCAAATGCGACATGGCGCCCAAAAAACAATCAACCAAAATCTACATGCCAAGTAGCACTCCTGCCATTCTGAGCCCTGCGGTGTATCCAAGCAGCAGTTTATAACCACATATGAGGTATTGCCGTACTCGGGAGAAATTGCTTTACAATTGTTGTGGCGCTTTTTCTCCTTTATTCCTTGTGAAAATGAAAAAAATTGAACATTTTAGTGGAAAGAATGTAGATTTTCATTTTCACTGCATAATCCCAATAATTCAGCAAAAAAACTGTGGGGTCAAAATGCTCACTATACCGCTAGATAAATTCCACGAGGGGTATAGTTTCCCAAATGGGGTCACTTTTGCCGGGTTTGCACTATTTTGGCCCCTCAGTGGCTTTGCAAATGTCACATGGGGCCGCAAACCATTCCAGCAAAACTTGAGCTCCTAAAGTCAAATGGCGCTCCGTCCTTTCTAACTTCCGCCATGTGTCCAAACAGCAGTTTATTACCACATATGGGGTATTGCTGTGCTCAGAAGAGTTTGCTTTACAAATATTTGGGTGTTTTTTCTCCTTTATCTGTTGTAAAAATGAAAAAATCTGAGCTAAAACTACATTTTATTAGAAAAAATTTCACGGCATAATTCCCATAAATTCAGCAAGAACCGTGTAGGGTCAAAATGCACACTATACCCCTAGAAAAATTCCTTGAGGGGTGTAGTTTCCAAAATGGGGTCACTTTTGGGGAGTTTCCACTGTTATGGTCCCTCCAGAGCAAACACGACATGGCACCGAAAACCAATGCAGCAAAATCTGCGCTCCAAAATCCAAATGGCCCTCGTTCCCTTCTGAGCCCTGCCGTGGGTCCAAACAGCAGTTTATTACCACATATGGGGTATTGCCGTAATCGGGAGACATTGCTTTACAAATGTTGGGGTGCTTTTTCTCCTTTATTCCTTGTAAAATCTAAAACATCGTATGTTTTTTCAGAAAAAAAGTAGATTTTCATTTTCACAGACCAGTTCCAATAAATTTAGCAAAAAACCTGTGGGCTAAAAATGCTAACTATACCTCTTAAAAAATTACTTGAGGGGTGTAGTTTCCAAAATGGGGTCACTTTTGGGGAGTTTCCACTGTTATGGTCCCTCCAGGGCTTTGCAAACACGACATGGCACCGAAAACCATTCCAGCAAAATCTACGCTACAAAATCCAAATGGCCCTCGTTCCCTTCTGAGCCCTGCAATGGGTCCAAACAGCAGTTTATTACCACATATGGGGTATTGCCGTAATCGGGAGACATTGCTTTACAAATGTTGGGGTGCTTTTTCTCCTTTATTCCTTGTAAAAACTAAAATATCGTATGTTTTTTCAGAAAAAAAGTAGATTTTCATTTTCACAGACCAGTTCCAATAAATTTAGCAAAAAACCTGTGGGCTAAAAATGCTAACTATACCTCTTGAAAAATTCCTTGAGGGGTGTAGTTTCCAAAATGGGGTCACTTTTGGGGGGTTTCCACTGTTTTGGCACACAAGACCTCTTCAAACCTGACATGGTGCCTAAAATATATTCTAATAAAATAGAGTCCCCAAAATCCACCAGGTGCTCCTTTGCTTCTGAGGCCGGTATTTCAGTCCATTACCACACTAGGGCCACATGTGGGATATTTATAAAAATTGCAGAATCTGGGCAATAAATATTGAGTTTCATTTCTCTGGTAAAACCTTCTGTGTTACAGAAAAAACTGTATTACAAATGAATTTCGTAAAAAAAATTGAAATTTGTAAATTTCACCTCTACTTTGCTTTATTTCCTGTGACATGCCTAAAGGGTTAAAATAATTTCTGAATGTGGTTTTGAATACTTTGAGGGGTGCAGTTTTTAAAATGGGGTGTTTTATAGGGGGTTTCTAATATATAAGGCCCTCAAAGCCACTTCAGAACTGAACTGGTCCCTGAAAAAATAACCTTTTGAAATTTTCTTGAAAATGGGAGAAATTGCAGCTAAAGTTCTAAGCCTTGTGAGGTCATAGAAAAATAAAAGCACGTTCAAAAAACGATGCAAACATAAAGTAGACATATGGGAAATGTTAACTAGTAAATATTTTGTGTGGTATTACGATCTGTTTTACAAGCAGATACATTACAATTTAGAAAAATGCAGATTTTTGCTAATTTTCTCAACATTTTGGTGTTTTTTACAAATAAATATTGAATTTAACGACGACATTTTTTCAGTATCATAAAGTACAACATGTCACGAGAAAACAATCTCAGAATCGCTTGGATAGGCAAAAGCATTCTGGAGTTATTACCACATAAAGGGACACATGTCAGATTTGCAAAAATCGGCTGTGTCCACAAGGCCAAAATAGGCTGTGTCCTTAAAGAGACTCTGTCACCACATTATAAGTGCCCTGTCTCCTACATAAGGAGATGGGCGCTGTAATGTAGGTGACAGTAATGCTTTTTATTTAAAAAAAACGATCTTTTTTCACAAAGTTAGGAGCGATTTAAGTTTATGCTAATGAGCTTTCTTAATGCCCAAGTGGGCATACTTTTACTTTCGACCAAGTGGGCATTGTACAGAGGAGCGCATGACGGTGACCAATCAGCATCATGCACTCCTCTCCATTCATTTACACTGCACTAGCGATATAGATATATCGCCATGTGCAGCCTCATACACAAGCCCTAACATTACTAGTGTCCTGATAATGAATACACATGAAATCCAGCCTGGACGTCATGTGTACTCAGAATCCTGACACTTCTGACTCTTTTTTTGTGAGATTCCGACAAGTGAAACCAAATCTCGTTTAGCTCCGAGATCTCGCGAGATTTCGTATCCGTTGCTGGAATCTCACAAAAAAGAGTCAGAAGTGTCAGGATTCTGAGTACACATGACGTTCAGGCTGGATTTCATGTGTATTCATTATCAGGACACTAGTAATGTTAGGGCTTGTGTATGAGGCTGCACATAGTGATATATCTATATCGCTAGTGCAGTGTAAATGAATGGAGAGGAGTGCATGATGCTGATTGGTCAGCGTCATGCACTCCTTTGTACAACGCCCACTTGGTCGAAAGTAAAAGTACGCCCACTTGGGCATTAAGAAAGCTCATTAGCATAAACTTAAATCGCTCCTAACTTTGTGAAAAAAGATCGGTTTTTTAAATAAAAAGCATTACTGTCACCTACATTACAGCGCCGATCTCCTTATGTAGGAGATAGGGCACTTATAATGTGGTGACAGAGTCTCTTTAAGGGGTTAAGGCCCAGACAGGCAAGGTGTTTGTTTTGTTTACATGCTGTATAAGTCTTGTATGCTGGGTAACTACTTGTTTATTTTTGGACTGCAATAAAGCCAAGCATGTACTAATTTCTTTGCCCCCATAGGCACAGTTCCCCACAATATATGTATATATATATATATATATATATATATATATATATATATATATATAGATATAGTAGCGTCCATGGGGTTTACTCATCTCCCGACGCTTGCAGCCATGGATCAGTGAGCGCTGGTTCGCATCTCCTTCCTAGGAGACGCCAGTGCTCACTTCCGCTCCGATCCGCTGTGTCCCGTAGGGTGCGCGCGCACGCTCGTGCCCGGTCTTAAAGGGCCAGAGTGCGCACATGTGAACAATCATCGTCATCATCAACTACACATGATTCCTGGACTATAAGAAGGGCCCTTCCTTTCTGATCCTTGCTTGAGCGTTGTTAGTGTATCCCAAGTCTGTCTTGCAAATGGTCCCTTAGTGTTTTCCCATTCCAGTTGTTACCCGTGCCTTGTTACCCGTATCCTGTATCGTGTGCTGTGTTCTCTTTTTTGAGCCTCTTAGTGTTGGAGTTGTGCCCTACTGCACCTGCTGTCGTTTGCCACATCCAGTGTCGTTTGACACATCCAGTGTCTTCTGCCACGTCCAGTATCTCCTGCCACATCCAGTGTCTTCTGCCACGTCCTGTGTCATCTGCCACGTCTAGTACTGTCCGCCACGTCTGGCGACACCTGCTGCACCTACCTCCATTCGTGCTGAAGCCACAGCCACTGTCTGGACTAGTTCAGGTACCCATGTGTTATGAACTGCTATAGACTTTTGTATAGACTGTGACTAGACCAGCTGCCTCTCCTCTACGGCGGAGCGGCCTAGTGAGTCCACATACCCTGTGATAGTGACACTACGCTCAGGCCATGGAACCCGCTGCGAAGCCCAAGACTGCAGTCCAGAAGATACAGACGGAGATGCATAACCTACGCACACGTCAGGATCAACTCCTTGAGGCGGTAAATACCATGATGGGCTATCTGGATCAACTCACTGTTCCTCCTCCGGTTACATAGTTACAAAGTTAGTACGGCTGAAAAAAGACACATGTCCATCAAGTTCAACAAAGGAACATGAAAAGGGAAGGAAAAAATTTCTACACATAGGAGCTAATACTTTTTTGTTCTAGAAAATTATCTAACCCTTTTTTAAAGCCATCTACTGTCCCTGCTGTGACCAGCTCCTGCGGTAGGCTATTCCATAGATTCACAGTTCTTACAGTAAAGTTGGCTTGTCGCCTCTGCAGGTTGAACCTTTTTTTCTCCAGACGGAGGGAGTGCCCCCTTGTTTTTTGAGGGGGTTTTACATGGAACAGGATTTAGCCATATTTTTTGTATGTGCAATTATTATATTTATATAAATTAATCATGTCCCCCCTTAGTCATCTTTTTTCAAGGCTAAATAGGTTTAATTCTTTTAAGTTCTTCCTCCAGAGGCTGTTGCTATGCCACTGCAACAGCTCCCCCTGTTTGTTCCGGTTTCACAGTTCCTCTGCCTCTTCTTCCTCGCTAGGACGGTGATCCCAGAGCCTTTAGATGATTTATTAACCAATGCACGGTTCATTGTAGGCTACGGGCTCATCTGTTCCCCTCCGATGAGGTCAATGTGGCGTTTATTATCTCCCTCCTCGCTGGCAAGGCCTTCATATTAGCGAACCCAATCTTGCAACAACAAGGACCTGTATCCTCGGACCTAGCCTTGTTCCTGCAGTCCTTTTGTGCCGTGTTCGAGGAGCCGGGCCGAACATCCTCTGCCGCAGCCACTCTGTTGACCCTCAAGCAAGAAGGCTCCACAGTAGGGGAGTATGCTATCTCCTTCCGTACCCTGGCAGCAAAGCTGGTATGGAACAATGAAGCACTGGTGGTGACCTTCTGGCAGGGACTTTCCTCTCACATCAAGGACGAACTGGCAGCTCGCAACCTTCCTTCTACCTTAGATGCCCTCATACTGTTAGCCACTCGGGTTGACATGAGAATCCGGGAGCATACTCAAGAGGTTCGACAGGAGAGGCGGGGTCACAGACCATCACCCTCAGTCCAGAGACCACTATTACCTTCCCCTAGTGCGCTAACTGAACAACCCATGCAGGTAGACAGAGTCCGGTTGTCCGAACAAGAGAAGCAGTGCAGATGCTCCTATGGATTATGTATGTGTTGTGGCCTTAAGGGTCATTTTGTGCGCCAATGCCCACAGAAACCGGGAAACTCCAGCACCTAGGGTTGGTTGGAGAGGCAACTCTAAGTGGGACGTCTCCAAAAGTTAAAACCTCTTCCAAATTATCGATTCCTGTGGCCATCGTCTCCGGAGAGACGTCACATCCCTTCTCTGCATATCTTGACTCCGGAGCAGCTGCTAATTTCATCCAGCAGGATCTAGTGGATCGTTTACATCTACCCACAGTTCTTCTTGAGAGACTCCTGGCTGTTGCCTCTGTGAATGGTCTACCATTTCCCGATCTGATTGTGTTCATCATGGAGCCGTTGACACTATGTGTCGGAGCTCTTCATTCAGAGCCAATCGCCTTCCTTGTACTACTCAAGGCTATCAATCCTATCCTGCTGGGTCTGCCATGGCTTCGCCAACACGCCCTGGTTCTTGACTGGAGTTCCAGAGAAATTCTTCAATGGGGTCCCAGATGCCAGAGCCATTGCCTGTTACAAGTGCGTCCTGTTATGCCCCCTCTGCCTCAATCACTCTCCGATCTACCATTTCAGTATGCCAGTTTTGCAGATGTCCTCAGCAAGCGAGAGGCTGAGACGTTGCCTCCACATCGGAATTATGACTGCCCCATTGAACTGGTTCCAAATGCTTCTGTTCCTCGTGGACGGGTATATCCTCTCTCCTTGCCAGAGACTTTATCCATTTCAGCCTTTATCAAGGAGAATTTGGAGAGGGGTTTTATACGAAAATCTTCCCCGGGCGGGGCCGGGTTCTTCTTCGTTAAGAAGAAAGACGGATCTCTTCGACCCTGCATTGACTACCATGGTCCCAACTAGATAACGGTCAAGAACAAATACCCATTGCCACTTATATCTGAGCTGTTTGACCATATACAAGGAGGCAGAATTTTTTCAAAATTAGACTTCTGTGGTGCTTATAATTTGATTCGAATCCGTCAAGGGGACGAATGGAAGACAGCATTGAATACCCGAGATGGGCACTACGAATACCTGGTGATGCCCTTCGGACTGTGTAACGCTCCCGCAGTCTTTCAGGAATTTGTCAATGATATTTTCCGAGATCTCCTCTATATCTGTGTTGTAGTCTATCTCGATGATATTTTGATATTCTCCCCAGATCTGACGACCCATCGGAGGCATGTCCGTTAGGTTCTACTGCGATTAAGAGAGAATCCCTTATATGCCAAGTTGGAGAAGTGCGTCTTTGAAAAGAAGTCTTTGCCCTTCCTGGGCTACATCATCTCAGATCAAGGTCTCAAGATAGATCCTAATAAACTAAAGTCTGTCCTGGAATGGCCACGTCCTCAAGGCCTGAGGGCCATACAGCGTTTCCTGGGATTCGCCAATTTCTACCGGCAGTTTATTCCAAACTTCTCATCTCTGACGGCTCCCATCTCTACCCTTACCAAGAAGGGTGTGAACGCCAAGGTGTGGACTCCAGAGGCAGAGTCCACATTTATTAGCCTCAAGAAAGCCTTCACTTCAGCCTCTATCCTCCATCATCCAGACGTATCTCGGCAGTTTTCACTGGAGGTAGACGCTTCTTCTGTTGGTGCAGGTGCACTTCTGTTCCAGAGAAGCTCCAAAGGAAAGGCAGTAGTAGTATGTGGCTATTTACTGCATTGTTACTGTCAATCCTTTGCAGGTTCGAGACATCCCTCCGGGGAGGACTTTTGTTCGGTTGGCAGACAGGAGAAGAATTCTCCGCTGGGGACACAGCTCTAAACTTGCTGGGCACGCTGGTGTTCGTAAGACCCGGGACCTGATTGCTTGTCTCTTCTGGTGGCCCACGCTACCCAAAGATGTTGTGGACTTTGTCTCATCCGACACGGTGTGTGCTTCTAACAAGGTTATTCACTCGAGGCCTGCCGGCCTGCTCCAACCTCTGCCTGTACCCAATTCCCCCTGGCAGCACATTGCAATGGACTTTGTCACAGACCTTCCCCCCTCAGCAGGAGTCAACACTGTCTGGGTGGTGGTGGATTAGTTCTCGAAGATGGCACATTTAATCCCACTGACCAGCCTACCTTCTGCTCCCCGACTGGCGAGTCTCTTCATTCAGCACATCTTCCACTTGCATAGCTTGCCCCTTCACATTGTGTCTGATCGGGGGGTTCAATTTACCTCAAAGTTCTGGAGAGCCCTTTGTAAACTCCTGGATGGGAGATTGGACTTTTCCTCAGCCTATTACCCCCAGTCCAATGGGCAAGTCGAGAGGATCAACCACATCATGGAGAATTATCTCTGCCACTTCATCTCTTTGCAGCATGATAACTGGGTACAGCTTCTTCCATGTGCCGAGTTCTCATATAACAACCACACAAGCGAGTCCACCACTTCCACTCCGTTTTACATTGTGTACAGTCAACATCCTAGTTTCCCTCTTCCTGTGTCAACTACAGCTCAGGTACCTGCTGCTGACTCTGCATTTGGGGACTATCTGCAAATCTGGCAACAGACCCGGTCCTCTATTTTGCTGGCAGTCGATCGCATGAAGCGAAAAGCAGATACAAAGAGAAGAAAGCCGCCTCAGTATCTTCCAGGTACCAAAGTCTGGCTGTCCTCACGGAACATTCGTTTGAAGGTGCCTTCTTACAAGTTTGCTCCCAGGTTCCTTGGTCCTTTTGTGATTCTGCAACAGATTAACCCTGTCTCCTATAAACTGCAGCTGCCTCCTACCCTCAGAATCCCCAACTCCTTTCATGTTTCCCTCCTGAAACTAGTGGTCCTGAACTGCTACAGTAAGAGTTCCACAGTTGCTTCCAGCAGTTCTTCTGATGTGTTTTGAGGTGAGGGAGATCCTGGACTCCAAAAGGGTAGGAGGAAGGACTTTCTATTTGGTGGACTGGAGAGGGTTTGGTCCTGAGGAGAGGTCCTGGCAGCCGGAAGAGAACCTCTGTGCCCCTGCTCTCATTAAGAAATTTCTCTCTCGCTCTGGTCTTAAAGGGCCAGAGTGCGCACATGTGAACAATCATCATCATCATCAACTACACATGATTCCTGGACAATAGGAAGGGCCCTGCCCTTCTAATCCTTGCTTGAGCGTTGTTAGTGTATCCCAAGTCTGTCTTGCAAATCGTCCCTTAGTGTTTTCCCGTTCCAGTTGTTACCCGTGCCCTGTTACCCGTATCCTGTGCTGTGTTCTCGTTTCTGAGTCTCTTATTGTTGGAGTTGTGCCCTACTGCACCTGCTGTCGTTTGCCACGTCCAGTGTCATTTGCCCCATCCAGTGTCGTTTACCACGTTCAGTGTCTTCTGCCACGTCCAGTGTCGGCTGCCACGTCTAGTACTGTCCACCACGTCTGGCGCAACCTGCTGCACCTACCTCCATCCGTGCTGAAGCCACAGCCACTGTCTGGACTAGTTTAGGTACCCGTGTGTTACGAACTGCTATAGACCCTTGTATAGACTGTGACTAGGCCAGCTGCCTCTCCGCTACGGCGGAGCGGCCTAGTGGGTCCACATACCCTGTGATCGTGACATATATATATATATATATATATATATATATATATATATTTATATACACAGTGTCAAGAGAGGTTTAGGAGTGCCTTGCCAACACACAGCAACTCCTGTAGCAGTCTTCTAGTCAGCTATTTCTCAATAATACCAAATGGAACCGTGGTATTCTGCTTTAGGCCTCAAGCCCCCTTCAGTGATTTTTTTCAGTGTACTATCTTTTTTTTAATGGATAGCACACTGACCTATTAATTTCTAAGGGGCTTTGCACACTTCCGTTATTTTAACGGTTCTGTGCATCTGTTCTATTAAAATTAGAACACATCCTACTCCTGTCCGTTGTTTAGTGTCCGTCTCGTCTATTGTAGCCTATGGGTCCGTCAAAATAACGGAACGCGCACAGAAGGCATCCATGTGCGGTCTGTTTTTCACGGATCCGTTGCCGAGCAACGTCAGGGCAGGACAAGTTGAGCCCAATTTTTCATCCTTCCGTTTTTTTGTGGACCGTTTAAAACGGACGACATATAGAAACACAACGGAGGTAAAATATGAAGCAACGGAACAGGTGTGGAGTGAAAACGGAAACCATAAGGATGTCAAAGCGGACACATTTTTTACGGCCGTGAAAATGGTGAAGGATGTGGCTTAAGAGAACAGAATATTCAATAACATGTTCTATAAAATCAAGGCCAAACATCTCCTGGATAAATTATCCCCATGCTTGGATGCCACTCTTAACAACCATGAGAGAGACAGGTGGAACATCAATACATTTTCTGATTAAATGTAAAGTGTTAAAAGGAACTAATATATGCTTCGTAATACTTGATCTTTTCAAAGTTCTCTATAACTATGTATAATTTATATGTTCATGGTGCATACTAAAGCTTGCTGAAAAATACATACTGTATCATAAATAGGTAAACTGTGTTGCTTTGTTGTAAACTGTAGGCAGGGCCAGACTGGGACACAAAACCAGTCCCGGCATTTAAAAGCACCCAGGCCCACCTGCTGTCCATGCATTATGTTAGTCATCATATATTGTCCCTGATGCTCTTTGAAATGCTATCTTCCTGTTGTGCTACTCAGATATTTCATAAATAAGTAAATTCCACAAAACTGCTAAATAGAAGCAGCATGTGATTGGCTGAAAGAATGCATCGGTCACTACTCTCACACAGGAACAGTGTCTGATTATCCGTTATAGCAGCAGGAATAGGGACCTGATGGAGATGAGTAAATGGTGATGACATCCAGAAATGGACTCTCCCCAATTGTAGTTAAATTTCTAGTAATACATAAAATATAAATTAAAAATATATGTGTGCCATAAATGTAATACATTATATACTACCAGGATATATAATGCATCCCTAATTTATTTATGAGATTAATTTTAGGCAGTAAGTATACATAAGATACAAGTTTAATTATTAGGTGGATGAAATTAATATTTTAGTAATCCTTACTGCCCAAATAAATCATGTTATTTAAATGCATTATATACTGTACACACTAACAATGCAGTCATATATAGTGTACACGTGAACATTGTCATCAAATATACTGTACACTTGAATGTCTCTAAATACTGTACACATGAATAATGTGACATGTACTGTGTACATGAATAATGCCATCATATATATTATACACATTAATAATGCTGCTATATATACACACTATACACATAAAAAATGCTGCTAGATACTGTCTACTATACACATGAATAATGTTGCCATATATATTCTACATATGAATGCCACTATATACTGTAGACATGAATAATGCTTCTATATATGCTATACACATATAAATAATGCAGCTATATATACCATACACATGAATAATGTTGTTATATATAATACATACATGAATAATGCCATTATATATTGTGCAAATTAGTAATGCCGCCATGAACTGTACACATCAATAATGTGACATATACTGAGTACACGAACAGTGCCATATATGTTACACATTACTATTTCTGTTGAATATACAAGTATATACTTGTATAAACATGAGTAATGCCACTATATATACTGTAAACATAAATACTATACAATATACATATATACTATACACCTCATTAATGCTGCCATATATACTGTACACATGAGTAATGCCACTATATACTATTCACATTAATAATAATTAATGCCACCATATATACTGTAGCATATGTAAAGTTAAAAAAAACAAGGTTATCTGGGCACTGCTGGATGAAGGACATAGACTGGAATTTTTTTTATTTCATAGGGCAACGTGTTTCAACATGAACAGATATCTTCATCAGGCAAGTGTAGACTTGACAGACAAAGACACCTTTTCGGTGTTGAAACTCTTTTAAACGCATTGCAGTCTATGTCCTTCATCCAGCAGTGCCCAGATATCCTTGTTTTTTTAACTTTATTTATGCTACTTATTGCGGATGATTTTATGCACAACCAGCCAAGGTGGAGCTACAGCTGGTCCTAAACTGCTCAAAGCTAATGTGCAGAGTTGTTAGCACATCTCGCCCAGGTGAGAAGTTATATCTCCCTCTGTCCATTCTGAACATACCAAAAGGTTTTTTCACGATGGAGTGCCGTGTTTTTATTTCTTAAACCGGTTACCATATATACTGTACACAGGAATAACACCACTATATACTGTACACATGAAAAATGACGCCATATATACTGTACACATAAGTAACACCACTATACACTGTACACATGAATAATGCATCTATATATACCATACACATATATATTGGCGCAATATATACCGTTCACATGAATAAGGCTGCTATATATAATACACACATGAATAAGATAAGGGGGAATTTATTGATCCAAAAAGGATATGCCACTATTTACTGTACACATGAATAATGCCGCCATGAATACTGTACACATGAATAACCTGGAACACATGCAGCACATGTGCCCCTCACAACCAAAACACATACCACACATGCGCCACTCATACCAATGGCACTGACTTACAATGGGGTTTTTGGATTTAACGTGTTGTATGTTGTTACTCAACATGTAGCACTATTTTTCCTGTCAAAATCTGACAGACACTGTGACCGAGTCTCTGATGCAGATGCGAACAGAGTTGTGTTTACCTGCATCTACTAGAGAGTTGTTGGTTTACCTCAGACTGTAAAAGAGAGAGTGGCACTGCTGAGCAGTGAGGGTATGTTCACAATAATAAGCAGAACTCCTCCAAAAGCTGACCATTGATTTCAATGGCAAAAACGGCGTTCTGTTCCAACGGGCCATTTTTTTACGCGGTAGTTTTTAAAAAACTCTATAGAAAAACAGCTCCAAAAACGGCCATAAAAAAAGCAGCGGAAGACGCTGCGAAAAAATCCCTTGAAAACAGCTTCGTATTTTCAGAAGTTTTTTGCTAAGCATGTGCACATACCCTTACTGTATACCAGGTGCAGTGCCTGCTTATTCGCTCAGAAAACACAAGCCGCTCAGCGGTGCCTTCTCTCTTTTTCTTACCTAAAGAGGTCTGTAAAATACCTTCGTATCAGTGTCCAATGTAATTGATAGAGTTGGTGCCCTACTATATCTAAATACATTCCTGTGCCTCAATAGAAGTCCTGTTTATTTGGTTAGATTTATTATTATGTTCTGGAAAATAGTAGTCTATCAAACCATGAAAAAGTCTGTCTATAGTGCGGTCTAGAAATGATAATCTTTACAGGAGTCCACTGTCTGGTTCTAAAATGACATGAAATTGTTTATTGACTACCAACTTCTGGAGCCCCATCGACTATGACAATTGACAATATATCCACAACACTGTTAGAGCTGGTTTTAGTTATTTTAATGCATTACTTATTCTATATGGAATAATGAGTAATTGTTTATAAACAGAAGAATTATGAAGGATCTATACCGTGGTTTTTTCATAGTCTAGGAGATCTTTGCATCTGTTCAGGTGAAGTGATGGGGTTTCTTCAAATTCTTATTTATTCAGTCCCATGTAAGGCCAGGATCACACAAGTAGTTTTTATGCAGTTTTTGGCCATACAGAGGAGTGTGCATAAAAGAAAGGAGATGCCGCAGTTTTTTTTTATACATTTTCTTCCTTTTGGATCCAATTCTGGCTTTGGCTAAAAAGCTGAGCCAAAAACTGCAGCAAAACTGTGCGTGTGCGTGGGTGCGTGCGTGCTTGCGTGCGTGCGATCCTGGCCTAAAGGTGACCATAGACATAGCAATAGTTGTGCTAATCAGACTCATTCCTGCTCATCAATAACCTTTGTACTCTGTGTTGTACCCGCAAATGTTTTATCTTGTGGGTGGGAAACATAGGTCTTTCTTACAATGTATACTCTGAATAAATATCTGTCTTTTTTTTTAAATATAATTTGAAGGGGAAATTAAGATAGATTAAAAAAAAAACAATAGTATAATTATTAGTGCAAAGTAAACCAAACACATGTAGCATGTTGACTTTGCAGCATGCTTTTCATACCTGAAAGTCCAAGATATTAAAGTCTATTTGTAGAGCAAACCAGATTTGTCTACTTATCTATAGACATTGCTTAAATATTGTTGTATATTTTTTTTTCTCCCAGTGGGGGCCCTGTAACAGGGACATCTCTGGCTCTCCCTTCTACAGAAAAAAATCCAGTAATGACCTCACATTGATTTCTGATTCTCCATTATTAACACGCATAGTAGAAAGACCTCACTGAGATTTCCACATAGGTAACCAAACATGCTCCTGTCTGTTTCACTAGTAATTATTGGTGTGATCAGAATGTAAAAATAATTGTACATGAAAATAATTTAGCTTGTTATAATGGACAACCATATGTGTAAACATAATTGTATGATGTGTATAGGGGGGCGTCGTTGGGCAAAGAAGACACCAGCAATTACTTCTTGACCAATCTTTATTACATTTTTGAGTCTTTTCGGGCATCTATTGTACACCAATGGGCAGGGTGGTCAGTTACTGAGGTTGGAGATCTGGACCATGTAAAGACCTGGTACAACCCGATAGCCCCCCGGGTCGCTAACCAATGTCTGTGCCACTATCCTACAGAATTACAGTAGGGAAATAGAGGTACCTAGCTGTGCCATGTTTGTCTTCCATCCTGTGATTCATGAGTCCATGAGTTGGCTAGTCATTACCTTTCGCTGTTCAGGTCCCTTGCTGCTGTTTGACAAAAAATTATGACCGTTTCACCTCTAAATGATCCCAGTTATATCACCCCTCTGCTTAGATCAACAGTTTAGAACAATAGTCCAACTAATGATATGGGCTTGTAACATGGGGTTCGCAAGTGGTCCTTCTTCAAAAGAAACACAATCGCAGACCGGAAGAATGTTGAACAAGACTTTTACTGATACACAACTGATTTTATAGTGTTACAAAAGCATATGATTAATTTATCTTAAAGAGGAAAATTATTAGTTAAAACACTTTGTTTAGTAACGTATAAGTCACTGTACCCCTCTAATACAGTATATAACTTTACACAAACTAACTTCAACAGGTCTCTCTATCTGTCTATCTGAGACCACACCCTAGGTGTGTTACTTCACACAGCTCTCCACCTTCTTTTCAGCCTCCATAACTTTTGTCCAGGCTTCTGTCCGTGCTCTTCAGCCCCTGTCTCTACATCCTTCTGGCCCTTGTAGTCCAGGCCTATGCTACCTTGTAGCTTTTATCCCACTCCTCAGGGCTATCGTTCTCAGGACACCACCGTCCACTTCTCTACAATACATGACCGACAGGCAATACTTTTCAGTCACCAGTACCCTCCCAGGTCTCCTTACTGACACCAAGTCACTCCAGAATCCTGGTAGTCAACTCACCTGGGCCCTACTTTCAAGGAACACCCATCGTTAACTACACCAATGACCTCCCAGAATCCCAGTCTTTTACAAGCCTACAAATACCAGGCCATGTTTCAGCCCTCCAGGGCAACAAAATCCACTCTAGTTTCCTTTATGACTCAACTGTTAGGGAACTCGTAATCTCTCCCATTAGGCCCTCTACAGTCTTTCCTCGAGTTTGAGCACCATTCCCACAGATACATTTCAAAATCCTGCAAAAGAGTGGATGGAGGCTGTTATGGCCACAAAAGGGGTCCAGCTCCATAATATATTACACATATGGGTAAGTTCACACGTAGCGTAAATACTGCAGATTTTCCGCAATGGATTTTGTTGTGGAAAATCCACAGCATAATACAGTAGCAGCAAAGTGGATGATGATTGAACAAATCTCATCCACACACTGCGTAAAAAACTATTTTCTTTAATCCGCAGAGTGTCAATTGTATTTGCGTAATTGCTGCAAAAAAGTAGATGTTGCGATCTTTGCAACAAAAAGGGGGATTCCACAGCAAAAAAACGCATTTTAGAAAAAAAAGAATCTTCTACTTACCCAGAATTCTGTGTTTCTCTGTCCAGACCGGCCACCTGGGATGACGTTTCATCCCATGTGACCGCTGCAGCCAATCACATGCTGCAGCGTTCACATGGGATAAAATGTCATCCCTGGGGGCCGGTCTGAGGGACGTCAGAGGTAAGTGTGTTTCTTTTTAAATATTTTTTTTTATACGTGAAGTTTTGCGCAGCGGACATTCCAGCTGAAAAACTGCACCAGGATTTGGTGCGGTTTTTCAACCGGAACTCCCTGCGGCTGCTAGGGAGGATACACTGTGTACTTTTACGCAGCGTATCCGCCCTGTGTGAACGTAGCCTATTAAGGTAATATAAATGTTTCTTCATATACAGTTTATTATTATTATTTCCAAAAATACTAACATGAGTCAAACATAGAAAAAAGATCTATACTCAGGAGAAATGGAAAAAGCCCAGGGTCCAAAAGCTGTATGAATGCAAAGCAGAAGTCAATAGTTGTAAGAATATTGGTTTATCACACCCTGTCTGACTGCACAGAAGTGATGTCATCTGGAAAGAGTTACTCAGTTCTGCTTTCTTTGTAAATTGCAATAGGTAAGGAAAGTACTTCTATTCACTGACCTTTACTACAAATATTTTCACGGACTATTGCCTCTCCTAATTCTGGCAGCATATCAGTCTAGTACACCCTTGAGCCTCCCACAGTGTCGTACACTAAATTTTACTCTCTGGCCTCATGCACACAGTTCAATATGACAGTCGTAGATGCTTCATGATGTATCACATCCTCCTCTAAAATCAATGCTTCTGGGAAGAATACATCCATAATATGCTATGCGATGAAACATTCTATGATTTTTTTTCCCTCTCTGCTTACATATAAATCTTTAAAAAGAACCTCACGCCTACAAAATGGATAAATATTGCAAGTGTTTACATGACGCTTTACTCTTATAGCAGTTTCATAAATCAAAAGTAAGAACTATAGTCAGAGTCGAACATGAGTACACACTAGTTGTCAGTGCTGTGAGTTGAAGACTAAAGCTCTGTACAGTACATAACTCTTTTACAGTGGGATACCTATAGGTGGGATACAGAGGGTGCAATTGCACCTGGGTCCAAAGGCACCTTTACCACAAAGGACAGCGACAATATAATGCAAAATCTATAACAAGGCTGCTTATCTACCATGTACCATTTATAATACTGATGTCATCTTACATGGCAGAGGGGCCTTTGAGCCACTTCAGGAATCAATTGACACTTCTACCTCTGCATACTCTATAGCGCATATATATATACACACACACACACACACACACACACACACACACACACACACACACACACACACACACACACACACACACACACACACACACACACACACACACACACACACACACACACACACATATATATATATCATATATATATTTGGCAAAAATGTGGTGTCCGAGGCGCAGTTAGATCCGCCCACGGCCCGGCCTGAAAGAAGCCTGTGAGGAAGGAGATGTGAGTGCCTATATATATATCTGTATCTGAATATATTTCTGTGTGTGCATCTACTACATTATCTGTACTCAGAGAGTTATCACTGTGTGTTATC
This sequence comes from Rhinoderma darwinii, assembly GCF_050947455.1. NCBI lineage: Eukaryota > Metazoa > Chordata > Amphibia > Anura > Rhinodermatidae > Rhinoderma > Rhinoderma darwinii. The sequence goes on along the minus strand of NC_134687.1, from coordinate 214,886,264 downwards.
TGTGGTGTTACATAGGACTGCAGGTGACATCTACTACATTATCTGTACTCAGAGAGTTATCAATGTTTGTTATCTGTTGTGTTACATAGGACTGCAGGATCTCCGGTTTCAGGTAAGGCCTCAGTGTGCCCGTTTTAGCGGCTGTGTGATTTCCGTGTGCACTCCGTGTTTCAGTTTCTAAGCACCGAGCATGGTACTGTCCAGGGTGCTGAAAGAGCAGGGTTGTTCAGTGCTAGTCACTGTACAGGGTGCTGAAAGAGTTAATGGGCTGCACTGATTGGCGGTAACTCTTTCAGCACCCTGGACAGTGACTAGCACTGAAGAATGACCATGCTCAGCGCTCGCAAAATACAATTTTAATGAAATACTTACCCAGAACTCCCTGCATTTTCCTCCTGTCCGGCCTCCTGGGATGACGTTTCATCCCATGTCACCGCTGAAGAACAATCACAGGCTGTAGTGGCGGTCTCGCCGGACTGGATGACGACAGAAGGCCGGCCTCCAGGGATGACGCTTCATCCCATGTGACCGCATCTGCAGTCAATCACAGGCTGCAGCGGCCACATGGACTGCCGTGTCATACAGGAAGGTCGGACTGGAGGAAGAAGAGGGACTCGTCACCAAGACAACGACTGGGCTACGTATGAACTGCTTTTTATTTTATTTTTTATCAGCAGCCTCTTCTCTCTATCAGTGCTGGATAAAGATAAGTGGCTACCGATTACTGTAATATCTCTAATGTACCTCTGGCCTTTGCTAGGCAACGGTTCGGTCACACACGGACGGCACACAAATGCCTTCCCTGTGCCTTCAGTTTTTTTGACGGCCCCATTGACTTGCATGGGCCTCACGGTCACGGATTCTCGGACCAAAGTAGGACATGCTCTACTTTTGTCGGAACGGAGCAACGGGACCGTCAAAAAAACTGAAGTGTGCATGGCCCCATTGAAATCAATGGGTCAGGGTGCTAGCCGTCAGAAAAATGGCTAGCACCCTGAAGAAAAAGACTGAAGTGGGCATGAAGCCTTAGAGCAGCAGCTTTAGGTTAATCTGTGTTAATTTATGTGCTGTGTGAGGGAGGAGGAAAGATTGATCTATAAATCATGGAACAGGATGTTTTTTTTTTTTTTGCATAGATCGATTTTGTGGGGGAGGGGAGACTAGGTTATAAGTGCTTCATGTGTGGGGATTCTTTATAGATCGATTTTGTGGGGGAGGGGGACTTCTGTATAGTTTATTTTGTGGTGTAGGTGTTAAGGATCTGCCAGGCACAGCTTCTGTATCTACGCCCATAGGTAATCAGTCTGCACCTGCTTCTATGTCTGTGAGACTGACTCCATCTTCCACCACTCAGGATGGCAGGCTTAGGAGTGGGAGAGCCTATCACAGCCTGGCCAGACGGAGCTAGCTCCCGCCCTCTGTCTATTTATACCTGCCTTTCCTGTTCCTCCATGCTTGTGATTCTTCTCGGTTGGTTTCCTGGCCCTGCTGCAGCTTCTTGATCTATTTGACCCTGCTACATATTGACCCTGGCTTACTGACTACTCTCGTGCTCTGCGTTTGGTACCTTCGTACACTCCTGGTTTGACTCGGCTTGTTCACTACTCTCCTGCTCTGCGTTTGGTACTTCGTGCACTCCTGGTTTGACCCGGCTCGTTCACCACTTTTGTTGCTCACGGTGTTGCCGTGGGCAACTGCCCCTTTTCCCTTGCTTCTGTGTACCCTTGTCTGTTTGTCTGTCGTGCACTTATTGAGCGTAGGGACCGTCGCCCAGTTGTACCCCGTCGCCTAGGGCGGGTCGTTGCAAGTAGGCAGGGACTGAGTGGCGGGTAGATTAGGGCTCACTTGTCTGTTTCCTTACTCCCATCATTACAGTAGGAGCTTATTATGAATCATATGGGGGAGGGTAACATGGCTGTAAATGTTATGTATGGGGGAGAAAGGATTCTTTAGAGATAATTTTTGTGGGGGATAGCAACTTGATTATAATGGTAGGAACACACAGGGCGGATACGTAAATCTACACAGAGTATCCGTCCTGGAAACCGCAGGGAATTGTTGGTGCAGTTTTTCGGGTGGCATGTCCGCTGTGGAAATACTGCAGAAATAAAAAAAATAAACGTAATTCTCCCGGCCGTAGTCATGGCGACGCGTCCCACTCTTCTGAACGTAGCCCGGCCTCCTGCGATGACGCTGTGGTCCATGTGATCGCAGCAGCCTTTGATTGGTTGCAGTAGTCACATGGGATGAATCGTCATCCCAGGAGGTTGGGTTACGCTCAGAACAGAATACGCATTGCTATGACTACAGTCGGGAGTATTACCTTTTTTTTCTCATTTGAGATTTTTGTGGCAGAATCGCAGCATTTCTGCCGCAACACATGACTTTGTTGCGGGTTTTACCTCCCACTGAATTTAATGTGGAAATCTTACAATACAAAAGCAGCGATTCCGCAGCATAAATTGACATAATGCAGATTGAAAAAACGCAGGTCAATTTATGTACAGTTTCTGTGTGGACATGAGATTTGTTTTATCTCATCCACTTTGCTGCTACTGTATTATACTGCAGATTTTACGCAATGAAATCCGTTGCGGAAAATCGTATATTCACGTGTTGCCATATTTCAGTTTTTGCTGCATTTAATTTGGTGAAAATTGTGGCAAAATATGAAAGCAACATGTGACTACATCCTAAACAAAATGTGTGGCGGAGTGGGGCTTAGTTATAGTTTGCTTGTGTGTGTGTGGGGGGGGGGGGGGGGAGTAGACTTGGCTATAAGGCTACAATTTTGGCATTAGGATGACATTATCATCAATTTCAATGTCAGACATTTTGAAATGTTCACAAGTTTGTGCACAACTTATTACTTTGTTATCTATGGCGGCATTATTCACAGTATGGTGGTATTATTTAGTCAGTGTATGGCGGTGTTATCTAGTCACAGTATGGTGGTATTATTTAGTCAGTGTATGGTGGTGTTATCTAGTCACAGTATGGTGGTATTATTTAGTCATAGTGGTAATATTTAAGCATTGTATTATTATAATTTGGGGGTAGGGCTAATCTATGTATAGTGATTCCATATTCTGGTACGGCATAAGTATGCCCTGTATTTCCCAATAGAACACATGAGTTTTGAGTAACACAGTCCACACCACCTGATACCAGGACCAGACTGTGCACTGGGCATCCATGTTAAAGAGGCTCTGTCACCAGATTATAAGTGCCCTGTCTACATATTCTGATCGGCGCTGTAATGTAGATAACAACAGTGTTTCTTATTTTGAAAAACAATAATTTTTGAGCAAGTTATGAACAATTTTAGATTTATGCTAATTAGTTTCTTAATAGACAACTGGGCGTGTTTTTACTTTTTACCAACTGGGCGTTGTGGAGAGAAGTGTATGACGCTAACCAATCAGTGACCAATCAGTGACCAATCAGCGTCATACACTTCTCATTGTTCCAGCCCAGCTTCTTTCACTGCACAATCACACTGTAACAATGGGCTGGAACAATGAGAAGTGTATGATGCTGATTTGTCACTGATTGGTCAGCGTCATACACTTCTCTCCACAACGCCCAGTTGGTAAAAAGTAAAAACACGCCCAGTTGTCTATTAAGAAAGTAATTAGCATAAATCGAAAATTGCTTATAACTTGGTCAAAAATGATTGTTTTTCAAAATAAAAACCACTGTTATTATCTACATTACAGCGCCTATCACATTATGTAGGAGATAGGGCACTTATAATCTGGTGACAGAGCCTCTTTAAGTGTAGATTTCACTATGAGCGGCATTCACATTTATCAATCGTGTCACTGATAACAATTATTTTTACATTACAATTGCAGAGCAACGATAAACAAAGATTTTATCATTGATCTTCTCCTTTGTTAACACTGACCAAATATCATTATAATTGGTCAGAAACTAGCAAATCATGATGATAATTAGCTAAACTAAATAGGCCTTTAATGGGGGCATATTCAGGCTTTGTGCCTAGGGCAGTGTGAGCTGTAAATACGGCCCTGCTAAGGACACAAATACTATTGAACACTATAGCAGAGCAGGGAGGTATCGCCCTGCTCTGCTATCTACTAGGCTGGTGGTTCCCAACTGGGGTGCCATGAGAATCCTCCAGGCATGCTGCGACACTCCTCTGAACCACTGCCACGGACATGCTTTCTCTCCTCCTCACAGCTGGAAGTGGATGTGAGGAGTAGATTTTTTGCGAACCCCTTGTAGATAGCACCCCTTGACTCCGTAAATGGCACCCCCACCCCCCTTCCTGTACATAGCTCCCTGAAGGAGCGGAATCCCCCTGTGGCCGGGGATTCCGCTCCTGGATGGAACGCTTCATGTCTCCGTCCATAAATGGACAGAGACGTCAGGGGCTTTTCCTGGAGTGGAATCCCTGGACACAGCGTCAAAGCTGTTTACAGGGATTCCGCTTCAGTAGTTGCCCCTGATGTCACTGTCCATAAAAGCAGGGCCAGTTCCAGGTTTATGTGGGCCCTTGGGCGACACAAACTTAGGGGGCCCCTTTGCGAGGGATCTCACGGCGGCAGTAAAATGCCAAAAATCTTCACTTTGTGCCCCCATATAGACGTTAGGCCCTGTTTATGCCCCCATATAGAAGTTAGGTCCCCAATTTGTACCCCCATAAATTTAGTGTTCTCTGTATATAGTGCCACACAGCCCCCCTCCCGGGTATATATGGACAGTGTTGTCCCAGGCAGAGCACTACTAGCACTCTGCCTGGGAGTGGCATAGCTAAAGGCTCATGGGCCTTGGTGCAAGAATTCAGCTTAGGCCCCCCTACCCAACACCACCAGACCCCTGTGCATGCCTATGCCCAGCTGCCTTGCCCGACAGACCCCATGAATGCCCCCACAGTATAATTACGCCCATATCTGCCACCACACAGTATAATGCCCCCCATTGCTGCCCCCCCACACAGTATAATGCCCCCATAGCTGACCACCACAGTATAATGCTCCCCATAGCTGCCCCCCACACAGTATAATGCTCCCCATAGCTGCCCCCACACAGTATAATGCCCCCATAGCTGCCCCCACACAGTATAATGGCCCTATAGCTGCCCCCCACACAGTATAATGCCCCCCATAGCTGACCACCACAGTATAATGCTCCCAGTAGCTGCACCACACACAGTATAATGCCCCCATAGCTGCCCCATACCGTATAATGCCCCCCATAGCTGCACCATACAGTATAATGACCCCTATAGCTGCACCATACAGTATAATGCCCCCCAGTTTATAGTGGAATGAACACATATTCCATAGCACAGGAAAATAATTACACATCTGTTTCTATGGAATACGTGTTCATTCTACTAAAAACTACACATATATCCTGTTCATTCCAGGTCTATCAAGCACAGGAAAATAATTACACATCTGTTTCTATGGAATGTGTTCATTCCCTTATAAACTACACATAAATCCTGTTCTTTCCAGGTCTATCAAGCACAGGAATTTCCAAAGGCATCTGTTGTATGGAATTTGTATTTAATGAGGAAATAAATCCAAAGAAAATCTGTTCATGCCATGTCTACCAAACATAAATTCATTATGCCTTTTTTAATATTTTCTTTCCATTAGTAATAATGTTCATTCTTTTTCTCATTCTTTTTAATATGTCCCTGCCCTATAGTGCCCACAGTAGAAGGAAAAAAACCTAATTTTCTTACCTGTCCCGTTGCCGCTCCATCCTCCAGCGACGTCAGTCCTCCTCCATCAGAACGATGCAGTAGCGCGATGACGTCATAGTCATCGCGCCGACTGCATCATCACTAAAGCGCCGAATGGCGAGGCATCATGTACTTCGCCAGGGCAGCGCTAGTCAACTCAATTGTATCCGCGTCCAAAGGACAATTGAGTGCAGGGGACCGGACCAGTTCCGGCTTCCCGCTTCAACCGGTTCTGCGAACCGGTTGTCATTTTAATAACCGGGTTCGGGAGAACCTGTATGAACCGGCCGGATCCCACCCCTGGTTCCTATCGCTTAGACATTGCGCCTAGACCTAGATAAGAACAATCCAGGTCTGACAATTGTTTGCATTTGTTGCAGAGCTCAATTGTTTTAATCTGATTCATACATAAGTGTAGAAAGTTTGGCTACTTTCTTGATTCTGTAACTTTAAATTCTCTTGGGCATTAAAGAAATGGAAATTGTAGTCACAGTATTGATATAATGGGAGCATGTTGCTCCAAAAACAGTGTTAGTCATGAGTGGGAAGTGAGAGGTTTTGTGGTAGGAAAGGAAAATGAATCAATGTAAACTAATAGGCTTTACTGCACATATGTCATCTACTTATGACCAAGTTCTTTGGTGAGTTGCCTCACACCACTATGATGAGGTCTGTTCAGGTCCTAATGTTTAATTTGTCTAAAAAAAAAGATGATGAATTATTTTATAAATTCTGTTTCAATATGTCTTTATTAAACAATTGAGACATCAGAAAGTATACTAGTCCTTCTCAGTGAACAAGAATATCATAAAAAAGTTAATTTATTTCAGTAATTCAATTCAAAAAGTGAAACTCATATATTATATAGATTCCTTACACACAGAGTGATCTATTTCCAGGATTGTTTTCTTTTAATGTTGATGATTATGGCTAACAGTTAACCCCTTAAGGATGCAGCCTAGTTTTGGCCTTAAGGCTCAGAGCCCATTTTTCAAATCTGACATATTTCACTTTATGTGGTAATAACGTCGGAATGCTTAAACCTACCCAAGCGATTCTGAGATTGTTTTCTCGTGACACATTGGGCTTCATGTTTGTGGTAAAATTTGGTCGATATATTCCGTTTTATTGGTGAAAATTTGCAAAATTTAGAGAAAATGTTGAAAAAATAGCATTTTTCAGAATTTAAATGCATCTGCTTGTAAAACAGACGGTTATACCACCCAAAATAGTTACTAGTTCACATTTCCCATATGTCTACTTTAGATTGGCATCGTTTTTTGAACATTCTTTTATTTTTCTTGGACGTTACAAGGCTTAGAACATAAACAGCAATTTCTCATATTTTTAAGAAAATTTCAAAAGCCTTTTTTTTAAGGTACCTCTTGAGTTCTGAAGTGGCTTTGAGGGGCCTATGTATTAGAAACCCTGATAAAACACCCCATTTTAAAAACTAGACCCCTTAAAGTATTCAAAACAGCATTTAGAAAGTTTTTTAACCCTTCAGGCATTTCACAGGAATGAAAGCAAAGTGGAGGTGAAATTTGCAAATTTCATTTTTCTTGCTGAATTTCAATTTTTTTTCTGTAACACAGAAGGTTTTACCAGAGAAACACTACTAAATATGTATTGTCCAGATTCTGCAGTTTTTAGAAATGTCCCACATGTGGCTCTAGTGCGCTCGTGGAATAAAACACAAGCCCTAGAAGCAAAGAAGCACCTAGTGCATTTTGAGGCCTCTTTTTTATTAGAATATATATTAGGCAGCATGCCAGGTTTGAAGAAGTGTTGAGGTGCCAAAACAGTAGGAATCCCCCAATAGTGACCCCATTTTGGAAACTACACCCCTCAAGGAATTCATTTATGGTTGTTGTTACCATTTTGACTGCACAGTTTTTTCACAGCACGTATTTGAATTGGGCTGTGAAATGAAAAAAATGTCATTTTTTCCAATAAAATGTCATTTGTGATCAAAATTTCTTATTTTCACAGGGAACAAAATACCCAATTTTGTTGCCCAATTTGTCCTTAGTATGGCAATACCCCATTTGTGGTGATAAACTGCCGTTTGGGCCCATGGGAGGGCTCAGAAGGAAAGGAGCGCTATGTGTTTGTTGGAGTCCAGATTTTGCTGGATTGGTTTTCGGGTGCCATGTCGCATTTGCAGAGCCTCAGAGGTATCAAAGCAATGGAAACCCACCAGAAGTGACCCCATTTTGGAAACTACACCCCCCAAGGAATTCATTTATGGTTGTTGTTAGCATTTTGACCGCACAGTTTTTTCACAGCACCTATTTCAATTGGGCTATGTCATTAAAAAAATGAAATTTTTTCCAATAAGATGTAATTTTTTATCAAAATTTCTTATTTTCACAGGGAACAAAATACTAAATTTTGTTGCCCAATTTCTCCTGAGTGCAGCAATACCCCATTTGTGGCGATAAACTGCCGTTTGGGCCCATGGAAGGCCTCAGAAGGGAAGGAGCGCTGTGTGTTCTTTGGAGTACAGATTTTGCTGGTTTGGTTTTCGGGTGCCATGTCACATTTGCAGAGCCCCAGAGGTATCAAAGCAATGGAAACCCACCAGAAGTGAACGCATTTTGGAAACTACACCCCTCAAGGAATTCATTTATGGGTAATGTGACCATTTAGACCCCATAGTTTCTTCACAGAACTTATTTGAATTGGGCTGGGAATTAAAAAAATATATTTTTTTTCCAATAATATGTCATTTTAGCTCAAAAATTCTTATTTTCACAAGAAATAAAATACTCCATTTTGTTGCCCAATTTGTTTTGAGTGCGGCAATACCCCATTTGTGGTGATAAACTGCCGTTTGGGCCCATGGGAGGGCTCAGAAGGAAAGGAGCGCTATTTGTTCTTTGGAGTCCAGATTTTGCTGGATTGGTTTTCGGGTGCCATGTCGCATTTGCAGAGCCCCAGAGGTATCAAAGCAATGGAAACCCACCACAAATGACCCCATTTTGGAAACTACACCCCTCAAGGAATTCATTTATGGGTGTTGTGACCATTTTGACCCCATAGTTTTTTCACAGAACTTATTTGACTTAGGCTGGGAATGAAAACAAAATAATTTTTTTCAAATAATATGTAGTTTTGGCTGAAAATTTCTTATTTTCACAAGAAACAAAATACCCCATTCTGTTGCGCAATTTGTTCTGAGTGCCGCAATACCCCATTTGTGGTGATAAACTGCCGTTTGGGCCCATGGGAGGGCTCAGAAGGAAAGGACCACCATTTGGCCTACTGGGGATTTTCTAGTGCGAAGTCATGTATGCAGAAGCCCCTGAGGTACCAGTACAATTGAAACCCGCAAGAAGTGACCCCGTTTTAAAAACGATACCCTTAAGGCATTCTTCTAGAGGTGTAGTGAGCATTTTGACCGGAGACCTACACCCCATAAACTGTAATGTGGGTTCTCCCGGGTATGGCAATACCCTACATGTGGCTGTTATCAGCTGCCTGGGCACACAGCAGGGCCCAGAGGGGAAAGACGAGGGGGGATAAGCTGTGCGGAGTGCATCAGGGTAAGTAAAATTGGGGTAAATTATAAACCAAGGGATGTATGATAAATTTTAAAACACACTTTCATACAGAGCTCTGGTTATTCGGGACACGTCACATTGATATATTGTGTTATCCCTTATCGCCCTCTTATAGCAGACTTTGCACCTCTTTTGACTTTTTCCCTTCTTGCCAGTTTGGGGAACTTCTCCTGGAAAGTGTTGCCGCCCTGGTACGATGCGTGGGGCCCCGCTTCCAGAAGTACTGGGTGCCCCCCCTTCTTGGACCCTAAAGATTAGGTTCTTGATAATCACCTCTTTAAATTCCAGGAAAGTTCCCGTCTGGCCTGCACATCGACGTAGCACGTACGCATTGTACAAAGCCATCTGTATGATGTGCACGGCCAGCTTCTTATACCACACCGCATGGCGCTGTAGGGCTTCAGGATTTGATCTGACAAGTCCATCCCTCCCATGTACCTATTGTAGTCCAGGATGCAGTCTGGTTTGGGGGTGGCCTTTCCTTCATATATCCTAAACCTGTAGGTATACCCTGATGCACTCTCGCACAGCTTATACATCTTCACGCCATACCTTGCCCTCTTACCCGGCAGGTACTCGCGGAATTGAACCCTCCCTTTAAAATGGACTCATCAATAGAAATACACTTCTCGGGGGTGCATGCTGGGAAAACCGGGCACTGAAACGGTCTAATAGGGGTCTCCGTTTATACAAACGGTCAAAACTGCGGTCATCTCGGTGTGGGCACGGCTCATTATCAGTATAATGTAAGAAGCGAAGTATTGCCTCATTTATTAATTTTTTTAGGTTACAGTTCAGTTCTGAAGTTGCTTTGAGGGGCCCATATATTAGAAACCCCCCATTTTAGAAACTAGACCCCTCAAAGTATTCACAACAGCATTTAGAAAGTTTATGAACCCTTTAGGTGTTTCACAGAAATTTAGAGCAAAGTTGAGGTGAAATTTACATTTATTTTTTTTTGTCAGAAAATCCTCTTTATACCATTTTTTTTATAACACAAAAGGATTTAGCAGAGAAACGCAACTTAATACGTATTGCCCAGATTCTGCAGTTTAGAGAAATATCCCACATGTGGCCCTCTGGCGGTAATGGACTGAAGCACCGGCCTCCGAAGCAAAGGAGCACCTAGTGGATTTTGAGGCCTCTTTTTTATTAGGCACCATGTCCGGTTTGAAGAGGTCTTGTGGTGCGAAAACATTGGAAACCCCCCAAAAGTGACCCCAATTTGGAAACTAGACCCCTTGAGGAATTCATTGTAGTTTTCTTGGGGTGCATGCGACTTTTTCATCAGTTTTTATTCTATTTTTAGGTGGCGCGGTGACTAAAAAACAGCAATTCTACTAATGTTTTTCTATTTTATTTTTTTTACAGCGTTCACCATGCGCTATAAATGACATATTCACTTTATTCTGCGGGGCGATACGATTACGGCGATACCAGATGTTTATAATTTTTTTTTATGTCTTATGGCGTTTGCACAATAAAATAGGTTTTGTAAACAATTATTCACTTTTTGTGTTACCTTATTCTAAGCGCCAGAACTTTTTTATTTTTCAATCATTAAAGCCGTGCGAGGACTTATTTTTTGCGTAACGAACTGTAGTTTCGATCAGGACCATTTTTCGGTACATGCAACTTTTTGATCTCTTTTTATTTCATTTTTTGGGAGGTGAAGTGACCAAACAATTGTGATTGTGGTACGGTTTATTATTATTTTCTTTTCTGGCGTTCACCGTGCGGGATAAATAACTAAATAATTTTGTAGTTCAGGCCATTACTGACGCGGCGATACCAATTATGCATAGTTTATTTGTTTGTTTATATATTTTTATTAATAATAAATGACTGATAAGGTAAAAAGGGGGATTTTTACTTTTAATACTTTTAAAACTTTTATTTTCTTATTTTTACACATCTTTTTTTAACTTTTTTTTTACTTTATTACTTTGTCCCACTAGGGGACATGAGGGCAGGAGGCCGTGATTGCTATTCTAATACACTGCACTACATGCGTAGTGCAGTGTATTAGAACTGTCAGCTACTCACTGACAGCAATCATAGTGGGTCCTGACGTTGTCAGGACCCACTAGGCTTCCGTCTATGGCATAGCCGGACGCCATTGTTTGGTGTCCGGTTGCCATAGTCACCATCGCCGGCCGCTATCGTGTAGCAGGCCGGCGATGGCAGCTTAACCCCTAAAAAGCCGCGATCTCTATAGAACGCGGCTTTTAAGGGGTTAATCAGCGGGGACACAGCGATCTGTCCCCGCTGTAGGAGCTGTGACAGCTGCTGTACGAGACAGCAGCTGTCACATCTCCTGTATGTGTCGGGAAGACGGCCGAAACGGCCGTTACTCCCGAGACGTACTATTAGGTCATGGAGCGCGAACGATACAGCTGCCATGACCTAATAGTACGTCCAGGAGCGGGAAGGGGTTAAAGAAAACCCAAAATTTCAATTGGAAATCAAGGTCCCAGAGTCTGGAGGAAGAGTGGAGAGGCATTAAATCAAAGTTGCTTGCGGTCCAGTGTGAAGTTTCCACAGTCAGTGATATACAGTTACATAGTTAGTACGGTTGAAAAAAGACACATGTCCATCAAGTTTAACCAAGGGATGGGAAAAGGGAAGGTAAAAATTTCTACACATAGGAGCTAATATTTTTTGGTTCTAGGAAATTACCTAAGCCTTTTTTAAAGCCACCTACTGTCCCTGCTGTGACCAGCTTCTGCGGTAGGCTATTCCATAGATTCACAGTTCTCACAGTAAAGAAGGCTTGTCGCCTCTGCCAGTTGAACCTTTTTTTCTCCAGACAGAGGGAGTGACCCCTTGTTTTTTGAGGGGGTTTTACATGGAACAGGATTTCACCATATTTTTTGTATGTGCCATTAATATATTTATATAAGTTAATCATGTCCCCCCTTGGTCGTCTTTTTTTCAAGGCTAAATAGGTTTAATTACTTTAGTCTTTCGTCATAACTTAGATTATCCATGCCCCTTATTAGCTTCGGGAAACTATGTCATCTGCTGGTGTTGGTACACTGTCTTATATCAAGTCCAGAGTCAACGCAGCTGTCTAGCAGGAAATTTTAGAGCACTTCTTGCTTCCCTCTGCTGACAAGCCTTATGGAGATGCTGAATTCATTTTCCAGCAGGACTTGGCACCTGCCCACACTGCCAAAATTACCAATACCTGGTTTAATAACCACAGTATCACTGCGCTTGGTTGGCCAGCAAACTCGCCTGACCTAAACCTCTCAGAGAATCTATGGGGTATTGTCAAGAGGAAGATGAGAGACACCAGACCCAACAATGCAGACTAGCTGAAGGCCGCTATCAAAGCAACCGGGGCTTCCATAACACCTCAGCAGTGCCACAGGCGGATCGCCTCCATGCCACGCCGCATTGATGCAGTAACTCATGCAAAAGGAGCCCCAACCAAGTATTGAGTACATATTGCATACTTTTCAGTAGGCCTACATTTCGGTATTAAAAATCATTTTTGAAATTGAGCTTATAAAATATTCTAATTTTCTGAGACACTAAATTTTGGGTTTTCATTAACGGTTAGCCATAATTATCAACATTAAAAGAAAACAATGTTGAAAGTAGATCACTCTGTGTGTAATGAATCTAAATAATATAGGAGTTTCACTTTTTGAATTGAATTACTGAAATAAATTGACTTTTTGATCATATTCTAATTAATTGAGAAGGACTAGTATATACAGCCCCAGAACCAAGCTCAGTACATAAATACAACACCAGAACCAAGCTCAGCACATAAATACAACACCAGCAGAAATACAGATCAATTTAAGGCAAACCCTGTCGTATAGGTTTGTATAGGGTAAAACTACTGCTCCCAGCATGGTCCAAACAATGGTAAGGATATGCTGGGAGTTGCTGTTTCACCATCCGGTCCACACCTCTATGATGACTTCTCTCAGCCACAGCCCATTTCTGCAGTTTGCCGCTCAGATGTCTTCAGCTTCTCACTTTTCAAACATTTCTGCACCTATAAACGAAGATAAAATTCTCATGGTGCCACACAATACGCCCCTAAATATAATAGTGCGATACACTGCACCTCTAATTCTAATAGCACCATACACTGTGTCCCTGATTATAATAGCACCATACACTGTGTCCCTGATTATAATAGCACCATACACTGTGTTCCTCATTATAATAGCACCATACACTGTGTCACACACACACACACACACACACACACACACACACACACACACACACACACACACACACACAGAAGAGCCCCCTGTAGATAGTGCCCTAGATAGATTCATCTGTAGATATATCCCCCTGTAGATAGTGCCCTATATAGATCCCATGTAGATAGTTCCCTACATAGATCCCCCTGTAGATAGTTCCTTACATAGATCCCCCTGTAGATAGTGCCCTACATAGAGCCCCCTCTAGATAGTTTCCTACATAGATCCCCCTCTAGATAGTGGCCCACATACAGCGCCCTGTAGATAGTGCCCCACATATAGCAGCCCTGTAAATAGTGGCCCACATATAGCCCCCTGTAGATAGTGCCCTACATATAGCCCTCCTGTAGATAGTGCTCCACACATAGCCCCCTGTAGATAGTGCCCCACATATAGCGCCTACTGTATATAGTGCCCCACATATAGCCCCCTGTAGATAGTGCCCCACATTTAGCCCCCTGTAGATAGTGCCCCACATATAGCCCTCCTGTAGATAGTGCCCTACATAGATCCCCTTGTAGATAGTGGCGCACATACAGCCCCCTGTAGATAGTGCCCCACATATAGCACCCCTGTAAATAGTGCCCCACATATAGCCCCCCTGTAGATAGTGTCCTAGATATAGCCCCCTGTAAATAGTGCCCTACATATAGCCCCCCTGTAGATAGCGCTCTACATATAGCCCTCCTGTAGATAGTGCCCCACACATAGCCCCCTGAAGATAGCTCCCCATATATAGCTCCCCCTGTATATAGTGCCCCACATATAGCCCCCCTTGTAGATAGTGTCCTAGATATAGCCCCCTGTAGATAGTGCCCTACATATAGCCCCCCTGTAGATAGTGTCCTAGATATAGCCCCCTGTAGATAGTGCCCTACATATAGCCCCCTGTAGATAGCGCTCTACATATAGCCCTCCTGTAGATAGTGCCCCACACATAGCCCCCTGAAGATAGCTCCCCATATATAGCTCCCCCTGTATATAGTGCCCCACATATAGCCCCCCTTGTAGATAGTGTGCCACATATAGCCTCCCCTGTAGATTGTGCCCCACATATAGCTCTCCCCCCGCAGATAATGCTACTCACAATTTTAAGTGAAAAAAAAACCTTTACATACTCACCTTGATCCCGTTCCCGTGCCTTACTGTGTTAATGCAGGCCTGCTCTCTTCTGAGCACGTCTGCTGGGGCTGAACAACGCAAGCGCTTGCGTCGTTGAAAGGTGCTGATTGGCAGAATGACTTGCCCCGCCACTCAGCTCCTTTCAAAAATGAAAGTGGCATGTAAGGCACTGAATGGTCGGTTGAACTTGCCCGGCCATTCAGCGCTTATTCATGTAATTGTATCTGCGTCCTATACACGTAGGAGGGAGTTTTTGTGGAAAGCCGATGTATCGGAGTACGGGCTCATAGACTTTCTATTGAGACCATACTCCGCTACATTGATTTCCGGAAAAAGTGGAACAGAAAGAAAGCGGCTCAGCGCTCACACGAGCACTTCTGCTGCTTCGTTTTAGCAATTGGTGGGGGTCTCAGTGCTCGGACCCCCACCAATCAAAACTTCTGACATGTCACTATGACATGTCAGAAGTTTGTTGAACGTTTAGATACCCTTTAATGGTATTGTCTCATGTATTTAATTGTATCTTCATTAATTAGATGTAAGTCTAGAAGAGAAATCATCTATTTTTTTCTGTTTTATTTAAAATATTGTAGCCTTTTATTTATTATTTTTAAAAGTTTACTTGGGTGGCCACATTGGAGACACACATTCTTCCAGCAATGCCTGTTTAAACAGGGCAGCAGTGGGTGTATGCTTTATAGCAACTACAATTAATGTCAGTTAATGGTCAGAAAAGTATTAATAGACTAATAGTCTCCAGGAAGTGAAGGGATGCAGAATCCCCCTACCTCACAGACCAGGGAGTGGCCGGGAAGCTTTATACAGAGCCTTATCTGTGTAAAAACTGTTGCTATCATGCCTTATTAAGTTATCTGTAATTAAATCGCCTGCCTTCTGTTGACTCCGTCCAAGTCTACACTGCAAAGTTTACAAGTGAGCTGCATAAAACAGGAAATGTCAGTCTATTATCTGTGCTCCAGTCGCCAGTGTCAAAATTGATAACTCAGTGGATGACAGTCATAGGAGTCATAGCCACTATTACCCCTTCTGGCCGCAGCCATATTACAGATTTTCATTTTCCTTTTTTTGCTCTCCACTTCCAAAAGCCATAATTTTTATTTATTTCCGTCAATATAGCCCTAGGGTTTGATTTTTACGGGACAAATTGTAGTTTTTCATGACACCATTTATTGTACCATATAATGTACTAGGGAACGGGAAAGAAATTCTTTGTGGCGTGAAAATAAAAAAACAGCAATTCCTCCATAGTTTTATGCGCTTTGTTTTTACGCTGTTCACCGTGCAATTAAAACAACATGTTAACTTTATTCTGCTGGTCAATATAATTATGACAATACCAAATTTATATCGTTTTTTATATTTTACTACTTTCACAAAGATAAAACTAACTGTAAAAATGTTTATTTAGTGTCACCAAATTATTTTCATGGTACCATTTTGGGGTACATTCAAGTTTTTGATCAATATTTTTCCCATTTTTAGTGGGAGATGAGGTGACCAAAAAAACTGTGATTCTGGCATTTTTACTTTTTTTTTTTTAACACGCAGGATTCACCGTTCGTGTTAAAATAGTGTTATATTGTAATAGTTCAGACTTTTAAGGGTGCGGTGATACCAATTATGCTTATTTATTTATTTTTTTGCAATGCTTTAGAAGGAAGTGGGAAATGTTTTTTTTTTTTACATTAAAAAAAACAAAAACTTTTTAACTGTTTTTTGCTTTTTCACTAGTCCCCCTCTAAAGGACTTGAACCAGCAATCACTAGCACTATATACTGCAATACTAATGTATTGCAGTATATACAACCATATACTGCAATACTAATGTATTGCATTATATTGTGTTTCTGACAGGCTTCTATTAAGCCCTACCGGAGGAGTACAGAGATGGCAGACCTGGGGGCCTTCATTAGGCACCCAGGCTGCCATGCCAACCATCTGCACCCTGCGATAGTGTCACGGGGGGGGGGGGGTGATGGGCTGTCAGAGGGGTTCCCCTCTCTTTCTAACGCTTTAGATGGCCCGGTCGCTATTGACCGCGGCATCTAAGGGGTTAAATGAGGGGTATTGCGCTCTAGTGCAATCCCGCTCGTTACAGTGAAGTGCCGGCTGTGACATTCAGCCAACACCCTCATTGTATAAGGCGTGCTCAGCCCGTGAGCCCGCTCCATACTTCCCCTATCCAGTCACATCCAGTTATGATGTGAGTATATGTCATAACTTGGGAAGGGGATAAAAATCCCAACCAGGAAACGTTGGCGCTTTGTGGGGATACTGATAGAAGAAACAGGACGTCATACAGAGAGTGAAAGATATCAAAACACAGAATACAGATAGTTAGTGATTTAATGTTAGTTAGTGTGTTTCATAGTGAGGAGAAGAAAATAGTTGGATTTACAATTATTTGATAGAGAGATACATTTTAGAGAGAGAGTTAAGTCAGTCAGTGTCAGTGTGTAGGTTTACTATACATTTGCATTGTATAGTCACATTTTTTATTTTGGCTGAAGGGTCGCTTTAAATTTTGTAAGTCTAGAATACTTTATCTGTTGTTTTCTCACCCTTTAATATTTTGAATGTTCTCTGCTGTTGTCTGATCACATCTAAGACCTAATGCACACGACTCTGGTGATTTTGCAGTCCGCAAAACCACGGTTCTGTTGTCTGCATTTGCGGTCCATTTGTCCGCAAAAAAACTCCCGTAGTATGTTTGTGTATTCAGCATTTAAGAATCCGCAAAAAAAGAAAAGGAAGGCTGGAATTGATGTGACCAGTTGTTCCCAAACCCCTGAGTAGGTCACATGATTGCTGAATCACATGAATTCCCAGGCGTCGCTTGGTAATGTACCGTATCCGCATTTGCAGACAACACAAGGACGGCAACCCCTTGGTCCCATAGACTTTTATGGGTGAGTCCGTGCCACAAATAGAGACAGTAAATTTACATAACCCTGAGTTTTTGCGGCCCCCACACGAATCCGTGAATAATGTACACTGTCGTGTAAATTAGGTCTAAGACTTATCTATTTGGCGATATTGATTTTCTTTAATTCCTAGGCATCGTGTTACAAGAAGGTTTGAAATCATGAATTCTTAGGTAATGAATTTGTTTTATTAATATAACTTAATATCGCCTACTTGATATTGCTATAGGAGCAGAAGCATTGTAAAACACTCATTGCAGAACCAGATAGAATTGCCTGTAGGGTGTCTATGATAGGTGCCCTTTATAACTTCCTGTTTTGAATGAAGATAGTTTATCACATACAGTGATTACATGTGTTTATGTCCTGCAGAAATGGAAATACTCTGTTTGAAATTCAAATAAAGCTACTGGTTTACATGTAATAAATTTGTGTCAACATTATCTGACAAAGTGTTGGTTTTGCATGATGTGAGTCTTTCAGAGTGAGCTGTGCTGGGTCAGATCAAGGTCTGTGGAGGCCTTTCAGCAATAATTGATTTGTAGTGTCCAAATATTGCCACCACAATACCCTGATAATAGAGCTATATAATGGCTAACTAATAACGCCATACTGTGCCCTAATAATATAGATATAGACAATAATACAGACATAAGCTGAGTAAATAACAGGGTTATACACTACCCAGATAACAATGATAGGGGTCCCCAGAGCAGTATTGCTTGGGGGACACATGATGGCACAGGCACATTATTTATTTATTTATTTATTTATTTATTGTGTGGTAATTTTTAAGTTGGCTTTGGTGGTTTCTCCCCCCTTTTCTATCCCCTTCTTTTATTTCAGTTGGTACTTACCCATGGAACGTTTAAGCACCTTCCAGAAGGTTTTGTTATTCTGCCCAGTTCCTGAATGGCTACTAGGCATCAACGGCAGGAAAATTCTGCTTTAAAAATAGCCCAGTTAGGCCCTGTTCACACAGAGTTCTTAGACAAGTTTTTTTACGCGGAAACCGCGTCGGAAACTGCGCCAGAAAATGGCCGAAAATGCCTTTTATTGATTTCAATGGGAGGCGGACGCATTTTCCAAACGGAATTTTGAGGCAGAATTTTCCTCCTGCAAAAAACTCTGTGTGAACTCAGCCTTAGGCCTTATTTACACGAACGCGTGCATTTTGCACGCGTAAAAAACGCAGCGTTTTGCGCGCGTTGCAGTTCCGAGTGTCATCAGTGTTTGGTGCATGTCTGTGTTATTTTTGCACGTATGGCAACCTTATGTCATGCGGTTTTGACCTATGCAAAATGAAATGAAGGAGGTGTTTTTCTTTTTGTCTTCATTTCTTGAGCAACTGTTGCACGAATCACGCACAGCACTTGATGTGCGTACGTGTGATGTCCGTGATTTTCACGCACCCATTGACTTCAATGGGTGCGTGACGCTCAAATATAGGACATGCAGTGAGTTTCACGCAACGGACACACGCTGCGTGAAAAACACGGAATGTCTGAATGGCCCCATTGACTTACATAGGTCCGTGCGTGAAATACGCTCATGTAAAGAAGGCCTTAAAGGTCCAGTGCCGGTTCCAGCGTTTTTTATGAAGACTAGTGTTTGTGCATTTAGGCGCGATGTTTTATTAGAGGGATTTTGTCTCCCTATTGCTGGGTGGACTGGTTTATCACACTGGTTTATTATATGTGGTATATATTTTTAATAGTTCAAAATATTTATGACTATTTTTTTAATTATTTATGCTAAATTATTATTATGGTTTTTATGTTAACACTTAATAAAAGCATTGCTGCATTTTTTATCCACATTTCTGTCATGTGTTTTTATTTATTATTATACTGTAGTTAAAATTGTTGTCTTGTGCCATCATGCTTGTTGTAGTTGCTATCAATCATCCTGAAAAGGGTGGTAAGACCCTAGGACATTAACCCTTCTTGTCCTGCCTGGAGCTGTGTGATCCTAGCTGGGAAAATTACCACTTCAAACCCTCTAGATAGATACTTTAGATATAGTTAAATAGCAAAGTTGAAAAAATACATATGTCCATCCAGTTCAATATATGTTATAAATGGAAGTTTCATGGGAGATGTTAGACTAAGACTAAGACATCAGGGGAAACTCCTGAAGCGGAATCCCTGAACACATGGGGATTTCCCTTCAGGAGTTGCCCCTGATGTCACTGTCCAGATATGCCCGGCTTGTAACGGATGCAAAACGAATGCAAACCGACCGGGAAAAAAGGCTGATTTTATCGGCCGACACTCGGGCTCGGGCGGGACCCTGTCTTGTGAATAAGGCATAAGTCTATAAATGCGATGGTGGATTAAAACTTTACCACATTGACTACTGCTGGTAAAACAAATGTAACATTTTCCAAGAATGCTTAAAGATGTGTGCATGCCTCTTCAAATGATACAGTTGTACGGTACCTGCTTGGAAAAATGGTAGAAACATGCAACTAGGGCTGCTATCAGGTAGGTATTATACTGTGATGGGTCCACATTATATCCCTCCAGATATAGACCCCTGGCTAAAAATTTTACGCTAAAATTCTACGAATTTTGGATATGGGCCTTCTATCTGCTGACTGGCTAGTCCCCATGTTGTAGGGATTTCACATATTACAATAAGCTACCCACCTTAAGAATCACACCTCTCTATCTTATTACCTGGAGATCTCATGTAATAAATATGGTTTGTAGATGTTACACTATATTCAGACACTCTGTATTGATTGTTATGTTCCCCTTGTTTCAAAATCTCTGTAATACTTGAGAAATTGTTGGCCTGCATGCCTATTAATCACTTATGCTTGGTTGAATCTCTATGTTTCAATAAAAACAAATTTGAGAAAAAAAAAAAAGGGCCCTATTAAATATGAAATGATGCGCAAACCTGCTTCCCAACATGGCAGTGTAAATGCACAGGCCCCAATTATTATTCTGCTCCCTCTCCCCTATGGACCCATTAAATATGTGGCATTTGTATTAGAGGCTGCATAAAGATAAAATTGTCTCCTTCACTTCAAAATCAGTGGGACACTATGATTAAGGAGGAGCTTGACAGCCTTCCCTGGTACCCACAAAATCTAAGCAATAGGGTATAAGATGGAGGTTGACGTACATAATAGGGAGTTCAGGTGCCTTGACCATTTGCCCTTATGGGGCTCAGATATTTCTGATGGCAGTCCTGCATGCAAAAAAAATCTTAACATGGAAAAAATATCCCACTGGAAGAATTTAGCAATATCATTAAAAGAATATATGATTTATGCTAAAGTCTGAGAAAAGGCAAATAAAAAATGTTTATGTACTTGAAATTGTTTGAAACAATTTAATATTTTTAGACATATACAGAAATTAGTTGAGGTTTTGTTTATCTGTAAAATAGCTGACTCTTAGGCCCCATGCACACGAACGTGCTTTTGCGGCCACAATTCCCCCGAATATCCACGGGAGAATTGCGGCCCCATTCATTTCTATGGGGCCATGCACACGACCGTAGTTTTTACGGTCTGTGCATGGCCCGGGAGCCCGCACCGCAGAAAGAACGGACATGTCTTATTACGGCCGTCTTCTGTGGTCCGGGCTCATTGAAAATAATGGCCGCGGCCATGTGCATTGCCCGCGATTTGCGGGCGGCTCGCGGCTGACAGTCTGCTGCCGGCCGACCCGAAAATCACGGGCGTGCACATGGCTACGGTCGTGTGCATGAGGCCTTAATCATGCTATTTTTAACTAGCCACTTAAAAAAATGTAGTACACTAAATTGTCAGTGCTCTCGCTAGTGTGGAGAAAGTATAAGGGCACACTCAAACATGGCGGAATTGCTGTTGAATTCCGCTGCGGACAGTCCGCAGTGGAATTCTGCAGCAGCCGGTTTTTAAATTAGTTTCTATACATTTTTAGGAAACTTAGTTCAGACGTTGCGGAAAATAACTGTGTGGAAATTAAGCTGCGGTGCAGAATGTTCCCTCCACAGCATGCTCATTACATTGCAGAGAAGAAGCGGAATTTCACTGCGGATTTCAGCCTTTGCAATGCAAAAACTGAAATCTGTGGCAAGTCCGCTGTGATATCTGCAATGTCTGAATTACCTGTCAAATATGCAAACGTTGGTGCAGATTCATTGCGTAATTGCCCGAATCTGCACCAACATTTGCAGCGGAAAAATTCCGCCACGTTTGAACGTGCCCTTAGAGAAAATAGCGCACCACAGGTCAATGAGGAAAAGGAACATTTGGACAAATACACAGTATATAAAGTGTGTGTGTGTATATATATATATATATATATATATATATATTGTGACAGACCATGTGGAGAGGTTGTGGATGGGGTCTATATTTCCCCAAGATTTCTGTCTTCTGCTATCTGAAAACAACCAGGGAATAAAATCAGCAGAGAATGGGGTTCTCCCTCTGCAATAGGTTTATCTAAAACCTGGAAAAGGGCCTGGTTGTTGGAGTGGGGAGAGATGGGTGGGTCCCCACTCCATCCACACAGTCCTGGTCTTGGGCTGTCTAGCTATTAATCAGGGGTCAGGTGTGATAGCCCTTTAAAAAGGCTGCAGTTCAGTCACACTCTCTCTCAGCCTGGGGAGAGGAGCTTGTGAGAGCAAACAGACTGCAGTCATAACAGGTTGTATGGTCTGCATGGTTTATGGTGCCAGGCATTAGGCCTGCACTGTTAGTTATGATACCTACTGTATAGTTAGTGCCGGACAGGCATAGAGTTTTCTTTTTATTTCATGTACAACCTGTAAATAAAACTGGCTGAGGCCAGTAGTACCACATCTTTGCTGTGCGGACTGAAATTTACTGGCGTGTTTGATACCGAGTGCCCGTCTACCCCAGGAGACGACTGTCCCGCTACCTAATTCCCTTACAATATATATATATATTTATTGTCTACACACCGATAAGCCATAACATTAAAACCACTTGCCTAATATTGTGTGTCTCTCTTATGCTGCCAAAACAGCTCTGATCTTGTGGACTCCACAAGACCTCTAAAGGTGTCCTGAGATATTAGCAGCAGATCATGGATAGGATTTGTTTTCCAGCACATCCCACAGATGCTCGATTCGCTTTGTTAATATAATACAGCATGTATAACTTATATAATCATATGAGGTATATTAATAGCAACTAATACATACATGTAGCTCCTAAACTTCTGGAATCGCTGTGCTTTTGCGAAAACCGTAACTCAGGCTCTCAATGCATTCCTATCGGAGCCAGAACGAGGAAATGCATTGAGAGCCCGAGTTCCACTTTTCTCAAAAGCACAGCGATTCCAGACCAGGTCGGAGGGAAGATCACGTGAGCGACGCTGGACCCAAAAACTACTAGATGCACGGATCAGTAAGTATTTCTACACACAGCACCCCACTGAAACACCAATGTACAAATGGAGGGGGATATTTTTTTTAAAAAAAACATGGAGTGATCCTTTTTTAAGTAGTCTGGCAGGAAATTCTGAAATTTGTAGCGTACAGCTGAAGTACCACTCAATGGCGAATTATAATATGGGCGGTTCAGGCGGCCGCCTGGGGCCCGAGGCTGCCAGGGGGCCCATCGCGGCCCGAACCGCACACAATCTTAAAAAACTATGCAGCGCTGCCCGCTTCCAACTGAATCTGCGTCCGCAGGACGCAGATTCAGTTGGGTTGAATGTTGGAGCCTCGCTCCAGCATTCACTCTGCCGTGAGCGGCTCGGTGCAGGCAGGCGCGATGTAGTGACGTCATCGCGCCTGTCTGCACGGAGTCACTCACAGCACAGTGCAGAGGAGGAGAAGCATCCCCCACCATCGTGCGAACCGGGATAGGTAAGTAATTATGTTTTTTTTATTTATTAGGTACGCACATATGAAGGCATTATACAGTCCCAGCTATGGGGGCATTATACTGTGTCCCAGCTATGGGGGCATTATACTGTGTCGCAGCTATGAAGGCATTATACTGTGTCACAGCTATGGGGCATTATACTGTGTCACAGCTATGGGGGAATTATACTGTGTCACAGCTATGGAGGCATTATACTGTGTCACAGCTATGGGGGCATTATACTGTGTCACAGCTATGGGGGCATTATACTGTGTCACAGCTATGGAGGCATTATACTGTGTCACAGCTATGGAGGCATTATACTGTGTCACAGCTATGGAGGCATTAGGCTGGGTTCACACGACCATGTTACGTCCGTAATGTACGGAATGTATTTCGGCCGGAAGACCCGGACCGAACACAGTGCAGGGAGCCGGGCTCCTAGCATCATAGTGATGTACGATGCTAGGAGTCCCTGCCTCGCTGCAGGACAACTGTCCCGTACTGTAATCATGATTACAGTACGGGACAGTAGTTCCACGCAGAGGCAGGGACTCCTAGCGTCGTACATCGCTATGATGCTAGGAGCCCGGCCCCCTGCAGTGTGTTCGGTCCGGGTCTTCCGGCCGAAATACGTTCCGTACGTTACGGCCGTAACATGGTCGTGTGAACCCAACCTCTTATACTGTGTCACAGCTATGGAGGCATTATACTGTCGCAGCTATGGAGGCATTATACTGTGTCACAGCTATGGAGGCATTATACTGTGTCACAGCTATGGAGGCATTATACTGTGTCACAGCTATGGAGGCATTATACTGTGTCACAGCTATGGAGGCATTATACTGTGTCACAGCTATGGAGGCATTATACTGTGTCGCAGCTATGGAGGCAATATACTGTGTCGCAGCTATGGAGGCATTATACTGTGTCACAGCTATGGGGGCATTATACTGTGTGGAGGCAGCTATGAGGCATTATACTGTGTCATATCTATGGGGCATTATACTGTGTTGCAGCTATGGAGACATTATACTGTGTCACATCTATGGGGGAATTATACTGTGTAGAGGCAGCTATGGAGGCATTATGCTGTGTCACATCTATGGGGCATTATACTGTGTAGAGGCAGCTACACCCCCTGAGGAAGCGACATACGCGAAACGCGCGTCGGGGTGCCTCTTAATACTAGGCGGATCCTCTTACTTCGAAGTCCTCCATGGGTAAGCTGCTATTCTTTATGTACTGGTGTCTGTTATGCGTTTTTTTTGTTATATCGGGTCACTTCAGGTTACGTCTATTCCCTGTCCGGTATCCAAGACCATGCATTAAGCTGAGTCAGACGCTATTTCACTGTGATTATCCTATATGTGTCTTTTGGTGATAAGACTACGCACATGCTGTTGCAGTTATTCAGCATTGTCTGTATGGGACAGCGGTGCGTTTTCCCTTCCCCCATTTACTCTCAGCTAAACAGAACCGTTCCTTAGATAGTATCTTTAGCATACCTATGTGGAGGTGTTTTGGATGATTGATCCGCTGGCTTACTCTCAGTTTTAATACCTCGTTGTGTTTTTATACTATGTTTGTTTGATGTAATAATAAAATCATATATATTTTTTGTGTACTTTTGGCTTATGACTCCTTTTTCTCATGTTTCTTATACAATTTTGGAGTTTCGCTAGTTTCTAGTGATATTTTTGGAGGTGTCTCAACACCACTGTGTGGGTGACATCTAGCCTAATTAATATACCTGTGAGACATTTTTTGTTAATTGGGAATTATACTGTGTAGAGGCAGCTATGGAGGCATTATGCTGTGTCACATCTATGGGGCATTATACTGTGTAGAGGCAGCTATGGGGGCATTATGCTGTGTCACATCTATGGGGCATTATACTGTGTTGCAGCTATGGGGACATTATACTGTGTCATAGCTATGGAGGCATTATACTGTGTAGCAGCTATGGAGGCATTATACTGTGTCGCAGCTATGGAGGCAATATACTGTTACATCTATGGGGGCATTATACTGTGTCACAGCTATGGAGGCATTATACTGTGTCGCAGCTATGGAGGCATTATACTGTGTCGCAGCTATGGAGGCATTATACTGTGTCGCAGCTATGGGGACATTATACTGTGTCATAGTTATGGAGGCATTATACTGTGTAGCAGCTATGGAGGCATTATACTGTGTCACATCTATGGGGGCATTATACTGTGTTGCAGCTATGGAGGCATTATACTGTGTGGAGGCAGCTATGAGGGACATTATACTGTGTAGAGGCAGCTATGAGGGACATTATACTGTGTCACAGCTATGGAGGCATTATACTGTGTCACAGCTATGGAGGCATTATACTGTGTCGCAGCTATGGAGGCAATATACGGTGTCGCAGCTATGGGGACATTATACTGTGTGGAGGCAGCTATGGAGGCATTATACTGTGTAGCAGCTATGGAGGCATTATACTGTGTCACAGCTATGGGGGCATTATACTGTGTGGAGGCAGCTATGAGGCATTATACTGTGTCACATCTATGGGGCATTATACTGTGTTGCAGCTATGGAGACATTATACTGTCTCACATCTATGGGGGAATTATACTGTGTAGAGGCAGCTATGGAGGCATTATGCTGTGTCACATCTATGGGGCATTATACTGTGTAGAGGCAGCTATGGAGGCATTATACTGTGTCACATCTATGGGGCATTAGGGTATGTTCACACGGCCTATTTACGGACGTAATTCGGGCGTTTTTGCCCCGAATTACATCTGAAAATAGCGCCTCAATAGCGCTGACAAACATCTGCCCATTGAAAGCAATGGGCAGACGTTTGTCTGTTCACACGAGGCGTATATTTACGCGCCGCTGTCAAATGACGGCGCGTAAATAGACGCCCGCGTAGAAGAAGTGACCTGTCACTTCTTTGGCCGTAATTAGAGCCGTTATTCATTGACTCCAATGAATAGCAGCGCTAATTACGGCCGTAATTGACGCGGCGTTCAAGCGCCTGCACATGCCGGTACGGCTGAAATTACGGGGATGTTTTCAGGCTGAAACATCCCCGTAATTTCAGCCGTTACGGACGCCCTCGTGTGAACATACCCTTATACTGTGTTGCAGCTATGGGGACATTATACTGTGTCATAGCTATGGAGGCATTATACTGTGTAGCAGCTATGGAGGCATTCTACTGTGTCGCAGCTCTGGAGGCAATATACTGTTAGGGTATGTTCACACGGCCAAATTTCAGACGTATACGAGGCGTATTATACCTCGTTTTACGTCTGAAAATAGGGCTACAATACGTCGGCAAACATCTGCCCATTCATTTGAATGGGTTTGCCGACGTACTGTGCAGACGACCTGTTATTTACGAGTCGTCGTTTGACAGCTGTCAAACGACGACCCGTAAATTTACTGCCTCGGCAAAGAAGTGCAGGGCACTTCTTTGCCACGTAATTTGAGCCGTTCTTCATTGAAATCAATGAAGCACGGCTCAAGGTTTACTAGCGTCTCAGACGCCTCGTAAATTACGAGGAGGAGCTTTTACGTGTGAAACGAGGCAGCTGTTAACAGTCTGTCTTTTCACACGTAACTGCCTCTCAGCGTGTGAACATACCCTTAGGGTATGTTCACACGTAGTCAACCAAAACGTCTGAAAATCCAGAGCTGTTTTCAAGGGAAAACAGACCCTGCTTTTCAGACGTTTTTTTACCAACTCGCATTTTTACCAACTCATTTTTTTACCAACTCGTTTTTGGAGCTGTTTTCATTGGAGTCTATGAGAAAACAGCTCCAAAAACGTCTGAAAGAAGTGTCCTGCACTTCTTTTGACGAGGCTGTATTTTTACGAGTCGTCATTTGACAGCTGTCAAACGACGATGCGTAAATAACAGGTCGTCTGCACAGTACGTCGGCAAACCCATTCAAATGAATGGGCAGATGTTTGCCGACGTATTGTAGCCCTATTTTCAGACGTAAAACGAGGCATAATACGCCTCGTATACGTCTGAAATTTGGCCGTATGAACATACCCTAACATCTATGGGGGCATTATACTGTGTCACAGCTATGGGGGCATTATACTGTGTCACAGCTATGGAGGCATTATACTGTGTCGCAGATATGGAGGCATTATACTGTGTCGCAGCTATGGAGGCATTATACTGTGTCGCAGCTATGGGGGCATTATACTGTGTCACATCTATGGGGCATTATACTGTGTTGCAGCTATGGAGACATATTGTGTCATCTATGGAGGCATTATACTGTGTTGCAGCTATGGAGGCATTATACTGTGTGGAGGCAGCTATGAGGGACATTATACTGTGTAGAGGCAGCTATGGGGGCATTATACTGTGTCGCAGATATGGGGACATTATACTGTGTCATAGTTATGGAGGCATTATACTGTGTAGCAGCTATGGAGGCATTATACTGTGTCACATCTATGGGGGCATTATACTGTGTAGCAGCTATGGAGGCATTATACTGTGTCACATCTATGGGGGCATTATACTGTGTTGCAGCTATGGAGGCATTATACTGTGTGGAGGCAGCTATGAGGGACATTATACTGTGTAGAGGCAGCTATGAGGGACATTATACTGTGTCGCAGCTATGGGGACATTATACTGTGTGGAGGCAGCTATGGAGGCATTATACTGTGTAGCAGCTATGGAGGCATTATACTGTGCAGCAGCTATGGAGATATTATACTGTGTCATAGCTATGGGGGCATTATACTGTGTAGCAGCTATGGGGGCATTATACTGTGTCATAGCTATGGAGGCATTATACTGTGTAGCAGCTATGGGGGCATTATACTGTCACAGCTATGGAGGCATTATACTGTGTAGCAGCTATGGAGGCATTATACTGTGTAGCAGCTATGGAGATATTATACTGTGTCATAGCTATGGGGGCATTATACTGTGTAGCAGCTATGGGGGCATTATACTGTTTCATAGCTATGGAGGCATTATACTGTGTAGCAGCTATGGGGGCATTATACTGTCACAGCTATGGAGGCATTATACTGTGTCACATCTATGGGGCATTATACTGTGTAGAAGCAGCTATGGAGGCATTATACTGTGTCACATCTATGGGGCATTATACTGTGTTGCAGCTTGGAGACATTATACTGTGTGACATCTATGGAGGCATTATACTGTGTTGCAGCTATGGAGGCATTATACTGTGTAGCAGCTATGGGGGCATTATACTGTCACAGCTATGGAGGCATTATACTGTGTCACATCTATGGGGCATTATACTGTGTAGAAGCAGCTATGGAGGCATTATACTGTGTCACATCTATGGGGCATTATACTGTGTTGCAGCTTGGAGACATTATACTGTGTGACATCTATGGGGGCATTATACTGTGTTGCAGCTATGGAGGCATTATAATGTGTGGAGGCAGCTACGAGGGACATTATACTGTGTGGAGGCAGCTATGAGGGACATTATACTGTGTAGAGGCAGCTATGAGGGACATTATACTGTGTCGCAGCTATGGGGACATTATACTGTGTGGAGGCAGCTATGGAGGCATTATACTGTGTAGCAGCTATGGGGCATTATACTGTGTAGCAGCTATGGAGGCATTATACTGTGTAGCAGCTATGGAGGCATTATACTGTGTAGCAGCTATGGAGGCATTATACTGTGTAGCAGCTATGGGGGCATTCTACTGTGTAGCAGCTATGGGGGCATTCTACTGTGTAGCAGCTATGGTGGCATTCTACTGTGTAGCAGCTATGGTGGCATTCTACTGTGTAGCAGCTATGGGGGCATTCTACTGTGTAGCAGCTATGGGGGCATTCTACTGTGTAGCAGCTATGGGGGCATTCTACTGTGTAGCAGCTATGGGGGCATTCTACTGTGTAGCAGCTATGGGGGCATTATACTGTGTCGCAGCTATGGAGGCATTATACTGTGTAGCAGCTATGGGGCATTATACTGTGTAGCAGCTATGGAGGCATTATACTGTGTAGCAGCTATGGAGGCATTATACTGTGTAGCAGCTATGGAGGCATTCTACTGTGTAGCAGCTATGGGGGCATTCTACTGTGTAGCAGCTATGGGTGCATTCTACTGTGTAGCAGCTATGGGTGCATTCTACTGTGTAGCAGCTATGGGTGCATTCTACTGTGTAGCAGCTATGGGTGCATTCTACTGTGTAGCAGCTATGGGGGCATTCTACTGTGTAGCAGCTATGGGGGCATTCTACTGTGTCGCAGCTATGGGGGCATTCTACTGTGTAGCAGCTATGGGGGCATTCTACTGTGTAGCAGCTATGGGGGCATTCTACTGTGTCGCAGCTATGGAGGCATTATACTGTGTCGCAGCTATGGAGGCATTATACTGTGTCGCAGCTATGGAGGCATTATACTGTGTCGCAGCTATGGAGGCATTATACTGTGTCGCAGCTATGGAGGCATTATACTGTGTCGCAGCTATGGAGGCATTATACTGTGTCGCAGCTATGGAGGCATTATACTGTGTCGCAGCTATGGAGGCATTATACTGTGTCGCAGCTATGGAGGCATTATACTGTGTCGCAGCTATGGAGGCATTATACTGTGTCGCAGCTATGGAGGCATTCTACTGTGTCGCAGCTATGGAGGCATTCTACTGTGTCGCAGCTATGGAGGCATTCTACTGTGTCGCAGCTATGGAGGCATTCTACTGTGTCGCAGCTATGGAGGCATTCTACTGTGTCGCAGCTATGGAGGCATTCTACTGTGTCGCAGCTATGGAGGCATTCTACTGTGTCGCAGCTATGGAGGCATTATACTGTGTCGCAGCTATGGAGGCATTATACTGTGTCGCAGCTATGGAGGCATTATACTGTGTCGCAGCTATGGAGGCATTATACTGTGTCGCAGCTATGGAGGCATTATACTGTGTCGCAGCTATGGAGGCATTATACTGTGTCGCAGCTATGGAGGCATTATACTGTGTCGCAGCTATGGAGGCATTATACTGTGTCGCAGCTATGGAGGCATTATACTGTGTCGCAGCTATGGAGGCATTCTACTGTGTCGCAGCTATGGAGGCATTCTACTGTGTCGCAGCTATGGAGGCATTCTACTGTGTCGCAGCTATGGAGGCATTATACTGTGTCGCAGCTATGGAGGCATTATACTGTGTCGCAGCTATGGGGGCATTATACTGTGTCGCAGCTATGGGGGCATTATACTGTGTCGCAGCTATGGGGGCATTATACTGTGTCGCAGCTATGGGGGCATTATACTGTGTCGCAGCTATGGGGGCATTATACTGTGTCGCAGCTATGGGGGCATTATACTGTGTCGCAGCTATGGGGGCATTATACTGTGTAGCAGCTATGGGGGCATTAAACTGTGCGGGCAGCTATGGGTGGCATTATACTGAGCAATTACAAGAGCTGCAGGTCCAAGGGGGGAGACGTTGTGTAGCACTATATACAAGGGGGGATTGTTGTATAGCACTATATAGAAGGGAGCGCTGTGTATCACTATATCTAAGGGGGATTGCTGTGTAGCACTATATACAAGAGGGGGAGGGCTATGTGACGCTATTTACATAGGGGGAGGATTGTGTAGCGCTATTTACAGGGGGCTGTGTGTGGTGCTATCTACAGTGTTTGACACAATTATATTTAGGGGCGCAGTCTATGGTGCTATAATATTTAGGGGCACAGTGTTTGTACTATTTTATTCAGGGGCGCCGTGTTTGGTGCTATTATATTTAGGGGCACAGTGTGTGGCACCATGATAATATTATCTTTGTTTATAGATGTGGAAATGTTGGAAAAGTGAGGAGCCAAAGACATCTGAGTGGCAAATTCTGCAGAAATGCGTCATGGCCGGGAAAAGTCGTCATGAAGTCTGGACTGGATGGAGAAGAGGAAAAAAACTACGTCGTCACCTGTGAGTCACTAGATTTATAGACAATCTGTCCATCTCTACTGACATGTTTATTATAGGAAATCCTTGTATTTCACAAAGTCTTTGTGCAGTCCAGGACTGATAGACAAATAAGTGTTACTATTCCCCTTGTCAGGAGAATGTGTCCCTACACGGTGCGATACTGTCAGCGATGGTTGGAGACTGTCAGTATGTAGGGACACAGCCTTTTGACAAGGGGAGTAGTAACACCCATTTGTTAATGTCTGGACAAAAAGGAAGTGTTAATAATAGTTACAGGGCGGCGGTGGAGAAGGGGGGCTCAACTATGGGTAACAGCCCAGGGCCTATGGTCTACTTAATCCGCCACTGGAACCACTGCACTAATTTACTCCATGGGCAAGAGTGCCACTGTTTCTTAAAGAAAACAGCCATGTTTTCCTAACTTTATACAGTCCCTTTAAGTCTGTAACCATTGTACATATATATTTGAGGCATTATCGGCTTCTTAACATAAGGTGATTAACATTTTTAATCTGGTAGTTGTTTAAATTGAAAGCTGCATAATACAATTTTAAAAAAAAAGAACAATGTTGTTTTTGTAGAATGATTAGACATGAAATTACATAACATGTAGTAGTAATCCGCCAATTATATTGGTTGAAGGACTCGATGTCTCATATGGAAAAGTTTAAGTAACGTGTCCAACGCAAACACTTTATTCACACAGACATTTGTCTTTTTATGATCATTCTGCAGCTACAATAATTACAGTCCTCAAAGTTTTAGCAGCCATATCCCACTCTCTGCGACTGAGCTATGTACTGTAATTAAGCAAATCCTCTTTTCCTACTTAAGAAAATATGCATTTGGAAATGAAAAGCTGTAGTGTTTGGATGTGGCTGCAGCTTGGAATCACAAGATCTTTTGTTATGTTGTGAAGAATGTGCTTATTGTTTGTATAGTGTTATTATGCTGATGTGTCTGTGTTGATTCCCACAGGTCCATTTGTGCATTTCGTTCTCATTATGTTAATTGTAGGGGTAAGATAAGGATTCACAGGTACTATTAATACTTGTTAACTAGTGCAGTACTAGTTAGATTTGCTGCATTGGAACATTTTTTTTTAAGCTGCTCAAGCATTCAGCAGACTTTTTAATTATTTGTATGGTTTAGGTAGTGACTGCAGGGAGTCTTCCCATGGCCCTGCTCTGCTATCCCAAAACTGTTCTTGTTCTTCACTTTGTATACTTCTCTGCACTCTGGCCAACTATGTCAAATTTAGCTGGCTCATGAGTTATAATAAAATAAATAGGGGAAATAGAGTAGGGAACATGAAAGTAAAAAGCTAGAAACATTGCACCAGTCTCCAGTAACCAGGTCAGTTCTTCAGAAATCAGGATACTTGGGAATTGGGCCATCATAGCATTCAGTATGTGTAGTTAAACCTGAAAAACATCTAAGTCCTAACAAAGGTTGGGGAGATATTTAAGTACTGCAATACTTTAGCCTCAGGTTGTGTCATCAGCCTGGCGCCCCAGGTAACAGCTGATTTTCCAAGGGAAGCCTTCTCTGGCAAGACATTTCGCCAGCATGGCAAATGTAGTATTGCATGGCGCAAATTCAGATGAATGGTTTACAGAGTGGCTCACCGTTCTGGCTCATAGAGGGGGGGGGGACCCGAGTGGGAGACCCCCCCCCCCATTAGGTCCATGTGTCCTATTGGGATTCTCTTCATGAGACAACTCCTTTAAGTACCAGCAAACGGAGTGGGCTGGAACCAACTGCTTTATTGAGCAGTCCTAAGCCAAGGACAGAACCAGGCAAGAAGACATCCAGTTTTAATGCTTGGCACATGTGCAAAGCAACTTGAAGAACCATGAAGCTATTTAGCAAATCTTTTCCATGTACATTTGTGCAGTTAAGCCCAAGAGGTTGCTAGCAATTTGGTGGAAGAAGGGAACCTGAAGAGGAGATGGTCCTTGAGGTAAAAGCTGTCTAAATCTAGGCCTGAGGTTGCTTAGAGTCTCACGAGACCAGTGCCACATTGATTGCGGCAAAGTTCACCTTGAAGGTGCTTACCTTTGTCGAAACGTCTTTGGAGGAAACACCGAATATGTGGTTGAACTGGGTCGAAAAAATTAAGGGAATAGCACCATAAAGTGAACTTCCCCCATATTCTTCTATAAGCGGCAATTGTAGTGGCAATTATAGTTTGACATTTAATATAATGGAGATTTTAACTTATTACATAGGCTTCCGGATACAATTCAAGATCCAAAAAATGATTTTCCTGCTTGGGGTGGAGGATCTTAACTGGCATGCACAGAGCCATGGCCCCTATCTCATCAAACACCATTAGGATAACTTGGAACACTTTACAACTGGACTTATTGTCCAAAATCAATGCCCAAGTTCACTGATGCATTTGTGGCGCAATGAAAGAGAATACACCTGACTGACCAACTTTATATTAGTGACAATGGTTTTAGAATAAGATTCTTAACAAGCAGATTTGGGTAAGGCGTGTGCCCACCATAGGAGGATACCATGGTGATTGGGGAATTAGCATTGAACTGTTTCTCCTGCTGCCTGTCACACAGTACTATCGTTTGTCTGCAGCTGCCACTAGGAGAGCTCTAAAAATCCAAATGCATTTAGTTCCCCCTAATTTTGGTTTTAGGGAGCTAGAATTGTATCATGTAACTGGGAGCTTCCTCGAACAGCTCCTTAATATATTGTCTGTACTTTAAATAGTACTAAAATTAGCTGCATCCTACCTTTAAATTTACACTATCGGTACCATTATTGTTTGACATTCTCTACCTGGCATTGTTCCATTTCAGTTCTGTAGTTTCCTTTTATCAAAATTAATATGGATTTGCTGCATATTTGCAATTTCCATTTCTCTAATTACATAGTCCAAGAAGTTAATCTGATCATCTGAGCAAAACAGACTTGCCTTTATACCCACTACCTGGAATATTCTATTTACTCTTTTGTTCTTAAATGCTATATTAACACTATTGGTTCATCTTATCTTAATGCATTTGTTAAATTTCAAAAATCTTTTCTATAAGGATGAACAGGATACTCTTCAAAATAATAAATACTAGCTACAGAGCTATGATTCCCAAACCAAAAATATTCTATAAAGGACTTTATAATTATGTTTATAAAGAACCATTTTTAACCCCTTAAGCCTGTTTTGGCCTTATGGACCAGGCCAAATTTTTCAAATCTGACGTGTCACTTTATGTGGTAATAACTTCGGAATGCTTTTATTTTTTCAAGCGATTCTGAGATTATTTACACGTAACACATTATACTTTAAGTTAGTGCTAAAATTTGGTGGATACATTCAGTGTTTATTTGTGAAAAACATCAAAATGTTGAGGAAATTTGCAGACGTTAGCATTTTTATAAATTTTTATGTATCTGCTGGTAAGACAGATAGTAATACCACACAAAATAGTTACTAGTTAACATTTCCCATATGTCTACTTTATGTTGGCATCATTTTTTGAGCATCCTTTTATTTTTCTAAAACGTTACAGAGCTTAGAACATCCCTTCCCTTTTTCCCATTCCTTGGTTGAACTTGATGGACATATGTCTTTTTTCAACCGTACTAACAATGTAACTTTAGCAGCAATTTCTCACATTTTCAAGAAAATTTCAATAGCCTTTTTTTTAGGGACCAGTTCAGTTCTGAAGTGGCTTTGAGGGCCCTATATGTTAGAAACCCCCTATAAATCACACTATTTTAAAAACTGAACCCCTCAAAGTATTCAAAACAGCATTTAGAAAGTTTCTTAACCCTTTAGGCGTTTCACAGGAATTAAAGCATAGTGGAGGTGAAAATTTACAAAAAGCACCCTAACATTTGTAAGGCAATGTAACGTCTATGGCCGCGGACCGTCGTTCTGACTTACGCTCTGACGACCGCGGCCATGGACGTGTGAGTTCTAGGCAGCATCTCCCTCCTGAGAGACGCTGGCACTCACTTCCTGGTTCGGAGACTGTCTACCGCAGGGCGTGCGCGCCCGCACGGCCTTAAAGGGCCAGTGTGCGCACAGTTGCAGAATATCTGCAATTAGCCCAGAATGCTGCTGGACCATAAAAGGGGCTCTGCCCTCTTGATCCTTGCCTGAGCGTTGTTGTGTTACCTAAAGTTTGTCTTTGCAAATGGTCTCCTAGTGTTTTCCAGTTCCCAGTGTTACCAGTTCCTGCTGCCTGTACCCTGTTTCCCATGCTACCGTGCCTCTGCATCTAGTGTGTCGCACCCCGCCGCGTGTCTGTCTACTGTCGGAGCCTCATCTTAGCCTGAATCCATCGATACTGTCTACATTGCCTCAGGTACCCTTTCTGAACTATAGACATTGCATTGTACCTGTTTGGCCAGCTGCTATCCCACTACGCGGTACGGCCCAGTGGGTCCACACTCCGCACTGTAACAGCACGCTCAGGCCATGGATCCTGCTGGTCAATTAAAGGACCTGTCATCCTCCCAAGCTATGCAGGCGGACCTGCAGGATCTGTGATCACGACAGGATCAACTTCTTGTGGCAGTAGACTCCATGGCACAGCAGCTAGCTGCTTCCTTCTCTGCTCCTGCTCCAGCTTCCCCAACTGATCCTCCTGCTACACCTCCTGGCAGCACCAGTTCTGATCCTCGGTTCTTGCTGCCACTGCCACCTCGTTTCAAGGAGACGCAAGCTAGTGCAGGGGATTTCTCAGTGTCATATCCACTTCACCCTGCACGCCAGAGCATTTCCTTCAGATGGAGCCAGGATCGCATTCATTACTTCTGTACTTACCGGCAAGGCCCTGGCGTGGCCGAATCCAATCTGGGAACGACAGGGACCCGAGACCCGAGACTTCCAGGGGTTCGTGCGGTTATTCAGTACTGTGTCCGAGGAGCCTGGATGAGTCTAGTCGGCAGCCTCCTCTATGCTGAACCTTCGCCAGGAGAACACCTCTGTGGGCGAGTACACCATCCAATTCCAGACCCTGGCAGGAGAACTGTCCTGGAACAACGAGGCGTTAGTAGCTTCCTTCTGGCATGGTCTGTCATCCGAGATTAAAGACGAACTTGCTGCTCGTGATCTACCATCTACATTGGACGACCTAATATTACTCGCCACCCGAGTGGACATGAGGCTCAGAGAGAGATCACAAGAGGTTTGTCATGAGAGAAGACTTCCTGGGTTGGCTCCCAACTTCCAGCAACCACTCTTGTCTTCATCTGCTGCTCCACCCGAAGTTCCGATGCAAGTGGATCGTCTCAAACTATCGGTCTGGGAGAAACAGCGCAGGCGCACTTCTAGACTCTGTCTATAATGCGGCCTCGCTGGCCATGTTGTGCGTCTGTGTCCCCAGAAGCCAAAAAACTCCAACACCTAGGATTGGTTGGAGAGACAACCCTGGGCGACACAGCATTTGATAGAGAACTCTCCTCCAAGCTGTTCATCCCTGTGACCATTGTCACTGGCGAGAGGCCCCATCTGGTCTCTGCCTATCTGGACTCTGGCTCCGCAGACATTTTCATACATAAAGACCTTGTGGATCTTCTTCATTTGCCTACTACCCTTCTCGAGAAGCCGTTGATCGTTGCCTTGGTGGATGGACAGCCGCTGTCTGACCCAATTTTGTATGTAACCAAGCCGCTGAGGCTTCAAGTGGAAGCCCTTCATTCTGAGCTCCTCTCCCTGTTTGTCCTGCCCAAGGCCGCCAACCCCATGCTGCTGGGTTTGCCTTGGCTCCGATTACACGCCCCAGTCCTGGATTGGAACTCCGGAGAGGTTCTCCAGTGGGGCCCCAAGTGCCTCAACCGCTGTCTGGGACATATCCATCCGCTTCAGCCTCCTCCGCATCAGTAGGGATGCCCTCCTGCTACTCTCAGTTCTCTGATGCCACCACATCGAGCTTATAATTGCCCTATTGACTTAATTCCTGATTCGTCCCCTCCTCGTGGTAGAGTATACCCTCTCTCCTTACCTGAAACCAAGTCAATGTCTGCCTATATTAAGGAGAATCTAGATAGGGGCTTCATACGTAAATCCTCATCCCTGACTGGGGCGGAGTTTTTAGTCAAAAAGAAGGACGGTTTCCTCCGGCCCTGCATTGACTACCGGGGTCTCAACCAGATCACGGTAAAGAACAGATACCCATTGCCTTTGATCTCCAAACTGTTTGATCGCATGAGGAGGATAAAAAAAAAATTCTAAACTACATGTAAAGGATTTGCCAGACACAGGTTCTGTGTAGACGCCCGTGGGCAATCAGTCTGCACCTGCTCCTATGTCTGTGAGACTGACTCCATCTTCCACCACTCAGGATGGCAGGCTTAGGCTCTCCCACTCCTATCACAGCCTGGCCAGATGGAGCTAGTTCCCGCCCACTGTCTATTTATACCTGCCTTTCCTGTTCCTCCTTTGCCTGTGATTCTTCTATGCTTGTTTCCTGGCTTGCTGCTGCTGCTTGTACTACTGATCCTCTGCTTGTTATTGACCTTGGCTTTCTGACCACTCTCCTGCTCAGCGTTTTGTACCTCGCTCACTCCTGGTTTGACTCGGCTCGTTCACCACTCTTGTTGCTCACGGTGTCTCCGTGGGCAGCTTCCCCGTTTCCCTAGCTTCTGTGTACCCCTGTCTGTTTTGTCTGTCTTGCACTTACTGAGCGTAGGGACCGTCGCCCAGTTGTACCCCGTCGCTCAGGACGGGTCGTTGCAAGTAGGCAGGGACTGAGTGGCGGGTAGATTAGGGCTCACCTGTCTGTCTCCCTACCTTGTCATTACACTAGACCTGCGGGGTGCTTACAATCTAATCCGGATTTGTCAGGGTGACGAGTGGAAGACTGCATTTAATACACGTGCTGGGGATTACGAATACCTGGTTATGCCCTTCGGTCTGTGTAACGCCCCCGCGGTGTTTCAAGAATTTGGCAGTGATATTTTCCATGATCTCCTCTATGTCTGTGTTGTGGTGTATCTCAATGACATTTTGATTTTTTTTCCCCAGATACTGTAACTCATCAGAGACATGTCCGCCAAGTGTTGCTTCGTTTAAGGGAGAATCACCTATATGCCAAGCTGGAGAAGTGCGTGTTCGAAAGAAAGTCTCTACCCTTCCTGGGCTATATCATCTTCGATCAGGGCCTCAAAATGGATCCTTGGAAGGTAAAGGCTGTCCTGGAATGGCCACGCCCTCAAGGCTAAAGGGCCATACAGCGCTTCCTAGGATTCGCCAACTTCTACCGGCTGTTCATTCCCAACTTCTCCTCATTGACTGGTCCCATCTCTACCCTCACCAAAAAGGGCATGAATGCCAAAGAGTGGACTCCAGAAACAGAGGCCGCGTTCAAGAGCTTAAAGAAGGCCTAAACGTCAGCCTCAATTCTTCATCATCCTGATGTTATCCTACAGTTTTCGTTGGAGGTGGACGCCTCCTCTGTTGGTGCTGGCACACTTCTGTTCCAGAGAGGTTCCAACGGCAAAACTGTGGTATGTGGCTACTACTCTAAGCTGTTTTCTCCCGCAGAGCGCAACTACTCGATTGGGGTTCGGAAGATACTGGCCATCAAGCTAGCCCTGCAGGAGGGGAGACACCTACTAGAAGGTGCAGCTCATCCAACCCTGGTTTTCACGGACCACAAGAACCTCACCTATCTTCAGACGGCTCAATGGTTGGATCCTTGTCAAGCCAGTTGGTCAGTGTTCTTCGCTCGGTTCCAGTTCGAACTCCACTACCGACAAGAATGTGAGGGCCGATGCCTTGTCTAGGTTGTTCGAGACAGAGGATACTGTGGAGCTCCCACGGAATATCATTGACTCTTCCTGTATCATCTCTGTCAACCCTCTGCAAGTTAGAGACATTCCTCCAGGAAGGACCATTGTACATCTGTCAGACAGAGGAAGAATCCTTCGCTGGGGGCACAGTTCCCAGCTGGCAGGTCACGTGGGTGCCCATAAGACCCGAGACCTAATTACCCATCAGTTCTGGTGGCTCACACTGCCCAAAGAGGTCATGGACTTTGTCTCCTCCTGTACGGTGTGCGCAGCAAATACAGTTGCCCGCTCCAGACCAGCTGGTCTGCTCCAACTACTTCCTGTGCCTGATGCTCCCTGGCAACATATTGCAATGGACTTTGTCACAGATCTGCCTCTCTCTGCTGGGTGCAGTGTGGTCTGGGTGGTGGTGGATCGATTTTCGTAGATGGCTCATTTTGTTCCACTGACTGGTCTTCCTTCTGCTTCCCGACTGGCCGATCTCTTCGTCCAACACATCTTCCGTCTGCACGGCTTGCATATTGTCTCGGATCGAGGAGCCCAGTTCACCTCGAAGTTCTGGAGAGCACTCTGCGGTCTCCTCTGTGTAAAGTTGGACTTCTCCTTGGCCTACCATCCCCAGTCCAATGGTCAAGTCGAAAGGGTTAACCAGATTATGGAGAACTATCGGCGGCACTTTGTCTCCAGGCGGCATGATGACTGGGTACAGCTGTTTCCGTGGGCTGAGTTCTCCTATAATAACCATACTAGTGAGTCCACCACCTCCAGTCCGTTCTTCATTGTCTACGGCCAACATCCACCAATACCTTTTCCTGTCTCTACTATGTCCCAGGTGCCTGCAGCTGACTCTACCTTTAGGGACTTTCTGCAAATATGGCAAAAGACCCGATCTTCTATTCTGCTGGTGGTGGACCGCATGAAGAAAAAGGCAGACACTAGAAGACGAAAGCCTCCCCAGTTTCTTTCAGGTACGAAGGTCTGGCTGTCGTCCAAGAATATCCGGCTGAGAGGAAGGACGTTTTATTTGGTGGATTGGAGGGGATTTGGCCCAGAGGAGAGGTCTTTGGAGCCAGAGGAGAACATCGATGCCCCTGTCCCTGTGAAGAAGTTTCTCTCCCGCTCTGGCCCCAAGAAGAGGGGGAGTAAAAGGGGGAATACTGTAACGTCTATGACTGCGGACCGTAGTTCTGACTTACACTCTGACGGCCGCGGTCATAGATGTGTGAGTTCTTGGCGGCATCTCCCTCCTGAGAGATGCCGGCACTCACTTCCTGGTTCAGAGACTGTCTCCCGCAGGGCACGTGCGCCCGCGCGTGCATGGCCTTAAAGGGCCAGTGCGCGCACAGTTGCAGTATATCTGCAATTAGCCCAGAATGCTTCTGTACTATAAAAGGGGCTCTGCCCTCTTGATCACTGCCTGAGCGTTGTTGTGTTACCTAAAGTTTGTCTTTGCAAATGGTCTCCTAGTGTTTTCCAGTTCCCAGTGTTAACCATTCCTGCTGCCTGTACCCTATATCACATGCTACCGTGCCTCTGTGCCGTCAAGAGTTGGAGTCGTGTTGTATCCACCACTGCATCTAGTGTGTCTCACCCCCCCCCCCGCAAGCCTCATCTTAGCCTGAATCCATCGCTACTGTCTATATTGCCTCAGGTACCCTTTCTGAACTATAGACATTGCATTGTACCTGTTTCACCAGCTGCTATCCCGCTATGCGGTACGGCCCAGTGGGTCCACACCCCACGCCGTGACAGGCAATTTCTCCTGAGTTCGGCAATACCCCACATGTGGTCATTATTCACCGTTATTTATGGTTCAGAGTAGTTTCCCCTGGGAAAACTATCACAAATTATTCACTGAATAAATACCCATGGGGATTTTTGTACTTCAATAATAAATTCATAAAAAGCTTAAAAAAATCTAATACCAATGTATTGATATATAATTCTCTCGTGCTTGCGCACGTGACATTGACACAGGTTGTACAGACAGACCTATTGTGCAAATCTTTATAACAGGAATCATATGATGTTTTTTTTTGTATTTTTATGTGTGTTTTTAAATAATTTTTTTGTTTATTATTTCTTGTCAATCCCAATATTTATCTATATTAACCCATCTATCTAATATAGATAAATATTGGGATTGACAGGAAATAATACTAAACTATGAATAAATATTTATTTAAAAACCTTCTAAAAAACAAAAAAATTATTTAACACATATAAAAATATAAAAATAGACATCATATGTTTCCTGTTATTAAGATTTACACAATAAGTTTGTCTGAATAACCTGTATCGATGTAATGCCCACATGTGCTCATAAACTGCTGTTTGCACACACGGCAGGGTTCAGAAAGGCAGTAGAGCAATTTGGCATGCAGATTTTGCTGGATTATTTCTTGGGCGCCATATCGAATTTGCAAAACCGCTGAGGTACCAGAGTACAGTGGAAGCAGTAGCGTAGCTAGCAGGGGCAGGCGGGGTGGTGGTCCTCTGGGCCCACTGAGATGGTGGGGCCCTCGGCTCCTGACGCTTTGCTCCCGCCGCTCTACTCCACTCCCGCTGCTCCCTCATGCCGCTCTCATCATAACTGTGCACGGCCACGCTGTATTATTATTCACGCTAGCAGATGCTGCCCGCCAGGAGCAGAAGTAGCCTGTGTGCGAGGAGAGGATGAGCAAGCACCCCTCACCGATGGATCCATATACAGGGATAATGGCTGCTTTAAACAGGGATAATGGGGTTAATACAGGGATGATGGCTGGACTACCCATCATCCCTGTATATAACCCCCATCATCCCTGTATATATCAATCATCATCCCTGTATATACCAGCCATCATCACTGTACATAACCCCCATCACACCCGTATATACCAGCCTGGCTGGTATAT
Organism: Rhinoderma darwinii; assembly: GCF_050947455.1. NCBI lineage: Eukaryota > Metazoa > Chordata > Amphibia > Anura > Rhinodermatidae > Rhinoderma > Rhinoderma darwinii. Next base: position 214,844,243 of record NC_134687.1, on the reverse strand, counting down.
ATAGAGATCATGGAGGTTATATACAGGAGTGCTGCCTTCCTTTTGTTTTTCTATATATGGAATCGGGGTCCAAAGGCTTGCACCCAAAAAATTACAAATAAGGCGGTGAGCCTATAAGTGCTGATCTCCTTGTGTTTTCCAGGAATGATGGTTGATATATACATGGATGATGGGGGGTTATATACAGGGATGATGGCTGGTATATACAGGGACCATAGGGGGTTGTGTACAGGGATGATGGGGGTTATATACACGGATGATTGCTGCTCCAGCTATCATTCCTGTATATAACCTCCATCATCCCTTTATATAACCCCCATCATCCCTGTATATAATGTTAATCATCCCTGTATATACCAGCCATCATCCCTGTATATAACGTCCATCATCCCTGTATATACCAGTCATCATCCCTGTATATACCAGCCATCATCCCTATATACACCAGCCATCATCCCTGTATATAACGTCCATCATCCCTGTATATAACACCATCAACCCTGTATATACCAACCATCATCCCTGTATATAATGCCATCATCCCTGTATATACCAGCCATCATCCCTGAATATAACGTCTATTATCCCTGTATATACCTGATATCATATATATATATATATATATATATATATATATATAACACCATCATCCCTGTGTATACCAACCATCATCCCTGTATATACCAGCCATCATCCCTGTATATAACGTCCATTATCCCTGTATATACCAGCTATCATCCCTGTATATAACCTCCATCATCCCTTGATATACCAACCAGGCTTGTATATATTTTGATCACTTTTTATTCAATTTTTTGGCAACCAAGGTGACCAAAAAGCCTACAATTCTGACAATGCTTTTTATTCTTAATTTTTACAGTGCTCACTGTGCGCTATAAATAAATGTATTTACTTTATTTTGCGGGTCGATGCATATACAGCAATACCATATGTATATAGCTTTTTTTAATGTTTTGCAGCGTTTGCACATTAAAATAAAAAAAAAAATTTTATAATTAATTTTTTGTGACTCCATATTCTGAGAGCCATAACTTTTTTATTTTCCAGTCAAAAAGTCTGTGTAAGGGCTTGTTTTTTTGCGGGACGGGTTGTAATTTTTATTAGTACTATCTTGGGGTACATGCGGCTTTTTGATCAGATTTTATTCTATGTTTTTGGAGTGGTAGTGACCAAAAAATAGTGATTCTGGCATTGTTTTTTATTTCTTTTTTATTTACATTATAGTTTTATAGTTTGGGTCATTACGGAGAAGGTGATACCAAATATGTGTACTTTTTTTAACCGTTTCATTTTTTTCCTATAATAAATGACTTATTATAGGAAAAAAGGCAGTTTTTATTTTTTTAACTTATAACTTTTATTTTTACACTTTTGTACAACATTTTTAAAACTTTTTAAACTTTTTTTTTTTGTCTTACTAGGGGACTTGAAGGCCTGCACCTCTGATCTTTACTCTAATACATTGCACTACCCACGTAGTGCAATGCATTAGAGCTGTCAGTTATTCACTGACAGCAAGCCTATTAGGCTCTGCCTCCAGACGGGGCCTATTGGGCTTCCGTACGTGGCAGACCAGGAGACGATAGCAACTATCGGCACCCCCGTGATAACATCGCAGCGATGCCGGTCGGCTAGAAACCACTAAGATGCCGCGATCACTTTTAAAAGCAGCATCTAAGGGGTTATCGGCAGGGATCAGAGCTAGATCTGTTCCCTGACATTACAGCAGGGTGTCAGCTGTAACATACATCTGACACCCGCAGCTGATGGCACAGGCTCAGCTTCTAAGCCCACCGCCATCTTCCATTTGCCGGCGGGGCCTAACAGACTCCGTACTTGGCAGACAGGAGGCCATTTTTCGCCATTTGCCAACAGCCAATCGGCTAGCAAATTGGCTCCCTGGCTCTTTTTGCTGGGTAACCATTTTGTAATGCTGTGATTGGTCAGTCACTACTGACTGAGCAATCACAGCGAACACCAGTGGCGCCGCAATGCGATTGGTCCACTGCTGCATCATAGTGATATAACGGTTCTGTCACTATGTCTTTTGACAAGGTGACAGAACAAAACCATGATGTAACTGTACTTCATGGTGCCTTAAGGTAGGGCAAACCATGATGTACAGTTGCGTCATGGTGCGTTAAGGCTTGGAACGAGTAATTTTATTTTGGGCACAGTTGGTACACAAGGAGACATAGTCCACAACATTTTTGGGCAAGTAGGCCACCAGTTATACCGTGTTTCCCCGAAAGTAAGACAGTGTCTTACTTTCTTTTTATCCCCAAAAGCCCCACTATGTCTTACTTTCGGGGTATGTCTTATATTGGAAAAAAATTGTCGAATTATTATTTATTTTTTTTTCACAAACTTTATTTAACTGTTTTACATTATTTTTTTTAGTCCCACCAGGGGACTTCACTATGCGATGTGCCGATCGCATATATAATGCTTTGGTATACTTAGTATACCGAAGCATTATTGCCTGTCAGTGTAAAACTGACAGGCAACCTATTAGGTCATGCCTCCGGCATCGCCTAACAGGCAGATGCTGAAGGCAGACCTGGGGGTCTTTGTTAGACCCCCGGCTGTCATGGAAACCCGACGGCGACCCGCGATTTGTTTGCGGGGGCGCCGATCGGGTGACAGAGGGAGCTCCCCCCTCTGTCAAACACATTAAATGCCGCTGTCACTATTGACAGCGGCATTTAATGGGTTAAACTGCCGGAATCGGCGCGCGCTTCGATTCCGGCAGTTGCAGCAGGAGCCAGGCTGTGTATAACAGCCGTGCTCCTGCCGCTGATCGCGTGGGTACAGTCTCAGTACCCGCGCCATCACAGGACGGATATATCCGTCCTCCTGCGCGAACTAGCAGCTGCTGAGGACGGATATATCCGGAAGTGGGCAGGAGGCGGCAATACCTCCGTGTTTCCCCGAAAGTAAGACATATGTCTTACTTTCAGGGTACGGCTTATATTAGCCGACCCCCCTGAAACCCCCGATACGTCTTACAATCGGGGGTGTCTTACTATCGGGGAAACACGGTAGGCGAGAGATAAATTTCAGAAGCTTACGAATGCCTGAATGATCTGCCAGCTTGGAATTGTGACCCCAGATGAGAATTTTCTTCCTGTCAATAGGACGAACAAAAAATTTCCCAGGAGGAATGTCTTTAAAGGACCAGTGTCATGAAAAAAAAATTTTTTATATCCATTTGCTTTTAGTATTTTATTAATTTTTTTTTTATTTATTTGTGTGTTTTACTTTTTTTTTTTTTTTTCACTTTTTCTTGTCCATGGGGGCTGCCATTTTTTTTTCCATCTCTGTATGTGTAGATTAACGACACATACAGACATGGAATACGGCACATACAGTCCCATAGTGAATGCGAACGGGGCCCGTTCCATCCGCTATGCTGTACGCCATCTGTGTGGGAACGGCGCATGCGCCGCTCCCACACAGTCCGAATTGAACTGTGCAACGTCCGGCGCCATTTTCTTGTGGACCGGAAGTTGCGGCCGAACAGTAAGATTACTATTACCGGTCGCGGCTTCCACACTTGTGCACTTGGAGCGGAGGTAGCGGACGGACCGGAGGGAGCGGCGGCGGCAGGAGCAGGTTAGTTAGGTCTGTGTATGTACGTGTGTTTTACTGTGTGTTTACTACTGTATGTTAACCTACTACACTGTGTGTTAGCTCAAAAAATGGCGACACACAGTGTAGGAGGTTTGACCGTTCAATCCCCTCGTTTCTCCCGGCACTAGCCAGGATAAAGGAGGGGGGATTCTGAGAGATCACTAGAGCGAGTGAGTTTTCTCAAATTTTGCAGCATAAAGCAATGTGGTTGCTTTACCACATGCAATGCTGCAATTTTGGGAATTGCTCCATCTAGTGACCAGCGCTGGGAAATGTTAAAAAATATTTTTTGCTAGCGACACATTACCTTTAATCTGCAGAGGATTAACAAGAATAATACTGGAAGGGTCAATGATATGCTGAGGATCCTCTTCAGCGTCATCTGTCTCAAACGAATGAGATAGTGCATCAGCCTTGACATTTTCATCAGCTGGACGGAAATGGAGTAGGAATTTGAATCTGGCAAAGAAAAGTGACCACCTGGCTTGACGAGGGTTCAGGCGTTATGCAGACTGTAAGTAAGTGAGATTCTTGTGATTCGTGCACCTAATAAATGGATGGGGAGACCCCTGTAGCAAATGTCTCCACTCTTCTAAGACTAACTTGTTGATGGCAAGTAGTTCACAAACCCCAATGGAGTAGTTTATTTCTGTTGCTGAGAAGAGTTTAGAGAAGAAGCCACTGCAGACCGTATTACCCTTGGCTATCTTTGAAAGAGAAGTGCTGCAGCACCAATGGAAGAAGCTTCGACCTCCAACGAGAACTACAGAGAAACATCAGGATGGTGAAGAACAGAGGCAGAAGTGAAGGCCCTCTTGAGATTAGTAAATGCCGGCTCTGCTTCAGGGGTGAAGACTTTAGCGTTCACATCCTTGGTGAGATCAGAGATAGGGGCGGTAAGCAAAGAGGAGTTTGGGATGAACTGGCGATAGAAATTTGTGAATCTTAGAAATATTTGTATGGCACGGAGACCTTGAGGACGTGGCCACTCTAAGACGGATTTCACATTTTCTGGATCCATCTGGAGTCCATGATCGGAAACTATATAGCCTAGAAAGGGCAAGGATTTCCTTTCGAATACACACTTTTCTAGTTTGGCGTAGAGGTTTTTCCCCATTAACCGGGACATGACTTGGCGAACATGCTTCCAGTGAGTAGTCAGATCTGGTGAGTAGATCAAGATATCGTCCAGATACACCACCACACAGACATACAGAAGATCCCGGAATACTGTATGTAGTTAACGAATTCCTGGAACACAGCTGGAGCATTACATAATCCAAAGGGCATCACGAGATATTTGTAGTGACCGTCTCTGGTGTTGAATGTGGTTTTCCATTCGTCAAGTTATAAGCCCTGCGTAGATCCCGCTTTGTGAAAATCTTGGCCTCACGTATTCTGTAGAAGAGCTCTGAGATCAGTGGTAAGGGGTACTTGTTTTTGACAGTCATTTGGTTCAAACCATGATAATTGATACAAGGCTGGAGCGATCCATCTTTCTTTTCCCCAAAGAAGAATCCGGCTCCGGCTGGAGAAGTAGATTTACTGATAAACCGTCACTCGAGGTTCTACTTGAAGTATGCCGACATGGCTTGGGTTTCAGGCAGAGAGAGAGGATATACCCGTCCATGAGGAGGTGAAGTCTCGGGAAGCAACTCAATCGGACAGTCGTAAGGACATTGGAGAGGCAGCACCTCAGCCTCCTTCTTGCTGAAGACATCTGTATAACATGCATACTATGGAGACAGACCAGGGAGTGACTGAGGGACCAGAGAATGAACAGGATGAACCTGCGGCAGCCAGCGGTGTAGACATCGGGTTTCCCACTGAAGAATTTCTCTGGAATTCCAGGAGAGGAGCGTGTTGGTGAAGCCATGGTAGGATTGGGTTAAAAGTTTTAGGCAGAACATAGTAGGCTATTTGTTCCAAGTGTAGAACGCCCATTTGTAACCTTAAAGGTTCTGTGATGGAGAGAATTGGATCTGACAATGGTTGACCATTCACAGAAGCTACCGCTAGGGGTTTCTCTAGAGGACTCGTGGGCAAGTGGAGATGGTCTACTAAGGCCTGCTCAATGAAGTTCACAGCTGCTCCAGAGTCCAGATAAGCGAAATCAGAATGTGAATCTTCACCTGAAGAGCTTGTTACAGGAACAGATAGTTTAGGAGAGAATTTTGCAGATGGCATTGGTCCACCTAGGGTAGTCTCTCCTATCAACCTTAGGTGCTGGAATTTCCCGGCTTCTGGGGACATTGGCGCACAAAGTTACGCTTGCAGCCACAGTACATACATAGGCTAGCAGAATGTCTGCACTGCCGCTCTTGGTCAGACAGTCTGACTCTGTCCACTTGCATAGATTCTTCAGGTACAACAGCAGAAGAGGGTAGCAGGAGTCTTTGAAAATTAGGTGCCAGTCTGTAGGACCTTCTCTTTTGGAGAAACTCTTGGGAACGCTCTCGGAACCTCATGTCCATGCGTGTCACCAGAAGAATCAGGGCATCCAAGGTAGAAGGCAGATGATGACCAGCCAGTTCATCCTTGATTTTACCAGCTAATCCTTGCCAGAAGGTTGCCACTAGGGCCTCGTTGTTCCTAGTGAGCTCCGCTGCTAAAGTACGGAACTGTATGACGTACTCTCCTACCATCAATTCCCCTTGGCAGAGAGTCAGAAGTGAAGCAGCCGCTGAAGCCGTATGGCCCGGTTCCTCGATCACTGTGCGAAAGGTATCAATGAGCATTTGCAGATTGGAAGACTCCAGCCCCTCAGATAGGATTCGCCCATGCTAGAGCTTTGCCCGACAGTAGGGAGACAATAAAGGCTACTTTGGTCTGATCAGATGGGAACAGATGTGCATGCAGCTTAAAATGAATTTTGCACTGGTTGAGGAAGCCTTCGACAGATTCTTGAGGTGGTCCCGGCTGAGTAGCTGCTGGCCAAACAGACAAGAAACAGGCACTGGTAGATGCTACCTTGAAGGATGGAAGCTGACAGTGGATCACTGGTCACAGGTGGGTAGCGGGTAGTTGGGCACAGGCAGATAACTGATAGCAACAACGAACTGGATACAGGCTGGTAGCGGAAAAATGGATACAGGCTGATAACAGATGGCAATAGTAGACTGGATACATGCTGGTAACTGTCAACTGGATACAAGCTGATAACTGATTGCAATAGCAGACTGGAATCAGATGCATACAGGAACCTTCGCTCGCTGGATAACTCTCGGCTGCTCCAATATTGGTTCAGGCACCTGGTTGATAGTGAAGGTGCCTTAAATAGTCCTGGGGGCAACAGGGATTGGTGAGACACTTTTGAATTTTGCGCTTACTGGCCCTTTAAGAGGTGGCCAGCATGAGCGTGCGCACTAGGAACAGTGCAGCCACAAGCGGGGAAGACAGTCAGATGCCGGAGGCCTGGAAGATGGACAGGCATCCGGACAAGGTACGAGACCCAGCAGTGGGGAACGCTGGCAGGAGAGGCACCTGTTGCCGGCGTTACAGTAATATTATTTCTCTCAAGAAAGGCATCCAGGCCTTTTTCATTTTCATTTTCCATTGAATTAACCATGACAACTTCCTCTGGCAGAAGGGTCTATAGTCTTACTGCTCTTACAGTAAATAACCCCCTTCTATGTTGGTGTAGAAACTGTCTTTCCTCTAGACGTAGCGGATGCCCCCTTTGTTATAGTTAAAGTCCTGGGTATAACTAGATCATTAGAGAAATCTTTGCATTGACCTTTGATATATTTATACATAGTTATCAGGTTATTCCTCATCCATTTTTTTTCTAAACTAAATAACCCCAATGTTGATAATCTTACTGGGTACTGCATCCCACCCATTCCATTTATTACATTGGGTGCCCACCTTTGAACCCACTCAAACTCTACTATGTGCGCTGGTTCCCTAAACTGTACACAATATTCCATGTGCGGTCAGACTAGTGATTTGTGAAGTGGTAAAACTATTTTCTGGTCATGTGCATTTATGATTCGTTTGATGTATTCCATAATCTTATTTGCAGCTGTCCGACTCTAGTTGCTACAGTTAAGATTACTGTAGCAACCAGTCAATTAATATTCCTAAGTTATTTTAATGTAAGTTTAACCCAGTGTTTCCCACTTAGTCGGTAATGCTGGCATACATTTTCCTTTCCCAAGTAACCTTACATTTATCAGTATTAAACCTCATTTGACAGTTCTCTTCCCAAGCCTCCAACTTATCCAGATCCATTTGTAACATAATCTTTTTCCTCCTTTGTCTAAATTAATTTACACAATCTAAATATGTGCCGTTTAAATCCACCCTCTGTTTTCTATCAGACAGTTATTTATCCACTTACACACATTTTCCTCAGTCCCAGCATTGTCATTTTATATATTACCCTTTAGTGTTGTACAGTATGAATTGCTTTGGAAAAATCAAGATAAATAATATCCAATGACAGTCTAGAATGTACCTCCCCATAGAAGCAGATCAGATTAGTTACACAGTACCGATATCATAATTCATTACACTCAATGGGTTATTTGTGTAGTGCAGGACAGGACGCTCTTTGTAGCCTCTCTCCCCTTTGGCCAAGAGATGAGGGTCCTAAACAGCAGATCCCCCTCTATTAACTCAGAATTCCCTAATAGGGTATGTGGAAATGGATTTTCTCAACAAGTACAATTCATCACTTTTAGTGGTGTCCCATAAAAAGCGTTTATCCTTGAATATAAATGATCAATAATAGGCCTATAGTCTATTAAACTGCAGATCAGAGAGTAAGTAAGGTTCAAAATCGTAAAAAATTTATGTATTTTCACATCAAATTCCTGTGGTAAAGTAGAAGTTAGTCAGTTTTGAAAGTAATGATTCATATATTCAATTTATGAAGAACTTTACTTACAAAATAAGTCAATACATTTTACTTTTTCCCCAAGAAATTGTAAACATGGCTAAAGGGTTGTATACTGCCTGGAATGTAGTAAATATAGGTAATATATTATATATTAATAGGTAATTTTCCTAATATCATAGACTATTTTAGGTTCATACCCTGCCCAATGAGAAACATTATTGCTGTTCTTCCTATTGAAATAATTACTGTTCTAGCATGTAGTTTATGATGCATCATATCTACTATCAATTATTAACAGATTTATTATTAAATTGTTACATATATTCATTCTTTCTAATGAACATGTTCTGTTGTAAAAGGAACCATTATGATGAATAATTAATTTATTTACCATTGGTGGTGTTATTCATGGTACATTAGACACTTTTTACTAGTTTTTGTAGTTGTTTTTGTAAATCAAACAAGTTACCATTCAATGAAATTATACAGAGTGGAAGAGAAGCAGATGGGTAATTTAATGCCTTGAGGTTTAATAATTCAATGACCATGTTTTATGTCTAGTTTATTTTCTTTTTTAATGCTTTGTCATTCATTAGGCTTGTTACTTGGCTGCTCTGCTTTTAATTTAGGGTTCTAAATCCATCCATAGCTTGATAAATGTCTAAACATAACCGGCATTGGTCTTAGATACAATTATTCCATGCTAAACTGATACGCCAAATCAATTATTATACACAAGCCTGTGTTGGAAATATTACATAAATATTTTTATATAGCAATAAGTAAAATCTTTATGGTATTTTGCTTGTTGGTTAGGGCATGGCAGATTTACAATTGTACCTTCGTTTTCTTACAATAGAGAACTGCTCACTCCATAGGCGTATCCCGGATGCTTAAAGGGAATGTGTTGCCAGAAAAACATGTTTTTTTTTAAATTAAACATTTAGTGTGTGGGTGATTAAACATTGTTCAAATTTTTTTATTTTTTTCACGAGTCAGGAAATATTATAAATTAATTCTAATTTATAGTATTACCCATTTCTGGTCACTAGATGGAGCTATTCCCAAAATTGCAGCATTGCAAAATTGGGTAAAAAGCCCTCGCTCTAGTGAGCTCTCAGCATCCCCCCCTCCTTTATCCTGGCTAGTGCCGGGATAAACGAGGGGTTTGAACGGTGTAACCTCCTACACTGTGTGTCGCCATTTTTTGAGCTAACACACAGTGTAGTAGGTTTACATACAGTAGTAAACACACACAAACACGAACATACATTGAAATCTCTTACCTGCTCCTGCCGCCGCGGCTCCCTCCGGCCCGTCCGCTCCGTCTGCTGCCGCTGGTCCAAGTGCACAAGTCCGGAAGCCGCGACCGGAAGTAGTAATATTACTGTCCGGCCGCGACTTCCGGTCCACAGGAAAATGGCGCCGGACGGCGCCAATTTCAAATTGGACTGTGTGGGAGCGGCGCATGCGCAGTTCCCACACAGACGCCGTACACATAAGTGAATGGGACGGGAGCCGTTCGCAGTCCCTATGTGGCTGCCGTATTCCATGTCTGTATATGTCGTTAATCGACACATACAGAAATGGAACAAAAAATGGCAGCCCCCATAGGGAAGAAAAAGTGTAAAAATAAGAAAAAGTAAAACACAAACACACAAATAAATATAAACGTTTTTAATAAAGCACTAACATCTTTAACATATAAAAAAATAATTTGTGATGACACTGTTCCTTTAAGCCCTCTATCTAACCATCAATGGGTTCACAAGATATCTAATGACCATGTGTATATGCAGTGATATATATTAAGCAAAAAATGACCGCACTCCGGTATGGTTAGTGATAAAACAAGGGGACTTTATTCACCTCTGCAACTTTTAAGCCCAGTTCAATGTTGCCTTTCTCAAGCAATGTAACATGTGACTTAGACAGGTATATAAAGTGTACAGGTGCTAATCTTTATGTACAAAAAAGTTTAAAGTGCAAAAAGTGCAGTATTATAAAACATAAAATATGCCCATGTGTTATAATGTATCACTATAAATACATTACCCACAGATGTAAAATACATACATATATTCGTATACAAAGTTAATTCCCATTATTTACATCAAATGATGTCCAGCTGTATTTTATTATTAGAAAACCGACTCGCCACTTGAAAAATTATAACTCCCACCAAACAATGCTGTTTCTCACGGCGTGCTGCCGTTCTCACTGCGCATGCCCATTAGATTGAAATGCCCACAAAAGAATGACGAAAGCACAAGCTACACTGGCGTCTCACGCCTCCCTGTAAGGCTAGGGCATGCGCCATCAAGACATGTCAATGATGTAGTTATATTAATGTCATTAGTGGGCCTTATAAAGTTTCAATATTACTAACTTGCCAACACTAGAGTACATACACAGTCGAGTGACATTTTTATGACCACCTCCTACTTTCGCCCATAAAGGAAGTGATGTGTTGTGGGCTGGCTTGGTGGGTATATAAGGTGTGCGATAGACTGTCTGAACACATACAACTCGTTGCCATGGGTAAAAGGGGTGATTTATCAGAGTTGCAAAAAGGGATGATTATTGGCTTTCAGGCCGAGTGGCAGTATTTCGCAAACAGCGCAGTTTGTGAGCTTTTGGGTGCTGCCGTGGTGAAAGTGTATCGTGGGTGGACAAATGGCACCATTGGGAATAACCGACGTGGAAACTACGGAGTACCACGTGCCATTGATGTGATTGATGAACGTCGGCTACGAAGGTGCACGAGGGCCTAACGACACGCCATAGAGCAGCTCACCGTGAAAATAAACCTACCAGACCTGTGTCTAAAGCAACAGTTCAGCAAACCCTACTGCGTATGGGGCTCCGAAGCAAACGGATGGTCACTGCTCCTATGCTAACAAAGGTGCATCGGAAAAAAAGGCTTCAATTTGCAAGGCAGTATCAGAATTGGACCACCGATGATTATCAAAGGGTTGCCTTCTCCGATGAGTCACGTTTTCTGCTTCATTGAACAGATGGGCGTTGGCGTGTCAGGCGAGAAACATTAGCGAACAAACACCCTGCAATCATTGTCGGAAGAACACAAGCTGGTGGCGGAAGCGTTATGGTCTGGGGAATTTTTTTATGGTATTCTCTGGGCCCACTCATCCATGTGAAAGACACTTTGAACCGATTTGGGTATAAATCCATTGTTGCAGATGACGTCCACCCATACGTGCTGTTTGTCTTCCCTGGGGCAGATGGAATCTTCCAGCAAGACAATGCGACATGCGTCCGACAGTATTTGGAACAGCATGACCAAGACTTCCAAGTACTTTTCTGGAACCCGAATTCGCCAGACTTTAACCCAATTGAGCATCTGTGGGACCACCTCGATGATCTTGTTCGCTTTATGGATCCTCCCCCCACGCACCCTCCAGCAAATGTGGGATGCACTGCAGATACCTGAGACAACCTACCAGCACCTTATTGAGTCACTTCCAGCCCGTCTAGCTGCTGTCCGTGCTGCACATGGTAGTTACTCTGGATATTAGCTGCTGGTCATAATAATGTGACTCGACTGTGTATATTAGATACGGCTTTAAGGAAATGCATATTGGTCTCTAAATAATTACCCTCGTACAGAGTTCACACTCTGGAAAACCCCTTTCAACAGGAAATATGGTTGCCATGGTAAAAATGCTACCGGACAACATAGATGTGTATATAACACACCTCTATGTCCCACAAGTGTCAATCTCTGTATGACAAACGGGAACCCGCTATCATTAGCGGTTGAGGACAAACCTTACTTCAATTAAACGTGTCTGGTATGAAGACTTAGAAAATACAGATTGCTAATACCAGGGCATCTGAATATACAGTTTGACTTTGAAGCTCATGCTATTCAGGGTGCAAGTGGTGAGTCAAAGTTTTAGGCAATTGTGGAAAAATGCTTTTAAAAACAGAAGTGTTAAAAGGTTTCCATTTTATCAATTAACAAAATACAATGTGAATTAACAGAAAATAAATCTAAATCAAATAAATATTTGGTGTGACCACACTTTGCATTCAAAACAGCATCAATTCTTCTAGGTACACTTGCACACAAATTCGGAAAACGAACTCGACAGGGAAGCTGTTTCAAACATCTTGAAGAACTAACCACAGATCTTCTGTGGATGTAGGCTTCCTCAAATACTTCTGTCTCTTCATGTAATCCAAGACTGACTCGATGATGTTGAGATTAGGGCTCTGTGGGGGCCATATCATAACTTCCAGGGCTCCTTGTTCTTCTTTACGCTGAAGATAGTTCTTAATGACATTGGCTGTATGTTTGGGGCCGTTGTCCTGCTGCATTATAAACTTGAAGCCAATCAGATGCCTTCCTAATGGTATTGCATGATGGATAAATGCCTGCCTGTTTTTCTCAGCAGAGGACACCATTAATCCTGACCAAATCCCCAACTGCATTTGCTGCAGTGCAGCCCCAAAATTCCAAGGAACCTCCACCATGCTTCACTGTTGCCTGCTGGCACTCATTATTGTACCACTCTCCAGTCCTTCAGCGAACAAACTGCCTTCTGTTACAGCCAAATATTTCAAATTTTGACTCATCAGTTCAGAGCACCTGCTGTAATTTTTCTGCAACCCAGTTCCTATGTCTTCAGGCACAGTTGAGAGGCGTGGCCTTATTTTCACGTCGATGGTATGGCTTTTTGGCCGCAACTCTCCCATGAAGACCACTTCTGGCGAGACTTCTACGAACAGTAGATGGGTGTACCTGGGTCCCACTGGTTTCTGCCAGTTCTGAGCTGATGGCACTGCTGGACATCTTCTGATTTCAAAGGCAAGTAAGCATGATGCGTCTTTGATCTGCTGCACTAAGTTTCTTTGGCCGACCACTGCGTCTACAGTCCTCAACGTTGCCTGTTTCTTTGTGCTTCTTCAAAAGAGCTTGAAAACACATCTTGAAACCCCAGTCTGCTTTGAAATCTTTGCCTGGGTGAGACCTTGCTGGTGCAGTATAACTACCTTGGGTCTTGTTGCTGTGCTACCTTGTGTCTTGCCATGGTGGACCTGTGACATGGAACTGTCTACCACAACCTCACCTTTGTAGCAGAGTTTGGCTGTTCCTCACCCAGTTTTAAGCCTCCTGCACAGCTGTTTCTGTTACAGTTAATGACTGTGTTTCAACCTACATATGAAAATAATCATCATTATCACCTTTTTGGTATGATTAGTTAATCATACACCTGACTATAATCCTACAAAATCCATGACTTTGTGCAATTGTACCTAGAAGAATTGATGCTGCTTCGAAGGCAAAGGGTGGTCACACCAAACATTCATTTGATTTAAATTTCTCCTCTGTTCACTCACTTTGTATTTTGTTATTTGATAAAAAAACTAATAGCACTTCTATTTTCAAAAGCATTCTTACTTTGCAGCATTTTTGCACAGTACTGTGTATGTATGTGTATATATATATATATATATATATATATATATATATACTACCGTTCAAAAGTTTGGGGTTACCCAGACAATTTTGTGTTTTCCATGAAAACTCACACTTATATTTATCAAATGAGTTGCAAAATGACTAGAAAATATAGTCAAGACATTGACAAGGTTAGAAATAATGATTTTTATTTGAAATAATAATTTTCTCCTTCAAACTTTGCTTTCGCCAAAGAATGCTCCATTTGCAGCAATTACAGCATTGCAGACCTTTGGCATTCTAGCTGTTAATTTGCTGAGGTAATCGGGAGAAATTTCACCCCATGCTTCCAGAAGCCCCTCCCACAAGTTGGATTGGCTTGATGGGCACTTCTTGCGTACCATACGGTCAAGCTGCTCCCACAACAGCTCTATGGGGTTGAGATCTGGTGACTGCGCTGGCCACTCCATTACAGATAGAATACCAGCTGCCTGCTTCTTTCCTAAATAGTTCTTGCATAATTTGGAGGTGTGCTTTTGGTCATTGTCCTATTGTAGGATGAAATTGGCTCCAATCAAGCACTGTCCACAGGGTATGGCATGGCGTTGCAAAACGGAGTGATAGCCTTCCTTATTCAAAATACCTTTTACCTTGTACAAATCTCCCACTTTACCAGCACCAAAGCAACCCTAGACCATCACATTACCTCCACCATGCTTGACAGATAGCGTCAGGCCCTCTTCCAGCATCTTTTCAGTTGTTCTGCGTCTCACAAATGTTCTTCTGTGTGATCCAAACACCTCAAACTTCGATTCGTCTGTCCATAACACTTTTTTCCAATCTTCCTCTGTCCAATGTCTGTGTGCTTTTGCCCATATTAATCTTTTCCTTTTATTAGCCAGTCTCAGATATGGCTTTTTCTTTGCCACTCTGCCCTGAAGGCCAGCATCCCGGAGTCGCCTCTTCACTGTAGACGTTGACACTGGCGTTTTGTGGGTACTATTTAATGAAGCTGCCAGTTGAGGACCTGTGAGGCGTCTTTTTCTCAAACTAGAGACTCTGATGTACTTGTCTTGTTGCTCAGTTGTGCAGCGGGGCCTCCCACTTCTCTTTCTACTCTGGTTAGAGCCTGTTTGTGCTGTCCTCTGAAGGGAGTAGTACACACCGTTGTAGGAAATCTTCAGTTTCTTGGCAATTTCTCGCATGGAATAGCCTTCATTTCTAAGAACAAGAATAGACTGTCGAGTTTCACATGAAAGCTCTCTTTTTCTAGCCATTTTGAGAGTTTAATCGAACCCACAAATGTAATGCTCCAGATTCTCAACTAGCTCAAAGGAAGGTCCGTTTTATAGCTCCTCTAAACAGCAAAACTGTTTACAGCGGGGCTAACATAATTGCACAAGGGTTTTCAAGTGTTTTCTAATCATCCATTAGCCTTCTAACACAGTTAGCAAACACCATTAGAACACTGGAGTGATGGTTGCTGGAAATGGGCCTCTGTACACCTATGTAGATATTGCATTAAAAAACAGACGTTTGCAGCTAGAATAGTCATTTAGCACATTAACAATGTATAGAGTGTATTTCTGATTAATTTAATGTTATCTTCATTGAAAAAAACTGTGCTTTTCTTTCAAAAATAAGGAAATTTCTAAGTGACCCTAAACTTTTGAATGGTAGTAGCTCAACAGCAACCCTGCTGCCGGGCCTTATAAGCCCCTTTGGCTCCAGGCCACATCCCTCCTCATAGACACAGCCTGCGACAGAAACCACCACACAGCACTGCAACTATGTGGACAGATAATAAAAGCTCAGCTTTCCTTGTGGTCCCAGTGAAAAGACTCAAAGCAAGTCTCCTCTTTAAAACTATAAAGAAATAGAATAAAGTGGCATCCATGTGGGTGATGTTTCTCTAGAAAGTCCTTTCATCCAATTAAATCTTTGGCTTCCCTATGTAATAATAGGTAACATGTAGACCTTTAAAACTTGCTAACTGCTGCATATTTGTTACTTGAGCCTGTGTTTAGGTGGCCTCTCCAAATCCGTGCACACAAAATAACAATGTGCATAAGGCCCTGGTGATAGACATAAATAAAAATTTGCCGCCCAATGTGCAAACCATGCGGTTGTACGACTGTAGTTCACCATTAGAGTGTGGTGTTTGGATTTTTATGGCAATAAAGTTTAATTTTAGTCTTGTTAGAATCTTTTATATTCCATTTTACAGTCTCCCACATACCGCTTAGCAAACTGCCAAGATGTCTAATGAAATCTTATATCTATTTAATAATAATAGTTATTCCAGAATATACACAAGTCTTATACAATTATATTTTAAACTAATAACCCCATACTACAGTTACATGGTGACCTTTCAAAACAAGGGGAATTACATTTTAGCACAGTGTTTTATTATCCTGGTACATAATCATTATGGATTAATATATCACGCCTTCATGTATATTTGTGCAATACAATGTTTACTTACATATTGATTCTCCGGTCTTTTGTTAAAGCCTACAAATTACTATGATATGAAGTATTTTTCCTGGCATCTTTTCATCTTTTTGGCACAATATGTCTCTGTTATAAGTACACAATGAACAGTGTCTTACAACTGTGTTGACATTGCCTCTAGAATCATCTATTCTATAAAGACTAGAATAGAATCGTCTATTACACACATTACTACGTTTTTATAAATTCTGAAAGATGCTTAGCATAAGATAATGTATATAAAAGAAAAATAGGCATTTCAATACTATTTGGAATTTAAAGATTGAACTGTTTAATTACCTATGTATCATTATATACTGTAAGAATATAGGAATACTCATATTTATAAAGAGTAATGATATGGAATATTGGAAAGCAATCATTTCTTACATCAGAAAAAAATATTACATGAGATATATTATACCATAATATGCATAAACATTGTTATTATAATGATGGGGGTAAGGAAACAGACAAGTGAGCCCTAATCTACCCGCCACTCAGTCCCTGCCTACTTGCAACGACCCGCCCTAGGTGACGGGGTACAACTGGGTTGACGGTCCCTACCCTCAATAAGTGCCCGACAGACAAACAGACAAGGGTACACAGAAGCAAGGGAAAAGGGGCAGTTGCCCACGGAAACACCGTGAGCAACAAGAGTGGTGAACGAGCCGAGTCAAACCAGGAGTGTACGAGGTACCAAACGCAGAGCAGGAGAGTAGTCAGTAAGCCAGGGTCAATATGAAGCAGGGTCAAATGGTTCAAGAAGCTGCAGCAGGGCCAGGACACAAAACAAGAATCACAAGCAAGGAGGAACAGGAAAGGCAGGTATAAATAGACGGAGGGTGGGAGCTAGCTCCGTCTGGCCAGGCTGTGATAGGCTCTCCCACTCCTAAGCCTGCCATCCTGAGTGGTGGAAGATGGAGTCAGTCTCACAGACATAGAAGCAGGTGCAGACTGATTACCTATGGGCGTGGATACAGAAGCTGTGCCTGGCAGATCCTTAGCAGTTATTTATTAAAAAGGGTTTTCGCACCATTAGAAGTGATGACATATTATTAGGAAATAACATCACTTCCTGATCTTCAGTACCACAGCTCCTCACTAGACTTACAGCTCCTTCATTGTTGGCTGTGTTGGAGTTCCCCGCACAGCAGGTAGATGGGAACATGGATTAAAATAACTGGTTTGCAGAATCGGGGAGTAGCAGCATTTATTTTTATTTAGGGATCACAAGTGACCATTTTTGATTTGTGGGCAAAGAGTGGCCATTTTTCTATTAGGAGGCACAAACTGGGATTTTTTTTAGGGGCACAGTGTGTAGCACTATTACATTTAGGGGGTACACAGTGTGTACGAATATTATATTGAGGGCTATAGCATGTAGCACTATATTTAAGGACACAGTAAAAATACGTGCTGCAAAAGCAAGGAGCCAAACACATCTGGATGGCAAACTCTGAAGAAAAGAAGTCAAAGCCTGGAGAAGTCATCATAACATTCAGGGCCGGATGGAGAAGAAAAGGAAGGATAACAACTCCAGCCAGTGGAGACATCACCTGTGAGTCACTGAATGTAATGTTTTTTTCTTCTGGCTTTGTCTGATCAATACTATAGTCACTTATATGGTCGGCAGTGTGTTGATTGGTGGTAGCATTCTTGGCTTTTACCATTGTTAAGGTCATACTGAGAGCTGTCGTTTTAAGTGGTACTTATATGGCAAGGCCTAACTTGACTTTGCAATTGATCTCTGTACCACTTGATTCTGGTTCTCTATATATGAGCTTGGTTGTAGTGCATTAATCTTGGAGATTCGCTGCATAACCTTCCCTACACATTTATGGTAATAAATTTACATACACAGGTGCGTGGGGAAAGAATGTGTGTCGCATAGTTAGGGTGGAGGGTATGCATGTATTCATAGTGCGACAAAGCAGTTTAAAATTTTAGTCTGGGAGAGGGAGGAGGACACATATTTGGATAATTTCCAAGACATTACTCTTATACAATTACATGTATTTTCATTCCACATAGATATATAGTGTATTTGATATATTCGAATTATTTTATTTGGTTATAAAAGTAAGAATAATTTTCCACTGCGCGCTACATCACAGGGACCCTGCATTCATATCATTGTTGTCCAAGTAAGAAACCTGTTGTTAAATATTTGAATCCCATCCCTGGATGTCTAGGGCTAAGGATTACTTCTCAAACCAGAGCAGTTATTTCTTTTAAAATAAAGGGTGACTCTGGGGGTATATAATGCTGCCTAACACATGTTCTAATTGCTATTATAGTCTATGTACACTTCAGTTATCAAATGTGGATCTCATGGACTGCAAGTGCAGGAGGAGTTAATTGTTTACATATATTTCAGCCTTAGATGAGGGATACCTACAGAAAGATAAAGTGCCGTGAAAGCAATGATTTATTTTTACTAACCAAATGCTATTTATATACTATCAACAAATTCCACAGCCCTTCATATACAACGTATCCATTAGTCTCTGTCCCCATATATATGTGGGCCAATTTCTTAGCCAATTAAAATGATCTAATTTTTATTATAGTAGCCCAACTTCATTAAAAACCTATTATGTTCTATTAACCCATTCTATGTTAAATGTGACTGTGTTTTATCACGATACGTATTAAGCAATTCATCTGCTCTTTTGTGTCAAAGCTTGTATATTGGTCATGTATAAAGAATAACATATTGGAAATAAATTGGCATTACCCATGATATCCAATCCAATGTTTCATTTTATTCACTAACTTGAATAATAGTTGGGATATGTTTGGCCCTATGCTAATAACCACTGATTTTATATGCACTGGTTTATATACATGACACCCAGCCTACATGGACACATTGAAATAAACAAACATTCACACTCAGCCGAGTGACTGTGGAAAAATGGCTGGCGCTGAGCGAGTGTTCAACCGAAAGCTATCTAATGTGTATGACCAGTTTACGTTGTTGTTTCTGAATGGTAGGGGCATTGCTAGCACTAGGCCTTTGGGGCCCAAGCCTCGAATCCTCGGCCCAGTGCCCTGGATCCCCGGGCGACTGCCACATTCAGTGGGGCAGCTATCGGGTTGGCAGCGGTCGCAATTGCGACCGGCCCCGAAGCCACCGCGTCTATAGTAAGTTACTATAGTAACTGAGGCCTATGTAATAAAATACACGGGCCCTTGTTACTATAGTAGCGACACTATACTTACCCTCCTCCTCCCCGAGTGCAGCGTACGTCCTGACGTCTTCTCGCGTCACGACACTGTGCGCCGAGTATGACGCCATGACGCTGGATGGGTTCAGGACATCTGCTGCATCAGGAGCCGTAGAGGAGGGTAAGTGTATGCTGGTGCCCTGTATCTAAGTCTACCTTGTGGTAGGCTTAGATACAGGGTCTAACAGACCGTATCACACATGGGCCCTGTATCTACCACATAGTAGGCTTAGATACAGGGCCCCAGCAGACAGTAATCTTATACTGTATAAGATTACTGTCTGCTGGGGCCCTCTATCTAAGCCTAACATGTGGTAGGCTTAAAAACGGGGTCTAACAGACAGTATCACACATGGGCCATATATCTAAGCCTACCACATGTGTTACTAATGTTTTTTTTGTGTGTTTGTGTTTTTTTGTTTACAGATTTCTTTCATTGGACTATGTCGGATTCGAGGACTACCTCCTATGATGGCTTTTTTATTTTCTATTAAATAGTTAATGGGGGTTGTGTGTTTTTTTTGTATTTCAATAAAATATTTTTTCTATGTATTTGTATTTTCTTTTACACTTTATTACTACCGCCTTAGTAATGGCTGCTGGCTGATTGTCCATTACTAAGGAGGGGCTTAGTGTTATCCGGTGAAAAGGCTAACACTAACCCCCATTATTACCCGGTACCCACCGCCACCAGGGGTGCCGGGAAGAGCCGGGTATGATCCAGTGCCCGACCATCTGTAGTGATGGGCGGGCACTGGGGCGGCCGCAGGCTCGTATTATTAGGCTAGGAAAGCCCAAAAATAGTGGGCCTTCCCGTCCTGGTAATGCTAGGCTGCTGCTATGTTGTATCTGGCTAGTTATCAAAAATGGGGGGGACCCCACGTCATTTTTTTTTAAAATCAATAATTGAAAAAAAGAACGTGGGCCCCCCCCCCCATTTTTCATAACCAGCCAGTTACAAAACAGCAGCAGGCTAGCATTACCAGGATGGGAAAACCCTCTGTTTTTAGGTTTTCCCAGCCTAATAGTACCAGCCTATGACCGCCCCAGTTCCCGTCAATCACTACAGATGGTTGGGTACTGGATCGTACCCGGCTCTTACCAGCAACCCTGGTGGTGGTGGGTACCGGGGTAATAATGGGGGGTTAGTGTTAGCCTTTTCACTGGCTATCTGCCATTACTAAGGCGGTATTAATAAAGTTTAAAAAAATACAAGAACATAGAAAAAATAGAAATAAAAAACCCCCACACAACCCTCATTAACCATTTTATTGAGAATTAAAAAAATGCTGTTATTGAAGTAGTCCTCGAATCCGAAGTAGCCCAACATTCGAAACTGTAAAAAAACAGAAACACACAAAAAAAATTAGTAACACATAAAAAAGCAAAGCAATTATTAAACTTACCTTTCCTGGGTCCAGCACTGGAGCCGCAATGTCAGCGAGCTGGGCCCTATATCTAATCCTATCATGTGTGATACTGTCTGCTAAGCCACTGTATCTTATACTATCCACAAAAATAGGGTGATAGTGCTCCAGATATTCTTTCTCATATATATATATATATATATATATATATATATATATATATATATAAATAACAGGAACAGAGAACAAGTAACAGCACCAGGACTTCAGTATGAGGGAGATGTTGGTTTGAACAAAAAGTGGTCTCAACCACCCACTCATATATTTTTTTGTTCAAGACCACGGTGTAGACATAAATAGAAAGACAATAGATTAATTCAAATGCTAGTTACAATTTATTCCATACATTTCCCACAGAGAGCATATAATAAACATAAAGAAATCTCTAATTTACATAAAGAAGAGATCTATATATAATCCTTGGAACAAAATCAATTGAGAAACGTAACCTCTGCTCCCATGATGTACATCCCTTCATATAAGTTGGTATCTGTGAATAAAAAGAAGATTTCTTTAGAGTGAAAAAGTATACATATATAAAGATTATGGTTCAAATCTGTATTTATGTGAATTTAAAAACAATGATATGAAAAAATCCCACCTACACTCAAGAGAATCAATTGGATATGAATGTCTCGGACTCATGAAAGATCATGTCAAATATGCATGAACTTTCAAATATGTGGAAAATATGTGTAATCTACATTAAGTCCCTTTGGGGACATGGTTCCTCATCTGGACCGGTTCAGAGGATGAATTGAATCAATTTCATGTCTTTTTAAATGATATGTGTCAGGGGATCAAATTTACCATGATCTATTCTGGCTCTTCCATTGAATTTTTGGATACTAAAATTCATTTACAAGATGGTATTCTAACTACAGACATATTTTCTAAGAAAACTGATAGAAACAGCCTGTTGCACTATAACAGTGGACACCCTAGGGCTATGGTGAGATCATTGCCTTTTAGCCAACTTCTCAGAGTTAGAAGAATTGTCAGCAATGAAGATCAGTTATCCAAAAGAGTGGATGAGATGTGTAACAAATTCAGAAGTAGGGGATATCCAATCGATATGCTCAATATATATATAAGACAGACTATCACTATGGATAGACAACAACTCCTAGATAAACAGACAGTGGGACATAAGAGAAATGTTTGTATACCTTTTGTCTCAACTTTCTCCACATCCAGTTCAGAAATTGGGAATATTTTAAGAAGAGAATGGCGCCTATTGACTAGGGCTTTTCCCTTAATCAAGGAATTCCAAGAACCACCATTATTAGCATATCGTAAGGGTAGAACCATTAGAAATAGGTTAGTAAGGGCAGATATTGGATCTAAAATCAAGATGTCACAAAGTGTTTTGGCCCCTCCAAAACATGGATGTTTTCCGTGCCTGGGATGCAGTATGTGTAATCACATGATTAAGGGAGATAGCTTTTGTCATCCACAAACAGGTAAAACCTTTAAAATTCAGGGCTTCTATACCTGTAAAACCACCTTTGCAATCTATTTATTCAATTGTCCCTGTGGCCTATATTATGTGGGTGAGACCACCTCTGAAGTAACGCTTAGAATGAGGAACCATAAGTCTAGTATTAACACCAAGAGACGAGATCTACCAGTTTCTAGACACTTTGTAGTTTGTAGACACAATGTATCTCAAATGCGCTTTAAAATGATTGATTCTGTACCCCTAAATAGACGAGGAGGTGATAGAGAGCTGGCCCTTAAACGCAAAGAACTTGAGTGGATCTTTACTTTTGGAACCATGTCCCCACATATATTTTCCACATATTTGAAAGTTCATGATCATGACATGATCTTTCATGAGTCCGAGACATTCATATCCGATTAATTCTCTTGAGTGTAGGTGGGATTTTTTTCATATCATTGTTTTTAAATTCACATAAATACAGATTTGAACCATAATCTTAATTTTTTTATATATGTATACTTTTTCACTCTAAAGAAATCTTCTTTTTATTCACAGATACCAACGGTCTTGAACAAAAAAATATGAGTGGGTGGTTGAGACCACTTTTTGGGTGATATGATTACCTGTCTAATCAGGTTTAGCCGTTCTCCCCACTTATGTTGTAGCCCATGGCCATTATATTTACAGACTCCATATTGAGTCTTTTTGACATATACATATAATTATATCTCACATATATATTTATTGTGGGCTATTTATATAAAGAAACATATACTGCTGGTTACACACTCTTTTGAGTGTTATTCCATATTGACAAAGCATACGTCGGGACGGAATTTCCTTCTGCGCATGCGCGGCCATACTGCGTTCCAGGGATGCGTTCCACATGACGCACTTCCGGCAGTCCGCCATCTTGCGCATGCGCACTATCGATCGCGGGACGCCATGGTTTACTCCACGCTTCACCGAGAGCTGACACTGTAAGTTTTATTATATAATTCCTGTGTCTTTTCACTACAGCTGTGTTGGAAGACTCCCTCTGCTCCTCCCCTTCATTATGAGTTGATGTCATTTATTAGGGTAATTATAACATTACCTTATTTATCTTTGCATTATTTACTTAATATCAAGAGATGTTGTTTCTTAAACACATTCATTGGTCACATTGCTTGATATATTTTCACTCATATTATGATTATGTTTTTTGTATTAACCGATTTTTAATATATGTATTAATTGCACTATTTACTGTATACTCTGTGTATCCCTATATATATGTGGCACTATGCACTTTTAAAATTAGCTTGAGAAAGGTTCAGGTGTGAACCGAAACGTTGCTCATTCTTTCCACCTGGTGGTGAATAAACCAACATCTCCCTAATACTGAAGACCTGGTGCTGTTACTTGTTCTCTGTTCCTATTATCTCATTCCAAGGAGTTGATTCATCCTTCTACTGGTAACGTGCACATGGCCTGATGTTCAGTTTACCTTGAGTGCTATGTTTCCTGCATCTATATATATATATATATATATATATATATATATATATATATATATATATATATACACGCACACACTTTTGTTTTGGGGATGGACATTTATTAGTACAAGGATACTTACTGCTGCGGCACTGTATCCAAGTCTATCATGTGCGATACTGTCTGCTGGGGCCATGTATCTAAGCCTATCATGTGTGATGCTGTCTGCTGGGGCCATGTATCTAAGCCTAGCATGTGTGATGCTGTCTGCTGAGGCAATGCATCCAATTCTATCCAGCGGTGTAGCTATTTTGGGGGGGGGGATATATGTCTCGGGGGCCCCAGGTCTTTTAAGACCCTAGCAACGCCCCTGTTAAATGGCATTTATTCCTGTAATTTCTGTGGCTGGGGCACATCAGTGGAGTAAGGTTTCTTTTCATCCTCTTTTCAGAGATTAGCTTTTGTAAATACTGTTTTGGATATTATTGTTAATATGCATTTCAAGTAACTATGTAGTGACATCTTATATAAGCACTAACAAATATGTTTCTATTATACCTCTACCACTACTCGATACAACACTTTCACTAGCTGAACAATGACATAGTTTATAAATAGTTAATTGTTATCATTGTGCTCTCCTTTGTTCTCAGTGATTATTCATGTTAGCAATGTGGGACAACGGCAAAAAATATCATAAATCAATGCAGAGAATTGTAATAAAATACATCAAATTGTAGCAGCTGTACTATCTGCAAGTGAATATAAATCATCCGGCCCAATGTGTATGAGTCACACAAATGCTAACCATGGCCCAATTTCTTTACATCAGAGAAAGAAAAGTGTACATCAATATAATGCTGCTCACGAGGTTTAGCTGTGGACCACATCCTCAGTTGGCAATGCGAAAATGTCTTCAAAATCTAAAAAAAATAGTATTATCTAATTTATAATGTATGAGGATGATCATAGGCAACTGTATCAGTAAAGTTACAAAGTAGCACATGGTAATCAACAATTTTTTTATCATGCAGGGCATTGAAAATAGTGGGCTTTTCTGTTTGATGTCCATTAAAAAATGCAAAACCACAATATATTGTTCAGGCTATAAAAATAGTGTAACTCCAGGCAAAAAAATAATAATAAATTTTACTCATGCTGGCTACAATCTCCCCCTCACAATCATACTTATTCTGTAATGTTGATATTTTGGAGGTTGTAATGGCC
The DNA here is from genome assembly GCF_050947455.1 of Rhinoderma darwinii. Taxonomy (NCBI): domain Eukaryota; kingdom Metazoa; phylum Chordata; class Amphibia; order Anura; family Rhinodermatidae; genus Rhinoderma; species Rhinoderma darwinii. The sequence goes on along the minus strand of NC_134687.1, from coordinate 214,819,015 downwards.
TGCTTCCTCTATCATACCCAGACATTGACATGATCTGCTCGGTAATAGATATCAGGACATATTTTTGGGGTACAAATGGCTAGTAGATATTGTAATGCGAAAAACTAGGCAGATACATATCAAGGTGTAATACCAATAGTGGTGAACTTCAATCCATAAGCAACGTTTTGGCAGATGCAAAACTGCTTGAAAAAGGCAGTTGCATCTGTCGAAACATCGCTTATGGATTAAAGTTCACCACTATTGGTATTACACCTTGATATCTAGGAGTGTTGCCTATTTTTTCGCATTATATTCAGTAGGATATAGCCTTTATCCTTAGGCTTGCACCCACCTTTTTTCATATGTTGCTGCTCCAGACTTTCTTTTGTTTTAGTGGATATTCTAACTATATTGATGAAATCTCAGAAAAAAACGAACGAAAAAAAGCACAGAAACCATTAACCCGGTAGGTATTTTTACGGCGGCCGCAAACGGGCTTTATTCTGATGAAGTAGCCTTTTTACGGTGCTGCATCAGAATAAATAAGCAGAGCAGGGAGCCGTTAAATCTCCCTGCTCTCATCTACCAGAAATATAAGGGCTGGGAGCATACCTGCTCGAACATGCGAGATCGATATCAGTATTACCGTTTAACCCCTCACATGCGACGCTCAATAGCGAGCACCGCATCTAAGTGGTTTTGGAGGGAGGGAACGGGCTCCCTCTCTCACCCCACCAGCATCCTGCGATAAGTTTACCGGGTGCCGGTGTCTCCTATGGCAGCCTGGGGCCTAATAAATGCCCCCAGTTCTGCCTCTAGTTAATGTTTGCTAGACCATGCCAGAGGCATGGCCTAGCAGATGCCTGTCGGCTTTACACGGACTGGCAGTAATACATATTGCAGTAATACATATTGCAGTGTATTATAAAACCGATCGGATGATCGCATAGTGAAGTCCCCTAGTGGGACTAGTAAAAAAGTTTTAAAAAAAAGATAATAATGTTAAAAACAAATAGGTAAAAAAAATGAAAAACCCACGTTTTCCTCTTACAAAATGCTTTATTATTAAATAAGAAGTTCAAAAGTTACACATATTTGGTATCTCCGCATCCGTAACGACCCCAACTATAAAGGTATTACATTAATTAACCCGCTCAGTGAATGCCGTAAAAAATAAAATGAAAAACATTGCAAGAATTGCTGTTTTCTGTGAATCGTGCCTTAAATGAAAAGTGATAAAAAGTGATCAAAAAGTCGCTTGTACTCCAAAATGGTACCAATAAAAACAACAAGTAGTCCCGCAGAAAAAAAAAGCCCTCATACAGCTGAATCGATAGAAAATTAAAAAGTTATGGCTCTTTAAATATCGCTGTAATGGATCGGCCAGACACAGCTTCTGTGTCGACGCCCGTGGTTACTCACTCTGCACCTGCTCCTAAGTCTGGTCGAGTGACCCCTTCTTCCACCAATCAGCCTGGGAGGCTGAGGAGTGGGAGAGCCTGTCATAGCCTGGCCAGACGGAGCTAGCTCCCGCCCTCTGTCTTTTTATACCCTCACTTCCTGATCCTCCTTTGCCTGTGATTCTGTTTCCTGGCTGCTGCTGTTTACTACTTGTCTTCTGCTTCATATTGACCCTGGCTTGACTGACTATTCTCCTGCTCTGCGTTTTGTACCTCGTCCTCTCCTGGTTTGACTCTGCTCGTTCACTATTCTTGTTGCTCACGGGGTTGCCGTGGGCAACAGCCCCATTTCCCTTAGCTTCTGTCTACCCTTGTTTGTTTGTCTGTCGTGCACTTAGTGAGCGTAGGGACCGTCGCCCAGTTGTACGCCGTCGCTTAGGACGGGCCGTTGCAAGTAGGCAGGGGCTGAGTGGCGGGTAGATTAGTGCTCACCTGTCTGTCTCCTTACCCCGCCATTACATAATCACAGGCCCATATACCTTTTCTACCCTGGTCCCTGTCACAACTATGGACCCCCTTGAGACCCTGGCTCAGCAAATGCAGGGCCTCTCCCTACAGGTCCAAGCCCTGGCTCAGAGCGGCAACCAGCAAGATGCTACCCTGGTAGTGCCCCCCACCTCACCTCTTGAACCCCACCTCAAGTTGCCTGACCGGTTCTCAGGGGACCGGAAGACTTTTTTCTCCTTTCGGGAGAGTTGTAGGCTCTATTTCCATCTAAAGCCCCACTCCTCAGGTTCTGAGGGTATAATTATGTCCCGGCTCCAGGACAGGCCCCAAGAATGGGCCTTCTCCTTGGCTTCCGACGCCCCTGAACTTTCCTCTGTTGACCTTTTTTTTTCTGCTCTCGGGCTCATATATGACGAGACTGACAAGACTGCCTTTGCCGAGAGTCAGCTGGTGACCTTACGTCAGGGTAAGAGACCCGTTGAGGAGTACTGTTCGGACTTTAGGAAGTGGTGTGTAGCTTCTCGGTGGAATGACCCTGCCTTGAGGTGCCAGTTTAGATTGGGTGTGTCGAACGCCCTGAAGGACCTGTTAGTTAGCTACCCCTCTTCTGACTCTCTAGATCAGGTGTAATGACCGGGGGGTAAGGAAACGGACAAGTGAGCCCTAATCTACCCGCCACTCTGTCCCTGCCTACTTGCAACGACCCGCCCTAGGCGACGGGGTACAACTGGGCGGTGGTCCATGCACTCAGTAAGTGCACGACAAACACGACTAACATACAAGGGAATACAAGCAAGGGAAAGGGGCAGTTGCCCACGGCAACACCGTGAGCAACCAGAGTGGTGAACGAGCCGAGTCAAGCCAGGAGTGTGCGAGGTACCAAACGAAGAGCAGAAGAGTAGTCAGTAAGCCAGGGTCTGTATGGAGCAGGAACAAAGTTGAAGGAGCTGTAGCTGGGCCAGGAAACCACACGAAAAAGAATAACAAGCAAGGAGGAACAGGAAATGCAGGTATAAATAGACAGAGGGCGGGAGCTAGCTGAGTCTGGCCAGGCTGCGATAGGCTCTCCCACTCCTAAGCCTGCCAGCCTGAGTGGTGGAAGCTGGAGTCAGTCTCAGGGATGAAGATTCAGGTGCTGACTGATTAATTAAGGGAGTTAACCCCGAAGCTGTGCCTGGCAGATCCTTTACATCAGGTTATGGCTTTAGCGGTACGACTTGACCGACGTCTCAGGGAACGACAACTTGAACGTTTTTGTGCCTTCTCCTCTGGCTCCCCCATGATGGCTCCTGAAGTTCCGTTGCTTCATTCTTCCACGGAAAAGTCGGATGAACCAATGCACCTCGGGGCCTCCGTGTCTCCCCAACAACGTAGAGACTTCCGCAGGAAGAATGGTCTCTGCTTCTACTATGGAGAGGACAAGCATCAAGTGAACAACTGTCCTAGGCGTAAGAATAAGCAGCCAGAAGAACTTCCGCGCCTAAGTGATCATCGGGGAGGTCACTTGGGCGCACAGGTATTTCCCGTAAATATGAAACCTAATAAGATCTTGCTTCCCTTTCAGGTCTCTTTTGGTGGTAGGTCTGCTACCGGCAGTGCCTTCGTGGATTCAGGGTCTTCTGCTAATATTATGTCTGTGGAATTTGCTATGTCTCTAGCTATGCCATTGATTGATTTGCCTAAACCTGTCCCGGTAGTGGGTATCGACTCCACTCCTCTTGCTAATGGTTATTTTACACAGCATACCCCTGTTTTTGAACTCCTTGTTGGCTCCATGCATTTGGAGCAGTGCTCTGTACTGGTTATGCAGGGTTTATCGTCCGATTTGGTTTTAGGCCTTACCTGGTTGCAGTTGCATAATCCCACGTTTAACTGGACTACTGGGGATCTTACCAAATGGGGTAATGAATGCATGACGTCATGTTTTTCTGTTAATTCTATTTCTTTCCCTGAGGAGGTGAACACTCTACCTGAGTTTATTCAGGACTTTGCTGATGTTTTTTCTAAAAAGGCCTCTGAAGCGTTACCTCCTCATAGAGAATACGATTGCGCAATCGATTTGGTGCCAGGAGCTAAGCTTCCTAAGGGTAGGATATTTGATCTCACTTGTCCCGAATGTGAAGCAATGAGAGAGTATATCCAGGAATGCCTGGCCAAGGGTTACATTCGCCCCTCTACTTCGCCGGTAGGTGCTGGCTTCTTCTTCGTCGGGAAGAAGGATCGTGGTCTTAGGCCGTGCATTGATTACCGAAACTTGAATAAGGTCACTGCAAGGAACCAGTATCCCCTTCCTTTGATTCCTGATCTCTTCAATCAGGTTCAGGGGGCCCAATGGTTCTCTAAGTTTGATCTACGGGGGGCTTATAACCTTATCCGCATCAAAGAAGGGGATGAGTGGAAGACTGCGTTTAACACGCCCGAATGTCATTTCGAATACCTCGTCATGCCCTTTGGGTTGTGTAATGCTCCCGCGGTCTTCCAGAATTTCATAAATGAGATTTTAAGAGACTACCTGATGGTATTTCTTGTAGTGTACCTTGATGACATCCTAGTGTTTTCCAAGGACTGGTCCTCCCACATTGAGCATGTCAGGAAGGTGCTCCAGGCCCTTCGGGAAAACAAACTGTTTGCTAAAACCGAAAAATTTGTGTTTGGGGTGCAGGAGATACCATTTTTGGGTCAAATCCTCACTCCTCATGAATTCTGCATGGACCCTGCCAAGGTTCAGGCTGTGGCGGAATGGGTCCAACCTGCCTCCCTGAAGGCGTTACAGTGCTTCCTGGGGTTTGCTAATTATCACAGGAGATTTATTGCTAACTTCTCGGTCATCGCTAAGCCTCTTACGGATTTCACTCGCAAAGGGGCTGATCTCCTCCATTGGCCTCCAGAGGCGGTCCAGGCTTTTGAGATCCATAAGAAGTGCTTTATCTCGGCCCCAGTGCTGATTCAGCCTAACCAAATGGAGCCATTTATCGTGGAGGTTGACGCCTCCGAGGTGGGAGTGGGTGCTGTCTTGTCCCAGGGTACCAGGTCCCTCACCCATCTCCGTCCCTGTGCCTACTTCTCCAGGAAGTTCTCACCCACTGAGAGTAACTACGACATTGGCAACCGCGAACTCTTAGCCATTAAATGGGCATTTGAAGAGTGGCGCCACTTCCTGGAGGGGGCTAGGCACCAGGTAACGGTCCTTACCGACCACAAGAATCTGGTTTTCCTAGAATCTGCCCGGAGGCTAAACCCGAGACAAGCTCGATGGGCGTTATTTTTTACTAGATTCAACTTTTTGGTCACCTATAGGGCTGGGTCTAAAAATATTAAGGCTGATGCACTGTCGCGTAGCTTCATGGCCAGCACTCCTTCGGAGGAAGGTCCTGCTTGTGTTTTGCCCCCAGGTATAATCATTTCCTCTGTCGATTCTGACTTAGTCTTCGAAATTGCGGCTGATCAAGGTTCAGCTCCCGGGAACCTTCCTGAGAACAAGCTGTTTGTTCCCCTGAAATTCCGGCTAAGGGTACTCAGGGAAAATCATGACTCTGCACTATCTGGCCATCCAGGCATCCTGGGCACCAAGCACCTCATTGCCAGAGACTATTGGTGGCCTGGGTTGCTTAAAGACGTTAAGGCCTACGTCTCCGCTTGTGAAATTTGTGCTAGGTCCAAGACTCCCAGGTCCCGACCAGCGGGCTTACTATGTTCTTTGCCCATTCCTCAGAGACCTTGGACCCATATCTCCATGGATTTTATCACCGATCTGCCTCCATCTCAAGGCAAGTCGGTGGTATGGGTGGTAGTGGACCGCTTCAGTAAGATGTGCCACTTTGTGCCCCTCGAGAAACTACCCAATGCCAAGACGTTAGCTACCTTGTTTATCAAACACATCCTGCGTCTCCATGGGGTTCCTGTCAATATTGTTTCTGACAGAGGGGTACAATTTGTTTCATTGTTTTGGAGAGCCTTCTGTAAAAAGTTGGAGATTGATCTGTCCTTCTCCTCAGCCTTCCATGCTGAAACTAATGGCCAAACTGAGAGGACTAATCAGTCTCTAGAACAATATTTAAGGTGTTTTATCTCTGACTGTCAATATGATTGGGTCTCCTTCATTTCCCTCGCTGAATTTTCCCTTAATAACCGGGTCAGTAACTCGTCAGGGGTCTCCCCCTTTTTCTGTAATTTTGGGTTCAATCCACGGTACTCATCCGTTTCACCTGGTGGTTCTAACAATCCTGAGGTAGATGTCGTTCATAGGGAACTGTGCACAGTCTGGGCCCAGGTTCAGAAGAACCTAGAGGTGTCCCAGAGCATACAAAAGACCCAGGCAGATAGAAGACGTTCTGCTAACCCCTTGTTTGTGGTCGGGGATCTGGTGTGGCTGTCTTCAAGAAATTTGCGCCTTAAAGTCCCGTCCAAAAAATTTGCTCCCAGGTATATAGGGCCGTACAAGGTCATTGAAGTCCTTAAACCTGTCTCCTTCCGACTGGAGTTACCCCCGTCTTTTCGAATACACGACGTCTTTCATGCCTCCCTCCTGAAACGCTGCTTCCCATCCTTGGCTCCCTCGAGGAAACCTCCTGTCCCTGTTCTCACCCCTGAAGGGGTAGAATTCGAGGTGGCCAAGATTGTGGAAAGCAGGATGGTCCAAGGCTCTCTCCAGTACCTGGTCCATTGGAGAGGATACGGGCCTGAGGAGAGGACTTGGGTACACGCCCGGGATGTTCACGCTGCAGTATTGCTCAGGAGGTTCCATCTTCGGTCCCCCTATAAGCCAGGTCCACCTAGAAAGGGTCCAGTGGCCCCTCATAAAAGGGGGGGTACTGTAAAGGATCGGCCAGACACAGCTTCTGTGTCGACGCCCGTGGTTACTCACTCTGCACCTGCTCCTAAGTCTGGTCGAGTGACCCCTTTTTCCACCAATCAGCCTGGGAGGCTGAGGAGTGGGAGAGCCTATCACAGCCTGGGCAGATGGAGCTAGCTCCCGCCCTCTGTCTATTTATACCCTCACTTCCTGATTCTCCTTTGCCTGTGATTCTTTCAGTCTGTTTCCTGGCTTGCTGCTGCTGTTTACTACTTGTCTTCTGCTTCATATTGACCCTGGCTTGACTGACTATTCTCCTGCTCTGCGTTTTGTACCTCGTCCACTCCTGGTTTGACTCGGCTCGTTCACTATTCTTGTTGCTCACGGGGTTGCTGTGGGCAACAGCCCCATTTCCCTTAGCTTCTGTGTACCCTTGTTTGTTTGTCTGTCGTGCACTTAGTGAGCGTAGGGACCGTCGCCCAGTTGTACGCCGTCGCTTAGGACGGGCCATTGCAAGTAGGCAGGGACTGAGTGTCAGGTAGATTAGGGCTCATCTATCTGTCTCCTTACCCCGCCATTACAATCGAGACACAAAAACAAGTAATTTTGAAAAAAAATTGTTTTCACTTTGTAAAAGTAGTAATACATATAAAATATATATAAATTGGGTATCGTTGCAATCGTAACAACCCGCTGAATACAGTTATTGTGTATTTATACCAAATGGTAAGCAACGTAAATTTTGGACGCAAAAAAGAGTGACAACATTGCAGTTTTTTTTCTATTCCCTCCCAAAAAAGTTAATAACAGTTAATCAATAAATTATATGTACCCCAAAATGGTGCTAATAAAAAATACAACTTGTCCCGCAAAAAACAAGACCTTATAAAGCTATGTCAATACAAAACGAAAAAAAAATTATAGCTTGGTCATTAAGGTTTAAAATAGGCTGTTCATTAAGGGGTTAAACATGCTCTAGTGTAAAAAGATTTACTGGACTATCTCTTACCTAGGCAATTCACTTCATGTTCAAAGCATAAAGCTTACATCACATTTCTAGAATTTTTATAGTTCGTGGGTTTATTTAAAGCCGTAAAAAAGCAATACTGCAATGATCATCGTAGTGCTGCTTTTTTTTTTTTTTATGCCCATGACCAATTTACCATGTGTAATGTGATTCAGCTTATTCCTTTACAGAAATCATGCTCGGTATTACGAGCCAAAATGCCCACGTGCATGAGGTTTTTGAGAGGATGGAGTCACTCATGGTTTTAGCACAATGCTGTATGTGAATATAAGAGTCCACTATAAATCAGAGGTAGTGAACCTTGTCAGGGTATGCCCAAATTCACAATAACCCTTTTAGAAAATTCTTCTTGAGTGCCCCTATGCTCCAATACAGCGATAATGAAAAAACCCCTTGAGGGGGGCTGTCTCTGGGTGGAAGAATGTAACCACTATGACTATGTGTCTGGTGGCCAGGAGCTGGAGAAAAAGCAATCAGTCTGTGCTGAAGATGTTACTCAGCAGCATAAGCACTGCACAACTTTCCCTCCTCACCACCCACCTGAAGTCCCAGCCACTCGATAATGCGGCATGTGCCCTGAAACTTCTCGTGTGCCACTTCTGGTTTTTACCCATGTTATATTCAATATTTATACTAACCTCAAATTGTACATTAAACATTGTGTTTGTAATGCACTTCCATCAATATCAAATAGTTTTGTGCTTGCCTTTCCTGCTAAGTGTTGTCATTTTTTATCATTATTGGTCTATTTTGTTATCCAGCTACATGTATGTGCAACCACAAAGTGAGTGGGACCAAGAGAACAAAGCCTTTTATGCAGCACTAACTGCTGTAACTACAAATATGTAAAATCACTGCTGATATTTAAATAAAAGTAAAGGGCAATAGTCTGGATGATTAAATAACAAACAATTCTCTCACGCTTCATATTTTTGTGAAAGCTTGTTCTATTCATTTAATTTAACTCTGGGAACTTTCTGAAAGTTTTCTTTCCACAAATAATAGTTCTAAAAACTAGTATAAACAAGATTAGATTCTCAGTTACATAATCACAGGTTATATAGTCTCTATGTTTTCATGAAGCTATAATTATATTTTAGAATGATTCAGACTTGTACACAAAAACGCAAACTGATTCATTCACAGTCTGGAGTGGGAAGCTACTATTTACTGGTCAGATTATCAGATTATATTGTACTTGGTCAGGTTCCTGCAGATACAGTTTTATGGATAATGAAGGCACAATTAGTCGATTAGGGTATGTGCACACGAGAAGTGCCTTTTACGTCTGAAAAGACAGACTGTTTTCAGGAGAAAACAGCTGCCTCGTTTCAGACGTAAAAGTTCCTCCTCGCATTATGTGAGGCGTCTTTGACGCTCGTAAATCTTGAGCTGCTCTTCATTGACTTCAATGAAGAACGGCTCAAATTACGTTGCAAAGAAGTCTCCTGCACTTCTTTGCCGAGGCAGACATTTTACGTGTCGTCGTTTGACAGCTGTAAATGACAGGTCGTCTGCACAGTACGTCGGCAAACCCATTCAAATGTTTGGGCAGATGTTTGCCGACGTATTGTAGCCCTATTTTCAGACGTAAAACTAGGCATAATACGCCTCGTTTACGTCTGAAAATAGGTCGTGTGAACCCAGCCTTACACTATAAATATCATATATATATTTGGCAAGGATGTGTTGTCCGATGTGCAGTTAGTCCCGCCCACAGCCCGACCTGAAAGAAGCCTGTGAAGGAGATGTGAGTGCTCAGTCTGTTTTTTGTGCCTCTATTTGTTTGTGTGTCTCTGTGTTTGTGTGTGTGTATAAGTCCCAGTATGTGTGTATGTGTGTCTTTGTGTGTGTGTATTTGTATGTCTAAGTGCCTACATGTATATATTTCTGTGTGTGCATCTACTACATTATCTGTACTCAGAGAGTTATCACTGTGTGTGATCTGTGGTGTTACATAGGACTGCAGGTAACATCTACATTATCTATACTCAGAGTTATCACTGTGTGTTATCTGTGGTGTTGGGCCCTATTCACACGACAGGGATTGTCAGCCGTGTGACGGCCGTTATTTGAACGGACATCACACGGCCGCAGTAGGAACAATGGACCACAAATGGGGCTATTCACACGGCCGATTTTTTGACGGTCCGGTAAACTGGGCCGTCAAAAAATGGACAATGCTCTATTTTGTGCCGTTCTCCCGGCCGCACGGCTCCCATTGAAGTCTATGGGGCCGTGTAAAGAACGGCTGTCACTCGGATGTGCTCTGAGTGACGGCCGTGCATTCTGCCACTCACTTGCTCTCTTCTCCTCCTCACAGTGTGAAGTGCATGTGAGGAGGAGGAGGAGGGTATTTTGTTGCTCCCTGTAGGAGCTGAATCCCTAATCTCCGGCCACAGCTGTTCAGATCCAGGAGAAGTTCCTGACTTCACTGTTGCTATATGAACATTGAAGTTAGGAACTTCTCCTGGAGCGGTCCCCTACAGGAAGGTAGGGGGGGGGGGGTGGCTGTGTGGCATTACCTACAGGGGGGCTGTGTGGTATTACCTACAGGGTGGGCTGTGTGACACTACCTACAAGGGGGTCTGTGTGGCACTATCTACAAGGGGGCTGGGTGGCATTACCTACAGGGGGGCTGTGACAGTATCTACAGAGGGCAGTGTATGGCATTTCTACAGAGGGCAGTGTGTGGCATTATCTACAGAGGGAAGTGTGTGGCAGAAATTTTACAAATGATATTCATCCATTTTTAAAACAGACAGGAAAAAAAACGGATGCAAGACAGGTCAAAATCGGCCATTAAAAACAGAAAACACGGCCCGGAACAAAAATGGAACGGATGCAAAACGGCCAATAAAAATTAAGAAAGTAGTTAAGGCTTAGCGAGAGGAGAGGGTACACCTGTGGCCTAAATTACTATTATTTACTCCAGAAATTGGCGTTAATCATAGTGGAAATCTATGCCAGTTTGTGGCGCACGGATAGCCTAAGATGCAACACATTTTTTTAAGAGGCTTGCTCCTCTTAATAAATTTGTTGCATTTTACTCCAGTGTGGTTCTTTATAAACCTGACATATGAAACGCTAGTCTTAGTAAATTTGGGCCCTAGTACTGTGAAGTGAATTTTCCATTTATGAAGAAAATGTACTTTTGCACCAGCTACATGATAATGACAGGCAGGGTTTAGAGAGGGAGAGCAGGAACAAACATGACCATGGGATTACAAAGCTCGTCCAGTCAGTATGTTTAATATCCTACTACAGTTTAAAACTGTCGATATTGGGAATTAATCGGATTGTCTAGGGTAGCGCATTCCAGAGAACTGGTGCAGCACGACAAAAATATTGGAGACGGGAGTGGGAGGTTCGGATTATGGAGGATTTTAATCTAAGGTCGTTGGCAGAACGTAGAGCCCGAGTAGGGTGGTAGACAGAGATGAGGGAGGAGATGTAAGGAGGTGCAGCACTGTGGAGAGCTTTGTGGGTGAGAGTAATAAGTTTGAATTTTATTCGGAAGGGGATTGGCAACCAGTGCAGTGACTGGCACAAATTAGAGGCGTTGGTGTAGCGGTTGGTCATAAATATGAGCCTGGCTGCTGCATTGAGGATAGATTGGAGTGGGGAGAGTTTGGTGAGGGGAAGACCGACTAGTAATGAATTACAGTAGTCAAGACCAGAGTGAATCAGAGCAACAATGAGAGTTTTGGCAGTTTCCTCAGTAAGGAAAGGGCAGATTCTGGAGAAAATGACAGGAGCGTGAAAGTGATTGAATGTGAGGAGTAAAGGAAAAATCGGAGTCAAAAATAACCCGAGACAGCGGGCGTGCTGCTTAGGAGTTATGATAGTGCCACACACAGAGATGGAGACATCAGGTTTAGGGAGGTTAGTAGATGGTGGGAACACAAGGAGCTCAGTTTTAGAAAGATTCCGTTTCAGATAGAGAGAGGACATGATGTTAGAGACAGCGGACAGACAATCACTGGTGTTTTGTATTAGAGCAGGGGTGATGTCATGGGAAGAGACATATAATTGGGTGTCATCAGCGTAGATATGGTACTGAAAGCCAAATCTGCTGATGGTTTGTCCAATAGGGGCTGCGTAGAGAGAAAAGAGGAGCGGACCTAGGACTGATCCCTGAGGAACCCCGATAGCAAGGGGAAGAGGAGAAGAAGTGGAACCAGCAAATGGGGTGGATTATTCCAGCCCCATGGAGCCCTTTGCTGTCGGTAAAATGCCCAGACCGCCCCTTGCAGTATACTCCCGGGTCCCGGTCCCAGCAGCTTCGGCCGACCGAGTTAAGGCAGAAACGTACCTCATGCGTCTCGTCACTTCTCAACGCTCGACCGCTCCTCCTGAAGTCCTGCTCCTCTCTGGCGGCGCGTGCTGCGTACAGCGAGGAGGAGTGTTACACACGTGCCCTTCATGCGGCACGCCTGCTATGTCTGCATGGCCCCTCCCCCCGGTCCAGTCCGTCCCTGGCTGAAAATGTCGCCCCCTGTTTTTGGTTAGGTGGCGCCGCCTGAGGCTGTCGGCTCACCTCGCCTCATGGCAAGTGCGGCATTGGGTGTAGCGGTTGGTCAGAAAGAGGAGCCTGGCTGCTGCACTCAGGATAGATTGAAGAGGGGAAGGTTTTAGTGAGGGAAGACCGATTAGTAATTAGTTACAGTAGTCAAGATGAGAGTAAATCAGAGGGACAATGAGAGTTTTGATAATCATTATCACCTGTTTGGTATAATTTGTTAATGATACCTGACTATAATCCTACAAAATCCTTGGCTTTGTGCAAGTGTTTCTAGAAGAATTGATGCTGTTTTGCAGGCAAAGGGTGGTCACACCAAATATTGATTTGATTCAGATTTCTCTTCTGTTCATTCACTTTGTATTTTGTTAATAGATTAAAAATATATATATATATATTAACACTTCTATTTTTGAAAGCATTCTTAAGGTATGTTCACACAGCTTATTTTCAGCCGTTTTTCGGGCCGTAAGCTCTGCGAAAAACAGCTGAAAATACAGAAGCTGAATGCCTCCATACATCTACCCATAGATTTCAATAAGAAAAACGACGTTTCGTTCTGACTGGGCATAAAAAAACGCCCCGTAAAAAGAAGTGCATATCACTACTTGAGCCATTTTTGGAGCAGTTTTTCATTGTCTCAAAAGGAAAACCGCTTAAAAGACGTCCGTAAAAAAAACGCATCAAAAAACGCTTGGTGCTTAAAAAACGGCTGAAAATCAGAGGCTGTTTTCCCTTGAAAACAGCTCCGTATTTTACGTCCGTTTTTAATTAGCCGTGTGAACATACCCTTACTTTGCAGCATTTTTACACAACTACCTAAAACTTCTGCACAGTACTGTATATATACGCAAAATCTTTGCCCAAGGTGAAGGAAAGCCTAGCTACAGCTCTGCATTATCCCTTTAATTTTTGTCCTTATCACATTAGATCGATATAATATTACAGTTGTACCAAGTGTGACAGTTCTCATTTTGTCATCTGACGCATGGGTTTGTGTTGGAATTGTTTGACCTTTTCCAGACCTGCAAGTACAGGAGACTCATGCCAGAGGACATTTGTCTATTCTAGGAACATAATATGGCTCAAGTGACATGATAGGTTACATAATTAACAACCGAGGCTAAACTACAAATGTCTTCATTTTATATAACATAAAAGAGAAGACTGTACTTAGTGTTAATTCAAATATAGAATGTTTTTTATTTTTCAAGAACAATTCTCTCTTGTAATATAAGGCTCAGAAAGTTCTATGAAATGTGGACCACGAGTGATTAGTCTTGTTAATTAACCCTTTAATGACCGTCCATACACCTTTTCATGGCAGTCATTAAGGGTACTTATGACATAAGCCCGGCATGGGTGTCCTGTGCTGGCTAGATTGGGTGTCTACAGGGCCGGCCTTAGGTGTGTGCAACCTGTGCGAGTGCACAGGGTGCTGCAGCCTCCCTGCATGTAGAAGGCGCCACTGGGCAGGCCGTTTAATGTGCTGTATATTCTCTGTCTCCTCACATGGAGGAGACAGAAGCAGAGGCAGCAAGTAGAGAGAAGAAACCTCCGCCCACAGCCCACCCTGAATGTACGGCAAGGGAGGAGGTAGGTGCCTATTGGAGAATCTTTCTGCTGTTTGTGCCTGTATATGTGACTATGAGTATCTATATGTGTCTCTGTGTGTGTGTGTGTGTATGTGTCTCTGTGTTTCCATGTGTGTGTGTGTATATATGTCTCTGTGTTTGTATGTGTAAATGTTCCAATATGTGTGTGTATATGTGTCTCTGTGCCTGTCTGCCTCTATATATGTGTCAGTATGTGTTGTGGGAATTAGTTCTCTAGCGGTGGGCAAAATGCTGTCAGAGACAGTGACCCAGAAGTTCTTTTTCAAACAGGTGCTTTGTCTGTCCATTATTTTGTGGCCGAATACAAAATAAAAGTACAGCATTTACATTCAGGCACCAAAATACAAAATAAACTCTGCTTGACTGAGCGCTGAAACATCCGCGTCCTCGGCCCGTCATCCCCCTACTCACGCCTTGACGGCCGCGACCGCAGACTTCCTAGTTCGGACCGGTATCTCCCTCCTAGGAGACGTCGGCGATCAGTTCCGCTCTGCCCTGCAGTGTTCTCCAGAACCTGTGGTTCTGAACCGCTACATTTAAACTCCTAGTCCTGCCATTACTCCCAGCGGTTCTTCTGATGTGTTCGAGGAAAAGGAGATCCTGGACTACAAGAGAGTAGGAGGAAAGACGTTTTATTTGCTGGACTGGAGAGGTTTTGGTCCTGAGGAGAGGTCCTGGAGGACAGAATAAAACCTTAATGCCCCTACCCTCATTAAGAAATTCCTCTCACACTCTGGATCCAAGAAGAAGGGGCGTAAGGGGGGGTACTGTAACGTCCGCGGCCTGTCGTCCCTACTCATCCCTTGATGGCCGCGACTGCAGACATCCTACTTCAGGCCGGCATCTCACTCCTATGAGACGCCGGCACTCAGTTCTGCTCCACCCTCCAGTGTTCCCTAGGGTGTTCTCTTAAAGGGCCAGCGCGAGCACATGAAAAATATTACTAATTAGCCCCTGATCACCCTGGACTATAAAAAGGGCTCTGCCCTTTCACTCCTTGCCTGAGCGTTGTTGTGTATTACCATGTTAGTCTTGCAAATGGTCCCTTAGCCGTATCCTGTTCCCAGTATTCCCGTGCCCTGCTACCTGTATCCTGTATCCCGTGCTGTGTTTGTTCCTGTGCCCAATCCAGTGTTAGAGTCATGTTGTGCCATCTGCTATGCCTGCTGTCATACACCACGTCTGGTGTCATCTGCCACCCCTGGTACCATCCGCCACGTTTGGCATCATCTACCGTCAAAGTTCCATCTGTGCCTAAGCCTCTGCTACTGTCTGGACTATTACAGGTACCCTTGTGTTTGGACTTTCTATAGACTTGGTACACTGTTGTTTGGCCAGCTGCAACTCTGCTATGGTGGTGTGGCCTAGTGGGTCCACATACCCACAGATCATGGCAAGCGCTAACTAAACATGCATTTCCCTCACTACATGAGTGGGATACTACCAACCTCCCGAAACAAGAACAAAATCTGCGCGTTACCTCACACCACATGCAAATGTCCAGCAGGAGGCCAGAAGACCTCAATATTACTGTCTCTAGACAGTCAGACAGACAGGTTCTGTCTTCTCACATGGCTCCTTCAAGCGTGCAGAGGGCATACTTTTCAAAACACAGTGATGAGCTAAACTGCAAAACCTGAGCTGCAGAGAAAACCTGTACTGGACAGAAACGGAATGATAGGGCCCACTACCAACCTGCCCATCATTCCATAAAAATCCAGTCCCGAACTTAGCAAATACCAAAGTCCTTAGCAAAACTACTCGTTGCTAAGAGATTTCAGCTTTCCTGGATTCCTTCCATCTCATCTAACTTTCCCTGGATGAGACAGATACATGCAGTAGTCTAGTGCATGTATAAGAGTAATTTTGGGGAAATATAGCAATCCCCTACCACTTTTCCTGTCACAGTCTAACAGTGTGTATATACTGTATATGTGCCTGTGTGGGTATATATGGGTCTGTATGTGTATATAGGTATCTGTGTTTGTATGTGTATATGTGTCTCTGTGCATGTATACAATGCATTCGAAAAGTGTTATGACCCATTACATTTTGTTATGTTGAGGCTTTGTGCTAAAATAAAATAAAAAAAGGTTTTCCCCATAATTCTGCACTGAATACCCCATAATGACAAATGGAAAACCGAATGTTAGTAATCTTTTCTAATTTATTGAAAAGGAAAAACTAAAATATTGCATTGACATAAGTATTCAGACCCTTTATTCAATAGCTCCTTTGGCAGCGATAACAACCTCCAGTCTTCTTGGGTATGATGCCACGAGGTTTGCACACCTGGATAAGGGGATTTTCTACCATTCTTCTCTGCAGATCCCCTCAAGCTTTGTCAGATTGGATGGGGACAGTCGGTGGACAGCCATTTTCAGCTCTCTCCAGAGATGTTTGATTGGGTTCAAGTCACGGCTCTGGCTGGGCCACTCAAGGACATCCACAGAGTTGTCCCTAAGCCATTCCTGTGTTGTCTTCGCTGTGTGCTTCGGGTCATTGTCTTGTTGGAAGGTGAACCTTCGGCCCAGTCTGAGGTCCAGAGCACTCTGGATCAGGTTTTCATTAAGAATATCTTTGTACTATGCTCCATTCATCTTTCCCTCAACCCGGACCAATCTCCCTGTCCCAGCCGCTAAAAAACACCCCCTCAACATGATGCTGCCATCACCATGCTTCACTGCTGGGATGGTAATGGGCAGGTGATGAGTAGTGCTTAGTTTCCTCCAGACATGACGCTTAGAATTGAGGCCAAAAAGTTCAATCTTGTTTTCATCAGACCACGGAATCTTGTTTCTCAGTCAGAGTCCTTTAGGTGCCTTTTTTGCAAACTCCAGGCGGGTTTTCATGTGCCTTTTACTGAGAAGAGGCTTCTTTCTGTCCACTCTGTCATAAAGCCCAGATTGGTGGAGTGCTGTACTGATGGTTGACCTTCTAGAAGAGTTTCCCATCTGCACACAGGATCTTTGGAGCTCAGCCAGAATGACCCTTGCGTTCTTGGTCCCCTCTCTTACCAAGGCCCTTCTCACCAAATTATTTCGTTTGGTGGGTCTGCCAGCTCTAGGAGTCCTGATTGTTCCAAACTTCTTCCATTTAAGAATTATGGAGGCAACTGTGCTCTTGGGAACTTTTAGTGCACCAGAATTTTTTTTGTACCCTTCTCCAGATCTGTGCCTCCACACAATCCGGTCTCTGAACTCTACAGGCAGTTCTTTCCCCCTCATGGCTTGGATATTGTTCTGATATGCATTGTCAGCTGTGAGACCTTATATAGACACAGGTGTGTCTTTCCAAATCATGTGTAGAAACATTTTAAAGATGATCTAGAGAAATAGGAGCCCCCAGAGCTAAATTTCAAGTGTCATAGCAAAGGGTCTGAACACTTATGTCCATGCGAAATTTGAGTTTTTCATTTTTAATAAATTTGCAAAATTCTGTTTTTACTTTGTCATTATGGGCTATTGAGTGCAGAATGATGGGGAAAAACTAGAATTTTTTTATTTTAGCACATAACAAAATGTGAAAAAAGTGAAAGGGTCTGAAGACTTTCCGATTACACTTTATATGTGCCTTTTGTTTATATACATGCCTGTGTATATATTTGCCTGTATGTCTATACATGTGCCTTTATGTTTTTGCATATGTTCCAGTATGTGTGTATATATGCTGTACTTGCCTGTATGTCTAAAGATGTGCCTGTATGTATGTACAGTATATATGTTCGAGTATGTGCGTGTCTATATATGTGTGACTAATTTTTTGTTTGTGGAGAGCAGCAATAGATAGTCCCGCACAGGGGGCCATCCAACCTAAGGCAGGCCTTGGGTGTCGGACTGTCTGAAGACAGCCTGGCTCCTGCTCTAACAGACGGGATTGAAGTTAGCTTCTATTTTGCTGGTTTAACCTCTTAGGTGCCAAGGTCAATAGCGACCGTGGCATTTAAATGGTTTCAGAGGGAGGGGGCTCCCGCTGTCACCCCATCAGCACCCCCATGATGCAATCACGGGGTGCCGATGTTTTTTATGGCAGTCGAGGGCCTAATAAAGGCCCACAGGTATGCTTTCAGTGTATGCTTATTAGGCCAAAGAGCTGAATAGAATGCCTGTCAGTTTTTCACCCACCGGCATAACAAACTGCAATATAGAAGTATTGCAGTGTGTTATAAAAGCAATCAATTGATCGCATAGTAAAGTCCCATAGTGGGAATTAAAAAAAAAAAAGTAAACAATAGTTTAATAAAGTTAATATTAAATTAATGAAAAATCCCAACTAAAAAAAAATTAAAAGCCAATATTTTCCCTTTACAAAATGGTTTATTATGAAAAAACAAAAAAATAAAAAAGCTACACATAAGTGGCTGCAGTTTTTGACCGTATAAGTGGGCAGGCTGGGGTTTTCCAAACAGATCCTACTTCACAGTCAGAATTCTAGTGCAATTGTTTTAATGTTCCACCAGGGATAGTGGGAATGATGTGGATAAATGAAAAAGAGGAAAAGGATCTTAGTTTCCCCGAAGTCAATATGCCCTAAAAGTAAGAAAAAAAAAAAATCGTTCTTGATCCCATGAAGTGAACAAACTTGCTGCACCTGCTGTCATCTGCCACAGCTGGCGTAACCTGCACCCACCTCCATCCATGCCAAAGCCTCGGCCACTGTTTGGACTATTCAGGTACCCTTGTGCGGGACTTTGTATTGCTGGGGTGCTCTGTGGTTTGGCCAGCTGCCTCCCCGCTATGGCAGTGCGGCCTTGTGGGTCCACATACCCACAGACCGTGACACATACATTTAGCATTTACAACAGTGGGACAAACGTAAAAATATTTTAGTGGGATGACTTCATATTGCACTGGCATTCGTACATTGACATGTACGAATGCCAGTGCAATACGAAATCATCCTACTACCCCTTAAAAACAAACAATGGCAAAACTATGTACTATTTGCACAGTATTTTCTTAAGAAAGCAGTGCTAGGAAATGTTCCTAGAACTGTTTATATAGAAAAATGAAATTAAAATTTCTACACTCAAAAGCTGTGTTTTTTCCCCAATAGACGTTAATAGGGTATTCTTATTTGACAATGTTCTGGCATATTGCTAGGATATGCCATAAGATTATTATCAGTCAGGGTCTAATGGCTTGAACCCCTGCCAATCTGAAGAATGAAGAGACCAAAGTCCATTCAGCTTTTCTCCTGCATAGCAGCGTTTACGGTGGAAGGTAGAATCACTGAGCAAAGAAACACCACAAAGCAATTGCAGAGCTTAGAGCTTGGGGCCGTGCTGCAGTTCAGTCCAGCACTGCGGCCCCTTTATTCTCAGGATCGGTGGGAGTCCCGGTAATCAAACCCCCACCAATAAGAAAGTGACAACATTTCCTAAAGGAGTTTTATGAGATGGTAAATACTCATTCATTTGCAGCGGCCCCTTCATTCTAAGAATATTCTAGCAATGTTCCATCACATCCTATGGCAGGAAAACCCCTTTTATGGGGAAATACCACTTTGAAATTAATGCAAATTATATAAATATAAACATAAACTCATGAAAATACATGCACTTGCCCATCGCAATCAGAACCCTTATAATAAAGCCCCCATAGAAGAGAGATCAATAATGTCCATGTATGAGCACCAGCCACCTTGCTGTCTATGCTCAAGGACAACATACAGCCCAAGATTCTCATAGAGGAAAATGTGTTATGTGTACCGAGACAAATCTTAAAACCCTGGCTCCACTCTAGTAAAGCCTAGATTTCTATATATATTTCTATATGAATGTAAGAATATACAGGGTTTTGGTTTTTTTATAAATATTTTATTATTTTCATTTGATAACATACAGAAACAAATGCATAATCCTTTAGTTATATATGCATGGGTTACATTTCCATAGAGCTCCAACACAATAAATGATCATTAACTCTGTCATTTCCTTTATCAATTCACTTTTCCCTACCCCCCTCCTCCCTTCCCTCTCCATCGCAACCTTGTCCTTGTCTTATGTGCTCTCTACATATTGAAGTTCTTTAAATGTATTATCAATTTTTCCTTGGGAGAAGAATAAAGTAGTCATACTGCTCAGTTTCTATTAGATCTTATCTTTTTACCTTCTTCTTTTGTATACATATTACTTTTATATTCCAACAATATCAATCCCCTTACAATGGTTCGGAAATGCATATACCTCGGAGGAGTTATATAGATCCAATGATCTAATATGGCTTTTTTTGCTGACATCAGCATTAGATTCGTACTATAATCTCTAAATGGGGGTTTATCCTTTACGCTTACATTACTATCCGAATGATGTATATGCGACCATATATCCATAATCGTGTCCCATTTAAGTTATTTATTTTATCTGTTATTTCTTCCAATAGCTTTGAATTTTCGGGCAAAATCATAGCCAGTGTAATAAATTGTCCTTTACTTTATGACATTTTGGGCATTTCTGTTCATATCCCTGGATATATTGTTGCAAAGGCTTATTAAACGCATAAATGGTCTGATGAACTATCCTCCAGTACATTTCTCTGCAGTTCTCAGAGGAGATTTCTCTAGTTACTTTTTACAAGGCTTCAATAATACCCTCATAAATTTCTTCTTCTCCTTGTAACGATAACGTATTTTTCCATTTAAGACCTATTCGTCTTTTTATATCCCCCTTATCCATCATCGTTAATAATTTCCCATAGGTCACTGAGATATTATGTTTAGGTATCTCCAGCACTCCTTAATATTGCCCATTTCCTAAATTCACCATTTTTTGTTTCAGTTAAAAGCTGCTTAAGGTTTCCCTTTAACCTGCATGTACTAAAAGGAATGTTTTACATTACGTTTCCCAGTTGCTTGGAGCTCAGACCATAGTTTATCATACTTTTCCATGGCTATCTATTATATCCCCTACTTTGCTGATTCCTCTTTCTACCCATTCCACCCATATTTTCCTTTCTATCCCTTGCCCAATAGATTCCTCTTTTTACCCATTCCACCCATATTTTCCTTTCTATCCCTTGCCCAATAGATTCCTCTTTCTACCCATTCCACCCATATTTTCCTTTCTATCCCTTGCCCAATAGATGGGACATATTTCAGCTCTAGTTCTCAATCAAAGTAGCATGTTTTTTTATATAGCTTTCTTATATTTTTCCATGTCGCAATGGCATCTCTTAACAAAATACAATCACCTTGTCCTTCCTAAATTTCTGATGTTCTTGCAACACATTACACCTTTTAAAGAGATTGACTATGCGAGGAGATCTTCTATCCTCTTATTAATTGTGATTTCCCTTCTCTCCATTCTTTTACATATCTAAAAAGTGTCTTATATTGGGTAACGAGATACTTTCTTCTTTTTTTTTATCCCCGTATAGATTTCCTATTACTACTTTGGGTTTCTTGTTTTTACATATAAACCTTAGAAAACTGCTTTCCACTTTTTTAATATCACTATTTTTTAATAGCAGAGGGAGCATTTGCATAGTGTATAATAGTCTTGTTTAGCTAATCTTCAAAAGATGACATCTTCCGAATATAGGGAGATGGAACGCCTTCCATTTTTTTAATTTCTTGATCTATTTTCTTAATAATAGGGCCATAGTTACTATGATATATTTTATTTATATCCCTATTTATTTTTATCCCCAAGTATTCTTCTTACTAGCTATATATAAGTTCAATTTCTCATTCCATTAAAGATCCGCCCTTTCTGATAACATTAAGACCATGGATTTCAAATAATTCAATTTATATCCAGATAGCAGACCGAATTCTGTTAGAGTATTCATTGTCTCCTCAATTGCCTCTTCGATATTATTTATATACATTATTAGGTCATCTGCAAAAAGTGAAATTTCTCGTCATACTTACATTCTCGAACAAATTCAGAGCCAATGGCTCAATGGCTAGATTAAACATAAGCGGTGAGAGCGAGCATCCCTGTCTAGTCCCTCTCTTTAACTCAAAGGGGTCAGACAGGGTTCCTGCCACTCACTCCAGCCTGCGGATGACTATATAGATTGCACACCAACCGGCCCATATTCTCCAGTATCTGGCTGAGCCAGACCTAGGACACATTATCGAACGCCTTTTCCGCATCAAATGATATCATAGCTGATTTAGGCATTAGATGTGCCCAGTCAAGCACAGCAAGAGTCTTCCTAATATTTCTGTTTCCTGCTCTGCCTTTTACAAATCCATTTTGATGTTCCCCCACCAGTCTAGGAAGCATAGTAGAAAGTCTATTAATTATTTTGGTGAGAATTTTTATGTCCTGGTTTAATAGCGATATTAGACTATATGGCTCTAATGAAGATAAATCCTTTTGTGTTTTTGTTTTTTTTTACCAATAACCACTATATGAGCCTGATTGGCAAATAACATATTTTTATCTCTCAGAAAAATTTCCTTGAAGGCTTGTTCTAACATATCTCCAGCTTTATCTTAGACTATTTTGTAGAATTCTGTGTTATAGGCATCAGGGCCAGGAGTTTTATTTAACGGCAAGTTATTAATTGACTTTTTTATTCCTTCTTTTGTTATCTCTCTATTTAACATATCCTGTTCTGTCTCGTTTAGTCTTGGTAGATTGATTCTGCTTACGAATTTAGCCATCTTCTCCATATTACACCAGTCCGATTCTCTATATAGATGTTTATAGTAAGCCCTAAAGGTTTCTACAATCTGTTCCGGTGAATTGACCAGTTTGTTATTTTCATTCTTAATTACCTCTATATGCTGTATTTTCATGTAGCCTTTAGCTAAATTGGATAACAGTCTTCCTGATTTATTTCCATATTTATAATACTTGGTATCCGCCTTTAATTTATATTGTTGCTCTTTTTTTCCCAATAGATCCTCATATATTTTTTTAGTTTCTTGCCATTTAACCTTATTCTCTGTACTAGGCCTCTCTATATATTTATTAAATGTTCTTCTATAGTTACTACTTATTTCCAATAACTTGGTTAGATATAAAAAAAATTTAGCCCTTGCACATAAGGCTTCTTTCACACTAGCATTAGTATACATTTACCTCTCTCCCGTCAGAGGAAGAGAGAATCGAAAGATTAAACGGAAAGCAACAGTTCCGTTAGAATTACCATTAAATTCAATGGCAATTCTTTTGTTTCACTTGCTTTCCATTTGTCCCTGTTCGCTAGGTTTCCATTTTTTTGACGGAAGCAAAAGTGCAGTCTTGTTTCCGTGAAAAAAACGGAAACCTAGGGAACGGAGACAAACGGAAAGCAACTGAAACAACATAATTACTATTGAAATCAATAGTAATTCTAATGGAACGGTTGCTTTCCGTTTAATCTTTTGATCCTCTCTTCCTCTGATGGAAGAGAGGTAAGCATATACAAACGCTAGTGTGAACTTAGCCTAAAAGATAATACAACCTCTGATTACCACTTTTGCAGTTTCCCACATTAATATTCCTTTATCCCTATGTTGTTTATTGTTTTTATCAGTTTATCTAGTTCCTGTAGGAGAAATCCCCTAAATCCTGTATCTTCATAAAAAAAAACTTGGGAAGCTCCAGGTGAAACCTCTATTTCCTATTTTACTTATCTTTTCTATGACCATGCTCACCGGAGCATGGTCAGATATTACTATATCATGTACACACGTTATGTCCCCTTGTTTTTATACATTTTGGAAATCCTAGTTTCAAGTTCTCTTGAGGTTAGAAAATAATCCAATCTCGAGATGGATCCATGCATCGCAGAAGAAAAGGTGTATTGTTTAGCGTCTGGGTTGAAAATCCTCCACATATCTATCAACTGTTTTTTGTAATTTTCTTAAATTATGTGTTATTTCTAACCCTTGTAGCTTTTGTATTGGTTTTATCCATTTGTGGATCCAATACTGAGTTAAAGTTGCCCGCTACAATCTTGAGCATTGTTGTATCTGCATCTACCCATTTTTCCAATAGAGAAAATAACTCCTCCGTTGGATTATTGGGTGCATAAATATTATAAATGCTCAGAATCTTATCACCTACAGCCAATTCCACCTTCAACCCCTCTCCTGTAAAGTTTTCTTACAGTTTAATTTCTCGCAATTTAACGAGAAATTTAACTCCTCCCATTCTTCTTGTCACATGGATCCCGCTCGCTTGTCCCACCCACATTTTTCCCAATTTCTTAATTTCTTCTTCTGTTAAATATGTTTCTTGTAGCAGTACAATATCTGTCTTCATCCTATTCAGCTGTCTCAATACTTTGCCTCTTTTTATCGGAGTGGATATACTCTTAACCTGCCACGATACTACTTTTAATCCTCCCATCAATATTAATTTCTAAATTTTACATTGTTTTCGCAAGGTCGCTCCCCCCTCCCCCTAAAATTATTACCTTCTGATAGACTTCCTTTATTCCCCGTGTATCCATCATTCCCTATTATTTTTAACCTTTGACACACATTACTACCCTCATTTACAAATATTTCTATATAGAAAGATACGATCTTAATTTACCATGGGAAGTTTTTATGCACTTAGAAGGAGACACAAAAAATAAAATTAAAAACAACAACAAAAAAAACGCCCCATGCAACACACATGGAAGCTTTAATGCTATACAATCCCTGGTTAAATAAAAAGTGCATACGTTGCTAATAGAGAGCCAAACAGTGTAGTACAGCACCCATTTACTGCAGATAGTACAAAGAGTGTCTGGCTAGTGTCTTACATTGCCCAGATACACATCGCATACTACATTGCCCAGAGTGCCATACATTGCCCAGATATTGTTATACAGTGCCCGCATAAAGCCAAACAGTTCACACGTAGTGCCATACATTGCTTATATAAAGGCCAGCGAACACCATGCTGTTCCAACAGATATGGATAAATCTGTCTTAATGTAGAAAACTAAAAAGGAGTTCCATAATACAGTTGATTTTATGTTGTATCCACACATGTAATGTGCAACTACCTTGAGTAAAGATATGATTTCATTTTCATTTTTCATACCTTGAGTAAAGATATGATTTATATATTCGCTTTTAGGCTATGTTCACACGGGGTCTTTTGCCGAGTTTTTTGACGCGGAAGCCGCGTCGCAAAACTCGGCAGAAACGGCCCGAGAACGACTCCCATTGATTTCAATGGGAGGCGTCGGCGTCTTTTTCCCGCGAGCAGTAAAACTGCCTCGCGGGAAAAAGAAGCGACATGCCCTATCTTCGGGCGCTTCCGCCTCCGACCTCCCATTGACTTCAATGGGAGGCAGGAGAAAGCGTGTTTTATGCCCGCGGCGCTCAATGGCCGCGGGCGAAAAACGGCGCGATAATTGCTGTTCACACGGAGTATTTTGGGGGAGGAATATCTGCCTCAAAATTCCGTTTGGAACTTTGAGGCAGATATTCCTCCCCCAAAATACTCCGTGTGAACATAGCCTTATGTGACAGAAATACTGTACATATTTGGTAAATGCATTTGAGCAATACAAATTAGGATATGGACTTAAATAACCTTGGGTACTAGATGTTGTTTTACATGTCTCTAGTTACCTGTTGCTAGCATAGTAAGTTATATACACATGTACCCAGATGGCATTTTAATTCCTGTCAATACCAAATCTCTTCCTAGAGTGTATTTTTACATTTCTCAGAATAATTTTTTTTCTTTGCACTGTTTGCATACACCCAGTATCATTTTGTTACTATATGATATCATATGTAAAACAATTAATATTTTGCCTTTTTTTAAAGAAAGCAGAAGTATAAGGAAAAACTTTAGTCTAAGTTCACATTTGGTGCATTACTTCGGCACTACTGCACCAGAAAATCCACCCAAAAAAACATCAAAATCTCATATATCAATATACAGTTTTACAGCAGCTGTTCTGTTATTGAGACCAAGATGCAGTTTGCTTCACTGGAAGCCATGCATTTCAGACTACATTTTTCCCCAGTAATTCAAATGCAGAAAAATAACCATACGAAAGCCAGGGATATGACATGCTCAGTTTGAAGAAACCCTACAGCATTCCCTTAAACACGTGAAGCTCCAAGCCACACTGTGTTAATGAGATTTGTACAAATAACAAAGTAAGTTAGTCATTCGGGGATCTTAGAATGCTATGTGACAACACTATAAGAACTGTAATTGCACCAATACTAGTTATCACTCAGCTTTGCTAAAAAAAAAACACGAAAAAAAAAAATATTAACAAAAACAAATATAATAGTATGCAAACAAAATAGGTCTTAGCCAGCTCAGCAGTTCTACCATCATCCTGACTCAGGATTTTTGGGAGTCCCGGCAGTTATTTTTATGGGAATAACCCTTTAAAGATAACAGTAGATAGTAGTATAATATTGTATATCCTCCAAAGATTGCCACTAGTATTCTCCTTCCTGTTAAATTGTGTATAAGTATTCCATGCTTTATCTTTAGTAGACACCTGGTTATCATATCCACTTGTATAATGAGCAAAGGTAATTATTTACCTATGTGCAAAGGTAACGAGACTCCATAAAGCTCACAGTAAGATATCACAAAGAACATGAAATCTCTATCCACTGGATTACAGTGTAGCCCTGGCAGCTAGAATGAATGGAGCTGAGCTCAGGTCTAAGACATGGCCACTTCTTCTGTCCCCCTTTGAACTAAGCTCAGCTTATGATTTCCAACAACTCATTCTAGCTTCCACTGGTCCGCCATTACAACTGATAGATCAGGTGCTATTACTGCTCCTATCAGAAAGAATGGTATCAGTTTCGGCATCAGTTTCCCTCCGGAGTTTTTGTACCAAACCGGAGAGACTAAAAATCACTGGATCACTGAACATATGTAAAGGGGGCCTAAAAAAAACGCTCAAAGTTTCATGCAATGGCCCATTTCTATACAAATCACAGTATGTGTACAGAAATAACTAATATTAAGACAGCCTCTTTATCAAAAAGTGAACTTCTTGCCATCTTGCTTAGAGCAGGAGTATCTATTACATTCAAGACACTTATTTTCTAACCAATAGGGACACCATGTGCATTTTACTTAGTGATTTGACTGGGAATAAATCTATAAATAAACCATTGTTTAAGGAGTTATTGTTAGAGAGCATCGATATAGAAGGTGGACAAAAACAGTCCTCGTCTAATCAACCGTCACTTGTGTTTCTTTCCATTCTATTTATTATGTATTCGTTTGTTAGCAAGAAGAATATCTAATTGTATTTGTCATTATGAAGGCATGCATCTGTGGTTTTGCAACAAAGCTAGGAGCAGGAAAACCGACTAAAGTGTCTACTGTTTGTTCTGAGATTGTGATTGTTTATAATTCTCTTGTCACATTACATCAGACCTCATCTCTATTGCTTCTGGCTTGCAGGAATGTCAATAATTTCAGCTAAAAATCCCAGCTGGGTATCCAAATTTTCACATAACAGATGAAATCCACTGTCTAAGATGTTATTTAAGGGACATTTTTGGAGACAGACATTTTTATTTTGTCTGTGCTTGTGTTGAATATGTAATATTTTTTATTTTAATTTGAATAGATACAATATAGAGGATATAACATGTAGCAGTGATCTAATTTAATATCGGAGGCTGCACTTACAGACTTAAAGTATATCTATGGACTGAGCCCATATTCTAAATTCTTGTGTGCCACCAGTTAAAAAAAGAAAAGTGCAAAAACAGCAATGAAAAAAATTCCCATGGATAGAAAACTCCACAAAGTTTTAACCCCTTAAGTACACAGCCTGTTTTGGCCTTATGGACACAGCTAATTTTTTCAAATCCGACATGTCACTTTTTGTGGTAATTGTCACTTTTTGTGGTAATAACTTTGGAATGCTTTTATTTATCCAAGCGATTCTGAGAAAGTATTCTTGTAACACATTATATTTTATGTTAGTGGTAAAATTTGGTCGATACATTCAGTGTTTATTTGTGAAAAACGCAAAAATTTTGAGAAAATGTGCAAAAATTAGGATTTTTCTAAATTTAAATATATCTGCTTGTAAAACAGATAGTACTACCACCCAAAATAGTTACTAGTTAACAATTACCATATGTCTACTTTATGTTGGCATCGTTTTTGAATGTCCTTTCATTTTTCTAGGATGTTATAAGGCGTATAAAACTTTAGCAGCAATTTCTCACATTTTCAAGTACATTTCAAAAACCTATTTTTTAAGGGATCAGTTCAATTCTGAAGTGGCCTTGAGTGGCCTATATTTTAGAAACCCTCATAAATCACCTGCACCCCTCAAAGTATTCAAAACAGCATTTAGAAGGTTTCTTAACCCTTTCACAGGAATTAAAGCCTATTAGATGAGAGATTGACAAATTTCATTTTTATTGCAGAAAATTATGGTTAATCCATTTTTTCTGTAATACAGAAGATTTTACAAGAAACGCAACTCAATATTTATTGCCCAGATTCTGTCATTTTTAGAAATAGCCCACATGTGGCCATAGTGTGCTAATGGACTGAAGCACAGGCCTCAGAAGCAAAGGAGCACCTAGTAGATTTTGGGGCCTCCTTTTTAATAGAACATATTTTAGGCACAATGTCAGATTTGAAGATGTTTTGTGGTGCCAAAACACTGGAATCACCCCCAAAAAGACACCATTTGGCAAACGACACCCCTCAAGGAATTTATCAATGGGTATAGTGAGCATTTTGTCTAAACTTTGCTTAATTTATTGGAATTAGGCCGTGAAAATGAAATGAATCTAATTTTTTGGTAATAAAATGTAGTATTAGCTCAGATTTATTTACATTTTTTTTAATTTTTACAATAGATAAAGGAGAAAAAGCACCCTAACATTTGTAAATCAAACTCTTCTGAGCACGGCATTACCTCATATGTGGTAATAAACTGCTGTTTGGATATTGAGGAGATACAGAGAGTTGCGGGGAGAATGGCGAGAAAGAAGGCCCCTGGACCAGATAGCCTACTGATAGACGTTCTACTCCAGTTTTCAAAAGTCTTGTTTCCAATACTGGTGGATATTTGTGCTCGCTTGTTTTATTGGGGTGAATTACCAGATAGTATGAAGGAGGCATTGATAATCTTGATTCTTAAGCCAAATAAAGAGCAGTGATAATGGCAAGGAAAAAGGGGAATGGGAGGAAACCTCCAGCTCACCAGCTTCACACTCCTGTGTCTGATATCGCCCGGATCAGCCGCGACGGCCCACGGCAGGAAACTGTAGCAAAAAGAAGGAATGATCCAGCGATGTGTGATAAAGGTGGGGGAAACTCTGTTCCCACTTTATTGGAAAAATCAAACCACGAATGATACAACGAAATAACGAACAACACCAGGAGGATGACAAGGTGGTAGAATTGGCACGATATGAAGCCTACGCGTTTCAAGCACTTGAAGTGCTCTTACTCATGGCTCGGACCAAATAAAGAGCCTTTGAATATTATAGGCCCATATCACTTCTCAATGCCGATTATGAGTTGATTGCTAGTGTATTGGCTGATAGATTGGCTGGGGTTTATGGTTCATTGA
Source organism: Rhinoderma darwinii (assembly GCF_050947455.1). Taxonomy (NCBI): domain Eukaryota; kingdom Metazoa; phylum Chordata; class Amphibia; order Anura; family Rhinodermatidae; genus Rhinoderma; species Rhinoderma darwinii. The sequence continues at coordinate 214,789,690 of NC_134687.1, read as the reverse complement.
TTCACCCCGATCAGACGGGCTTTATGCCTGGTAGGACCACCTCTTGGAATTTGCATAGATTATATTGGAAGAGGTGGGCGGTCGCGCTGTGGTTTCACTTGATGCGGTCAAAGCTTTTGACCGGGTCGATTGGACCTACATCTCGGCCGTCTTAAGTTTTGGTTTTGGTCCAAATTTTCATTTATGGATTAGGGTGTTGTATGAGGGGGCTGGAGCAAGGATGGGGATAAATGGGTTGGCATTTGAGAGATTCAAATTACATAGAGGGACAAGACAGGGATGTCCTATCACACCCTTTTTGTTTTCCCTGATAATGGAGCCAATGGCTCATGTTATAAGAATTAGATCTGACATTAAGCGTATAATGTATGGGTCTGTAGAGGAAAAAATTAGCCTATATACTGATGATATTCTGCTAATATTGGGTGAGGCAAAAGGCTTGCTGAATAAGGTGATTAAGATTATAAAAGAATTTGGGTAGTAAGGATGAATTGGGGGAAATCTGCTTTTCTTCCTTTAGTTGCTACTTCGGATACATTGGCAAATCTCCACATGCCTTGCTCTACCTCATTTAGATATCTGGGTATAGAGATATTGGGAGGAGTGGAGGAGTTTGAGATATTAAACTTTATCCCTTTGTTAAAAGGAATGAGAAATAAGGCCAAGATATGGAGTAAATTGCCATTTCAATGGCGGCTAGAATCTCATTGATAGAGACGATCTGGCTTCCACAAATATTGTATTATTTGCAGACTTCACCTGTTTGGATTTCTGATAAAGTGTTTATAACCTCAGAGAGTATAATAAGAGATTTTGTATGCAAGGAGACACAGCCAAGAGCGAAATTACAGTTGTTAAGATTGCCGAATAATCAAGGGGGACTGGGCTTACTAGACTTTAGACTATATTATTTTATGTCCCAACTGCAACAATTGAGGGGAAGTAATATAGAATTGTTAAAGAGTTCACTGAAGAAGGATCACATGTTATGTCACAAATCGTACAATATTTATTCAATTCTTGAAGCAAGGGTATTTACTTAAAATTTTTATACTAAATTGGTCACAAGGGTAATGGTACAGAAAATATGGGAGAAGATAAAAGATATGTGTAATATTAGAGGATATTTTGGTTTTACAACAATTTTTAGTAATAATTGGGATGAATTAAATTTTTGGAGGATAAGGAGTTTTGGTGGAAACACAGAATATATTATATTTCACAAGTAATAGTAATGAGTGGTAATAGAGTAATGAGTGGTAATAGAATTAAAATCTTTGCTGCAAGAGTTTCACATTGAATCTAGATTTATATTTTATTATATGCAGTTGAATCACGCTATTAGTGTGCAGTTGGGATTGGAGGAATTTAGGAGAGAGTTTTCCCCCTTTTTTATTTATGTTACTTTGGCACAAATTACATAGGGATTTATATCAAGAACATATGGCATGTTAAATACGATTAGAGCTGATGAGTATCTGGAGCCCAGTTTTAGGCCCCATGCACACGACCGTATTTTTTCCCTCCCGTAAATACTGGCCGTAAATACTGGATAGATTTGGCAGAAACTTGGCGTGGCAGACACTTGACATGACAGACACTTGGCACAGATGACACTTGGCACAGATGACACTTGGCACAGATGACACTTGGCACAGACGGTGAACTTGACTCCAACACTAGACTTCGCACTGGAACAAACACAATTACTGGATACCGGATACTGAATACGGAAACACAGGATACAGGATACAGGATACAACTAACGGACAATTTGCAAATTAACATAGGAAGACACAACGCTCAGGCAAGAAGGAAGAGGGCAGAGACCAGCACGCACTCTAGGGTAAACACTTGAGGAGTGCAGTCGCGTGTGCTGCCGTCTCAAGGGAGCGAGATGCAGGCAAACTCCAAGTGTCCTGCTGTCACGGCTATAACATGCTGGCGGTCAGCGACTGCGGGCACAACAGTACCCACCCCTTAAGCCCCCGCTTCTTGGGTCCAGAGCTTAGGAGACACTTCTTTATGATAGTTGGGTCATTAATTTTCTCTTCTGGCTCCCAAGACCTCTCCTCAGGACCAAACAATTTCAAGTCCGCCAGATAGAAAGTCTTTCCCCTACCCTCTTGCAGTCCAGGATCTCCTTTACCTCAAAGACATCAGAAGAATTGCTGTGAGCAACTGTAGAACCAGGAGATTTACTGTAGCGGTTCAAGACCACAGGCTTTAGGAGGGACACATGGAGCGAGTTGGGAATTTTGAGAGTAGGAGGCAGCCGAAGCTTATAGGACACAAGGTTTATTTATTGTAAACCTTGAAGGGACCGAAGAACTTGGGACTGAATTTGTGGGAAGGGATTTTAAGACTAATGTTTTTAGAAGACAGCCAGACCTTGACTCCGGGGGAAAACTGAGGAGGAACTTTATTTTTCATACTGGCATATTTTTTAATGTGATCAACTGCCTGAAGTATCGCAGACTTGGTTTGCTGCCAGAAGTGAAGAAAAGTCCCGAAGTAACAATTGGCTGCAGGCATTTGTGACAAAGCTTGCACAGGAAGAGTAACTCATGGATGCTAACTGTATACAATGAAGAATGGAGAAGAAGCAGTAGACTCACTTGTATGGTTATTATAAGAGAATTCTGCCAAATGCAGAAGCTGTACCCAAATGTCATGTTGAACAGAAAAAAATGACAAAGTTAATTTTCCAGTATTTGATTGATCCTTTTCAATTGACCATTAGACTATGGGTGATAAGCAGAAGAAAAGCCCAGCTTCACAGCTAAAAGACTACATAGGGCTGTCCAGAATTTGGAGATGAACTGAACACCCCGACCAGACACTATATGGAGGGGTAATCCGTGCAGACGAAAAATGTGCTGGATGAACAGATTTGCCAGATGAGGAGCTGAGGGCAGACCAGTTAAAGGAACTAAATGTGCCATTTTGGAGAAACGTTCCACCACTACCTAGACAGTAGTACATCCAGCAGAAGGAGGAAGGTCTGTAACAAAATCCATGGCGATGTGCTGCCAGGGGGCATCAGGCACTGGCAGAGGATGGAGCAGACCAGCAGGTTTGGAATGGATAGATTTGTTTAAGGCGCATTTAGTACAGGAGGAAACATAGTCCAGAACATCTTTAGGTAGCGTGGGCCACCAGTAGTGACGAGCAATGATGTCCCGATTCTTCTGGACACCAGAGTAGCAATAATCCTGGAAGGGTCAATTATGTGTTGAGGACTTTTTTCAGAGTCGTCTGTCTCAAATGACTGGGACAGGGCATCAGCCTTAATGTTTTTGTCTGGAGGGTGGAAGTGAAGATGATGATGGGAAGAGCAGCGCCCTGCAGCAGGTGTCTACACTCTTCCAAGGCCAACTTGACAGCGAGTAATTCTCAATCCCAATGAAGTAGTTGCGCTCAGCAGGAGAGAAGAGTTTGGAGAATAATCCACATTATGCTGCCTTGCTCATGGAATTCCTTTGAAACAAGAGTGCTCCAGCACCAATAGAAGAGGCATCAACCTCCAAGGAAAACCGTTGAGTCACATCAGGATGATGACGAACAGAGGCAGAAGTGAAGGTGCTCTTGAGGTTGGAGAATGCCAACTCTGCCTCATGGGTACAATCCTTAGCGTTCACTCCCTTCTTGGTAAGAGCTGAGATGAGAGCAGTAAGAGACGAGAAATTTGTGATGAATTTCGATCAAAATTTCTAAATCCAAGAAGTCTCTGTAGAGCTCAGAGACCTTGAGGACGTGGTCACACCAAGATGGACTTCACCTTTTCCAGATCGATTTGAAGACCACGATAAGAAACAATATAACCCGGGAAGGGCAAGGATTTTTTTTTCAAATCCGCACTTCTCGAGTTTCGCGTACAAGCTATTGTCCCTTAACCGCAACATGAATTGGCTTACATGCTTCCGATGCGTCATCAGGTCAGTAAATAAAGATGTTGTCCAGATACACCACCACACAGACATACAGAAGATCACAGAAGATGTTGTTTACAAATTCTTGGAACACTGCTGGAGCATTACACAGTCCGAAGGGCATTACGAGATATTTGTAGTGACCGTCTTGGTGTTAAATGTGGTTTTCCATTCATCACCCTTGCGGATACGGATCAGGTTATAGGCCCCGCGTAGGTTCTCCTTGACATACTCCGACATGGCCTGGGTTTCCGGCAAGGAGAGAGGTTAAACCAGTCCGCGAGGGGGAGAGGTTTCAGGAAGCAGCTCGATAGGACAGTCATAGGGGCGATGAGGTGGAAGGACCTCTGCCTCCTTTTTGCTGAAAACATCTGCCTAACTAGCATATTGTGGAGGCAGTCCAGAGAAAGACTGAGGCAGAGGAGAAATAACAGGTCGAACCTGAGGCAGACAGCAGTGAAGACATCGGGGTCCCCATTGGAGGACCTCTCCGGAATTCCAATCAAGGACTGGAGCGTGCTGTCGAAGGCATGGCAATCCCGGCAGGAGGGTGTTTATAGCTTTAGATAGGACATAGAAAGTTATTAATTCAGGATGGAAGACTCCTATCTGTAGTCTCAGAGGCTTGGTGATAGACAGGATAGAGTCCGGCAGAGGTTTGTCTCTCCAATCAAACCTAGGTGCTGGAGTTTCCCGGCTTTTGTGGGCATTGGTGCTCGAAATGTCTCTTGTGACTACAGGACAGACACAACCCAGTCGAACTTTTGCATTCCGGTTCCTGGTCGGAGTCTGTCTATTTGCATTGGCTCCTCCGAAAGTGCAACAGGACAGGGCAGTAAGGGCCTTTGAAATTTTGGGGCCGGTCGACAAGACCCTTTCTCCCGGCAAACTTGCAGAGTGCGCTCTTGGATCCTCATATCGTATTAATGCATCCAAGTTAGATGGAAGCTCTCGAGCTGCGAGTTCATTTTTTTATATGAGAGGTATGTCCCTGCTAGAAAGTTGCCACTAAGGCCTCGTTATTTAAAGACAGCTCCGCTGCCAGCATACGGAAGTGGATGGCGTACTCCCCTACAGTTGATTCCCCTTGACTGAGGGTCAGCAGTAAGGCAGCTGCAGTGGATGTTTGGCCCTGTTCTTCGAACACTGTACGGAAAGTCTCTAGAAACAGTGGTAAATCCGAGAATTCCAGACCCTCTTGTTTCAAGATGGGGTTTGTCCATGTCATGTCTTTGCCAGAGAGGAGGGAGATAATAAAAACAACCTTGGCCTCATCAGAGGGGAAGAGATGAGCACGTAACTTGAAGTGGATCGTACACTGGTTGATAAAGCCTCTACAGGTCCTAGGATCCCTGTCGTAGCGAGGAGGTAGAGGCAACGAAAGTACAGACTCAGGACAGGCAGGAGGGATAGCAGGTTGTGGAGTAGCGGAAGCCGCCAGAGGAGGTACAGAAGGAAGATCCAAAAGGCTAATTATGGAGTTTACAGCCTATAGGAGTTGATCCTGACGTGCCCGGAGGTCACGCATGTCCGCTTGCCTCATCTGGACCGCTGTTTTGGGTTGACTAGCGGGATCCATGGGCTGAGCGTACTGTCATGGCTATGGGGTGTGTGGACCCAATAGGCCTCTCCCCTGTAGTGGAGCAGCAGCTGGCCAAACCATAGTCAGTGATAGTCTCTTGGACAAGAGTACCTGGATAGAAGATTTGGCAGACACTTGGCGTGGCAGACACTTGGCACAGATGACACTTGGCACAGATTACACTTGGAACAGACGGTGAACTTGACTCCAACACCAGACCTTCGCACTGGAACAAACACAATTACTGGATACAGGATACGGGAACACAGGGTACCGGATACAACTAAGGGACCATTTGCAAACCAACATGGAAAGACAAAACAATGCTCAAGCAGGGAGGAAGAGGGCAGAGACCTTTTTATAGATCCGGGTGCATGGGGATTGGGTAGGGACCATTTTATAGGTGCGCCCAATAGGGGAAACAGTGAATCAGTGCAGCCACGTGTGTTTGTGTCTCCGGGGAGGGAGACACCGGCAAACTCCAAGTGTCCTGTGGTCGCGACTGCCGGTGAGTATAACGTGCCGCCGGTCAACGACAACATTAGGTATATGCATTTAGATCCTTCTCTACTGCGCATGTCACATATGCCGACGGCCCTATTGGAGGAGGCTTGAATCAGGATCAAAGTATGAATGAAATGCATGTTAGTCACATGTAAGATCAGGTGACCAACATGCATCCCATACTCAATCGGACAAAGAATAGCGGGGAGGGGGGCTTTGTAACTGAGAAAATTATAATATGGACCATGTATATAGTTGATGCTTGCCCAGATGGACCTGCCCATAAGAGGCAAGCGTTGACTGGCCTGAGCATGGATGTGTGTGAGAGGCCGCCGCCCACGGATCTGTCCAGATCAATCCGTGGTAGCAGGGGCGTCGCATACACATGCTCATCGACGCGGCCACCTCCCCATACCAATATCATGCGTACCGGCATGGGACATATCCACAACTACTAAAGTTTCCTTTTTGCAATATTACATTAAGTTTTAAGATCAGACATGTTTCAGTACGATAAATAATCAATATTTATTCATCTTTATTTATGGAGGTGATATTTATCTACAAATAAGTGAATACTTAATATATGGCACTGTATATTCAGATATTATACAATAAAGAATTTTTGGAACATTTCCTTGTGTCACATTAAACTGTAGGCACTTCCCAATTTGCAGACGAGCTCTCCTCAAGAGAGTTGCATTTCTTTAGAGGGGTCTGGGCTTACCTCCAAATAGGAAATGCTGAAGGACCATAAATATAAGACATGCTGTTTATAAAGTATACAATGTCCACAGAGGTTTCAATGCCAGGTCTGTATAAGAACCTGAGCCAAGTCTATTTTGACATGTATCTATGTAAACAGACAAATAAAGCAACTGTTCTATTCTGATCAATGTTTTATTAGTTTAGTATCACACTGATGACACTCAAATTGGCAAAATACAAATATAAAGCAAAGGAACAATGGGTACAACAGTGGGTAAATAATTGCTTAAAAACGTAGAAGTATTAGCTATACAACTATGACCATTATTTCTATGAATCAGATTGTACCAAGATAGTTAATTTGAGGTATGACATGTCTGGTATGGACTGACACAATTCCTGTTTCTTAAATGTTTAGTATAACAAGATACCAGTATAATACAGACAGGTTGAATTACCATGTGAGAACCACAAGTTTATTAAAAATCTAAAACCTGATTAACATCATCTTAATGGGCTACCTAAAAAACAATAGCCCTATCTAAAATTCTTGATCTCACTACAAAGGGAATAATATGGTTCTAAACTTGTACAAACTAACAAAAAAATCATCAAGACCATATAATGTGAGTCTAACCCACTTTCTTAAGACTGGCATATAGGGACAACAATCCATTATAAGTCTGCTTAGTCATTTTGCTGCAATTTTCTTGAATTGTTTTGAGTGGGCAGCATGGATCTATATTTTGACCTTGTCTGTAAATATACTAGAATAGCGTTTAAAGAAAAACAAAAGGACAATGACAGTTACAATAGTGACTGTCCTAAAGCAAAACTGTTGTTGAAAATGCAAAAAAGAAAATCAGAGCAATATTTATCATTGTAAAACCAGATTATGTATGTATCAATAATGTTAAAGGGGTATTCCAGTCCTAAGAAATTGATGGCCTATCCTCAGGATAGGCCGTCAATACCTGATCGGTGGGGGTCCGACTACTGGCACCCCTGTCGATAAGCGGTTTTAAAGGGGCTGCGGCGCTGATTTTCCATTATTACTGTCATTGCTCATACTGTGAATCGCCAACACACTTGTAGCCGCGGTTCATAGTATTACAGCCTTCTAACATTCACTTGAACAAATGCAGTGTGAACTGACCCTTAAAGATTTCATGCTGCTGAGGCCATTACCAGAAAAGAAAACATAACGTTAACAGTTATAAAACATAGAATATGAATACATTTTTGGTTATTCAATAACATAGCAACATAAGGAAAACGTAACGGGGTTCTCCGGGTTTACATGAGTATAAGAGGAGAAGGCTTAATTTTCCAATATAGTGTCTGTTACAATTCAGTTACTGATCGTAGGGACAACTCGTGTTAGGAAAAATGTGTTTACTTCTATGGACATATTCCCTATCAACATATTATCCATTGACATGTTAACTTTTTTCTATGAGTTGATACGATTGCAGTGATTCTTAATTAATTTTTTATTTTTTCTGCAATTCCGCTATATTTTTTCAGGGTTTTTTTTAACCTCGTGCATGTTGCCGTTTAACCCTTTACAGACACAGCCAAATTTGGTCTTGTGGACACAGCCCATTTTTTCAAATCTGACGTGTCACTTTATGTGGTAATAACTTTGCAATGGTTTTACTTACCCAAGCGATTCTGAGATTGTTTTCTCGTGACATATTGTACTTTATGTTAGTGGAAAAATTTGGTGGATAAATCTAGTATTTATTTATTTTTAAAAGAAAAGAGAAAATTTGCAAAAATTTGAATTTTTCCTCATTTAAATGTATCTGCTTGTTAAACAGATAGTAGTACCACACAAAATAGTTACTAATTAACATTTCCCATATGTCTACTTTATGTCTGCATCGTTTTTTGAACTTCCTTTTATTTTTCTATGACGTTAGGAGGCTTATAACTTTAGCAATTCACATTTACAAGAAAGTTTCCAAATCCTATTTTTTTAGGGACCAGTTTAGTTCTGAAATGGCTTTGAGGGCCTTATATATTAGAAACCCCCCATAAAATCACCCAATTTTAAAAACTGCACCCCTCAAAGTATTCAAAACAGCATTTAGAAAGTTTCTTAACCCTTTAGGTCTTTCACAGGAATTACAGTATGCAATGTTAAATACTTTTGTGTCAAAAAAGACAAAAGTATTGTAGGTATGATACCTTTATTGGCTAACCAGAAATTTCTATATGCAAGCTTTCAGAGCACACAGGCCCCTTCTTCAGGCAGTTTACAAATTAATGACTTAGTAAAAAGCACAACATTTAAGATGTTACAGAAAAGACAATTAGTACATGAGGTGATACATCATTAAGATAAGCCGTGCAATAAAACTGAGGTCATGGTGGTGATGACTTAGGAGTTAAGGCATCTGGAGTCAGTCTGATGGGGGATGTGACGTGTGTCCACATAGTGGCTCATAAATCAAGGTGTGAGATTGAGGCCTTGTGTCAATGACTGGAATTTTATCATCAGCTTGAATTCCCAAATTTTTCTTTCTCCGTTGTTTTTAAAATGACCCTTCAGTATTAGGACCTTTAAATCTGCCAAACTGTGGTCCGGTCCAGAGAAGTGTTTTCCCACGGGTGTATGGACCTCCTGTTTTATTGTATGTCTGTGAAGATTCATCCTGGTTTGTAGTTTTTGTATTGTTTCTCCAATGTAGATTCCTTTATTGATGCACCTTGTACACAGTATCATGTACACTACATTGGAGGATGTATATGAGAACGTTACAGTGATTTTATAGTCCTATTGCGTGTTTGGTATGTGGATGGTGTTTGATATCAAAATGTTGGTACAGGTCTTGCACTTTCTACCTTTGCAAGGAAAAGTGCCAGTCTCTGATGGTGATGAGAGGGCACTTCTGACCAGGAGATTCCTTAGGTTTAGTGGCAGTTTGTATGCAAAGAGAGGTAAATCTGGGAATATTTCCTTCAGTTTATTGTCTTTGTTAAATATAGGTGTAGCGTCAATGGCCGCGGACCGCCGGGATTATTCACCCCCTGGTGGCCGCAGCCATGGATTTGTGAGCACTGGCCCGCATCTCCTCCACAGGAGGTGCCAGCGCTCCCTTCCGCTCCGGTCCACTGTGTTCCGTAGGGTGCGCGTGCAGTCTCGTGCCCAGCCTTAAAGGAGCGCACATGCGAATCATCATCAATATCCCATGATCACCCTGGACTATAAGAAGGGTCCTGCCCCTTTACTCGTTGCCTGAGCGTTGTTCATAAATCCCATGTTAGTCTTTGCAAATGGTCCCTTAGTGTTATCCTGTTGCTGTTGTCACCGTGCCCTGCTGCCTGTATCCTGTATCCCGTGCTGTGTTATTGTTCCTGAGCCTGTTTAATGATTGGAGTCGTGTCCTACTACACCCGTTGTCATCCGCCAGGTCTGGCGCAACCTACTGCACCCGTTGTCATCCGCCACGTCTGGCGCAACCTACTGCACCTGCTGTCAACCGCCATGTCTGGAGCAACCTTATGCACCAACTACCATCCGAACCAGAGCCCCTGCCACCATCTGGACTATTTCAGGTACCCTTGTGCTACAAACTCGTATAGACTTTTGCATAGACTGTGACTTGGTCAGCTGCCTCTCCACTACGGCAGAGCGGCCTAGTGGGTCCACATACCCCTAGATCATGACAATAGGTTGGAGATCATCAGCAATTTTCCTCAAGATGTTTATTTGGGGGTTGTATATGACCACTAGGGGCACCCTGCTGTTGTCTTCCTTCTTTTTGTACTTCAGAAGATTGCTCCTTAGAATTCTTGTTGCTCTATAGATCTGATCATCTATAATCCATGGATGGTATCCCTGTTGTGTAGGAATGTATTCCTCAGTGATAGCAGGTGTTGTTTTCTGTCTTCACTGTCTAAACAGATTCGTATTTACCACAGAGTTTTTAACTGTAGATGATGGATTTCTTCATGTGTCTTGGATGAAAGCTGTTCCATCTCAGATATGCTGGACGGCCCGTAGGTTTATGGTAGATTGTTGTTTGTATGGTATGGTTTCTCATGTATATGGTCATGTCCAGGAAATGTATTTGAGATTTTGAGTAGTTGAGAATGAGTTTGATGGTAGGATGGAACTTGTTGAAGTTTTTATGGAAAAAAAGCATTTCATGTTCAGAGCCTGTCCAGATTATCAACAGGTCATCAATGTACCGGAAATATGCTAGAGGTTTAGTTGCGCAGGTTGATTAAAAAAAACTCCTCCTCTAGTTTGGCCATGAACAGGTTAGCATATCGTGGTGACATTTTTCTACCCATAGTGCTTCCCATACACTGCAGATATATGTCTTTGTCAAATAAAAAATAATTGTGATGGAGTACGAACCTGATGAGTTGTAGGGCTGGCTCTGTCGCTAGATTGTAGTGAACCTACAAAACAGCCTCAAAAGAGAAAGAAACAGGGGATCCCCAAAAACTGGTACCAAAAACCTAAAAGCACAAGAGCAAGGGGACAGAACACCCCAATAAATGATATAGCGCAAATACCAGCCACGTATTGTAAAAGAATATAGCTTTATTAGTAAACAATACACGGTATCACATAGAATATAATAAAAATACAAATGGTCACATGGAGAGCAGCAGCAACAGGTATATCAATAAATATACCAAGAGGTTAACAGACCTAACCCATCTCAACATGTAACGTCCTGTATACAATAAACCCCATACAAAAATATGGTAGAGAGTAATGTATGTACAGATAGGAAATGCCAAGCACAAATAGTGCTAAAAAAGCTGCCTAGTGTGTGTAGAATAGTACATTAGGGTATAAGGTGTAACCTATATAAATAAATAAATAAATAAATAAACACAATGACAGCGTTCTGCCCTTGTGCCACATCTCATCACGTCCTGTTTCCCTACCATGTCTCTAGGTATGCTTAGCCATCTTTACCATTAGATTTTGCTGCTATTGCTGTCATTGTGTTTATTTATTTATTTATATAGGTTACACCTTATACCCTAATGTACTATTCTACACACACTATGCAGCTTTTTTCTCATACAATGTCGTTTTAGCTCAGATGTTTTCATTTTAATAAGGAATAAAAGAGAAAAAGCACCCCAACATTTGTAGAGAAATTTCTCCCGAGTATGGCAATACCCCATATGTTCTCATTATCTGCTCCTTGGACACATGGCAGAGCTCAGAAAGGAAGGAGCACCATTTCAGGCAGTGAAATCGAAAAAAATTACTTTTTTTTCAAATAAAATGTAGAATTTTTAAATTTACACAAGGAAAAAAAGAAGAAAAAGCACCCTAAAATTTGTAATGCAATTTCTCCAGAGTAGGCAATACCCCATACGTTGTTGTAAACTGCTGTTTGGGCACATGGCAAGGCTCAGAATGGAAGGAGCACCATTTGGCTTTTGGAGCTCAAATTTAGCTGGAATGGTTTTCGGGTGCTATGTCACATTTGCATAGCCCCTGAGGGACCAAAACAGTGAAAACCCCCCCAAAAGTGACCTCATTTGGGAAACTACACCCCTCGAAAGGTTCTATCTAGGGGTATAGTGAGCACAGGTCTTTTGCAGGATTTATTGGAAATAGGCCGTAAAAATGAAAATCAACATTTATTTCCACTAAATTGTAGAATTGTTTCATTTTTACAAGGGATAAAGGAGAAAAAGAACCCCAGCATTTGTAAAGCAATCTCTCTCGAGTACGGCAATGCCCCATATGTGGTTTTAAACTGCTATTTGGACAATCGGCAGGGCTCAGAAAGGCAAGAGCACTATTTTGCATGCAGATTTTGCAGGATTGGTTTTTAGGCGCGATGTCGCATTTGGAAAACCCCTAAGGTACCGTAAAATACACAATAGGTTGTAATACAAATGTTATATTTACATCATGCAAGGAAATACAAGGTCATATTAGGTCTTGTGCTGGTTTGTCCGATAGTCTGTTTTGCTTACATTAATGTACCATATGGGATGATACATATCTAGATACCAACACGTATCGTAATCTTTTAAGACTTACTAATTACTAACATGTTTAATCTTCAATAGATTGCAGTTCACATTCTGACTATCAGCTGGTTTTGATAATTTATTTTTATTACATTTTAACAGTTAATTTGTTCTGTGCGCCTTGCACTTACATCCATCTGATAGGTTGGATTTGGGTTTCCTTTCCTGCTCACCTTATCCTCTTTCTATGAGGTTTATGTCAGGTCAGTGGGCAAGTATTTTTTACACAGGCGGTGATTAAGCCGAACAGGTGTTCTTCTGGGCTTCCCATGTAATGTCAATACTGAGGCGGTTTCTTCTAAACTCCTCATCTGCCTAATCTGATCTTTGACCTCTTCCACTTAGTGGTTAGCTATTGGCTAGGGAAGAAGCTGGGGGAGTATCCCTTGCTGAACTTACCAGATATAGGTGCAAGGCGCACGCTTTAGTATGTTTAATATGCCATGAGCAAGGACGTGTGACTCGTCCGAAATGCGTAGGTTATCTTCTGATACAACCACTCCATACTGTTACTTGGATCTTAACATATTTGAAATAAAGTTGGAAGACTTCTTTTTAAATCAAACACTGGATCAAGGTACTCCATTTTTGCTTAAGGCAAACACCAAAGCTAACAACGGATGGGCACCACCAATGTACATAAAAATCAAAAACATAAAAAGATGATGTCCAAAACTACAAACGAAAAGAAAAAAGGGGACATCCAACAGTCACCCCACAATCAAATATATGTATTAATATATTATAACCAAATATATAAGAACTAAAATCATGCACTCACCTCAATAAGATTGATCTATCCCTTATGTTAGCTCAAAGAACATGTATAGAAGTCAATGTGAGAGCCTGAACTCTTTTTTGTTACAAAAACAACATATACAGATACTCCGAAGACTAAAATGCATAGTGAAATATATATCACTCTGCTAAGAATAAATAAAGAATATATCCACTTTGACAATGTGGAAAAGAACTGATCAGTCCATCAAATTTGTAATATCCCGTCAGCGTACAGCAATTATGAGGGGATATTACAATTTTGATGGAATGTTGTAAAGGGCTAGTGGAGACTGTAGACATATAGAGTAAAGCAGCACTGATCAATGCAATAGTTTCAAAATATAAAATTGTATTGTATTTTCAATGTCAAAAAATGGACAAACAATGTACAAAAGTTGGCATGTATAAATATTTTTTATCACCCATCAGAAGCTAGAGTCCTGGAAGTATTCCAGTTTGGTTTGTATCTTCCTTTTTCCGTTCGATCCAGACTGTAGACAGTCATTTAAGTCACGTTGTTAATAAATGAAAGAAATAAATGTATATAAATAAAAGATGCCTATATATACACAATGAATGGCTACTTTATTAGAGACACCAATCTGGTAGCGCGTTGGACCTCCTTTGGCCTTCAGAACTGCAGCAATTCGTTGTGGCATAGATTTGACACTAGGTGTTAAATTATCACTTTGCAGGAATATTGGCCCATGCGGACAGGATAGCTTCTGCCATAGGGTAAACAGCTGCAATGAACAGATGAACTTAGCCACAATGCTTACTGTTTAAACATCCATCCACAGGTATCGGAGGACTCAGAGTGTGCCAAGAAAATATTCCCTACATCATTACTTCACCTCCACCAGTCTGAACGGTAGACACCTGACAGAAAGTGTTCGATTCACGCAAAAGTAATCTGGATTCCTCTAGCCTGTCAATGTTTTTCCACTGGTCATTCCTATTGTTTGACTGCAGGGGCCATTTTTGCAAGAGTTAAAACAGAAGTGCATCCATATTGGATGTCCCCTTTGAATTAGCTTCTTAGAAAATGGTGACCACCTATCATTTTGACAGCATGATCTATCAACAATGTAATATTTTTTTTTTCATCACTTGCTGAGAAACTAGTTCTAAAGTGACAACCAATATAGTTGTACTTCGTGGTGTCACAAAAATGACCACCACAACAGAAAAACAGCAATATCTCTGTAAGTCAAACAAACATGATTTTGAGGACTATGGTTAGATATTTTTTTTGTCCTATTTAGGCTATGTTCACATCTGCGTCGGAGGCTCAGTTAGGGGCCTCCGTCGCAGATCCGGCAGGATGTGCCGGAGACAATAGCGCAGTATGCTGCACTATTGTGTCCGGTAAAATCACGGACACCCAGACAGAAAAGAGATGGAACCCATTAAAATCAATGGGTTCCGTCGGCAACCGGCGGTATCCGTTGTGCAACGGAACCATTGGTTCCATTATTCCCATGTTCTGCTCCACTGACGAAGCAGAACAATGGATCACACCAACGCAGGTGTGAACCCAGCCTTACCCACTTATTTTCTAAACCATATATACTACTCTTTTATGGTTCTCAAGCCCCAAAGCCTTAGATACTAAAATTTATCATTTCCATATCTAACTAGTAATAACAAGTCTGAAAAGTCTTTAAAGTTGTAATACATAACTCTGTACTTAGTGGGTGTCTATATGTTATACTGATTTTTACCATTACCAGACATACTACTTTATACTAGTGCATATAAAGTAAGATTGATATGCAGGGGCATAACTAGGAAAGACTGGGCCCCATAGCAAACTTTTGACTGGGGCCCCCCCCCTCCCCTGGGTGTCACACAACCCCCTCTTGTAGATAGTGCCTTTTTTACAGCCCCCCCCTGTAGATAACGCCATACAGCCCCCTGTAGATAACGCCATACAGCCCCCCCCTGTAGATAACGCCATACAGCCCCCTGTAGATAACGCCATACAGCCCCCTCTGTAGATAACGCCATACAGCCCCCTCTGTAGATAGCACCAATAAAATCCCCCTGTAGATAACGCCATACAGCCCCCCTGTAGATAACGCCATACAGCCCCCTCTGTAGATAACGCCATACAGCCTCTCTGTAGAGAACGCCATACAGTCCCCCCTGTAGAGAACGCCATACATCCCCCCTGTAGATAACGCCATACAGCCCCCTTTGTAGATATCTACAGAGGGGGCTGTATGGCGTTATCTACAAAGGGGGCTGTATGGCGTTCTCTACAGGGGGGACTCTGTATGGCGTTCTCTACAGTGGGGGCTGTATGGCATTATCTACAGAGGGGGCTCTATGGCGTTATCTACAGAGGGGGCTGTATGGCGTTATCTACAGGGGGGACTCTGTATGGCATTCTCTACAGTGGGGGCTGTATGGCGTTATCTACAGAGGGGGCTGTATGGCGTTATCTACAGGGGAGCTGTATGGCGTTATCTACAGTGGGGGCTGTTTGGCGTTATCTACAGAGGGGGCTGTATGCCGTTATCTACAGGGGGGCTGTATGGCGTTCTCTACAGAGGGGCTGTATGGCGTTCTCTACAGTGGGGGCTGTATGGCGTTCTCTACAGCGGGGGCTGTATGGCGTTAGCGCCATACAGCCCCCTCTGTAGATAACGCCATACAGCCACCACTGTAGAGAACGCCATACAGCCCCTCTGTAGAGAACACCATACAGCCCCCCCTGTAGGTAACACCATACAGCCCCCCCTGTAGGTAACGCTATACAGCCCCCCTGTAGGTAACGCTATTCGGCCCCCCCTGTAGGTAACGCTATACAGCCCCTCTGTAGGTAACACAATGCAGCCCCAACCCCCCAAAAAAATCTGACCTACAGTGTGTCCTACAGGATAGGGGATACATGTGTGATCGCTGGCAGCGATAGGGAGAACGGGGGGACCGAAAGTCCCCCGAAGTTCTCCATGACTAACCTCTGACTTCCGGAGTCTGCGCAGCTCAATAAAAATGAAAGGAGCGCTGGTCACGCATGCGCACAAGAGCGACCGGCGCTCCATTCATTTCTACGGAGCTGCTAACACAGACCCCGGAAGTCCGAGGTTTGTGATGGAGAACTTCAGGGGACTTTCGGTCCCCCGTTCTCCCTATCAATGCCAGCGATCACACATGTATCCCCTATCCTGTGGATAGGGGATACATGTCTTTTGTTTAATGGCAGAGCGGGGAGATACGTCCCTGCTCTGCCGTAGTGTTCAGTGGCGTCGCGCTGTATCAGCCATAGCGGCTGCTAGCGGAGCCTCCGGCCATGGTGACACGGGCCCCCTCATGCCGCGGGCCCCGTAGCAGCTGCTACAGTGGTAGTTACGCCACTGTTGATATGCTAAGCGTCCACTAAAAAACTAAACCATCCTAAAATTTGGGTTTAAAGGGAATGTGTTGCCAGCAAAACATGTTTGTTTTTTTTTAATTAAACAGTTAGTGTATAGGTGATTAAACATTGTTCTAATTTTTTTATATTTTTTTCACGAGTCAGGAAATATTATAAATTGGATTCAATTTATAATATTTCCCAGCACTGGTCACTAGATGGAGCCATTCCCAAAATTGCAGCATTGCATGTGGTAAAGCAACCACATTGCTTTATGCTGCAAAATTGGGTAAAAATCCCTCGCTCTAGTGAGCTCTCAGAATCCCCCCCCTCCTTTATCCTGGCTAGTGCCGGGATAAACGAGGGGTTTGAACGGTCTAACCTCCTACACTGTGTGTCGCCATTTTTTGAGCTAACACACAGTGTAGAAGGTTAACATACAGTAGTAAACACACTGAAACACGAACATACATAGAAATAACTTACCTGCTCCAGTCACCGCCGCTCCCTCCGGTCCATCCGCTCCGTCTGCTGCCGCTGCTCCATGTGCACAAGTCCGGAAGCCGCGACCGGAAGTAGTAATCTTACTGTCCGGCCGCGACTTCCGGTCCACAGGAAAATGGCGCAGGACGGCGCGCATTTCAAATCGGACTGTGTGGGAGCGGCGCATGCGCCGTTCCCACACAGCGGCGTACACGAAAGTGGATGGAACGGGCCCCGTTCGCAGTCCCTATGGGACTGGAGCTGCCGTATTCCATGTCTGTATGTGTCGTTAATCGACACATACAGAAATGGAAAAAAAATGGCAGCCCCCATAAAAAAAATTAACACACAAACACACAAATTAATCCAAACGTTTTTAATAAAGCACTAACATCTTTAACATATTAAAAAAAAAATTGTGGTGACACTGTTCCTTTAAGGAACTGCCAGGATCACCAGATGCTTTACATGAAAGTTGTTGGTAAATGTTTACTCCCACTAAATCAGCAAATGAGACACAAAAGTTTTGTTGGAAAGGTTGTTCAGTAGGTGCCACTTTCTTTACAGACTGACTAGGGGCATCAAAATAGGGGGTGCAGAGGTAGCAGTCACACCTGGGCCCTGATGCGCAAACTAACCTGTGATGACCCATCAGCTATGTTCTTATTAAAATGTGATCTATTAAAGGTTTTCAACATCATAAACAGATATTTCTTGCCACGCAGTCTTGCACAATTAGGTGTCGCAACAAATGGACAAGTTCTTTCTAGCAGGTATTAATTTTCATAACATCACTTTGGTGAATAAGCTTTGCATTATTTGTATATATTGAATAACAAACGAAATTGGCAAGAACACAAGGTGTCTATTGCATGAAAATATATCCAATGCACAAATAAATCTAGTGACATCATATTCTATGGGTCACATCAGGGGCGTAGCTAAAGGCTCATGGGCCCCGATGCAAAAATTCTTACTGTCCCCCCCGCAAACTTCTCATGGCCGACGGTCCGCCGCTTTCAGCTGCATCGCTGGGTCTCCTAAGTGACCCAACAATTCAGCACTAGCAGCCAGGGGCGTCACTAAGGCTGGGTTCACACACCCTATTTACGGACGTAATTCGGGTGTTTTAGCATTGAATTACGTCCAAAAATGCGGCTCAATAGCATAGGCAAACATCTGCCCATTCATTTTAATGGGTCTTACGATGTTCTGTGCCGACGGTCATTTTTTTTTTACGCGCCGCTGTCAAAAGGCGGAGCGTAAAAAAGACGCCCGCGTCAAAGAAGTGCCTGTCACTACTTCAGACGTAAATGGAGCCGTTTTCCATGGACTCCATAGAAAAACAGCTCCAATTATGTCCGTAATGGACGCAGCGAAAGACGCCTCAACATGCCATTACGGCTGAAATTACGGTGCTGTTTTCTCCTGAAAACAGCACCGTAATTTCAGCAGTAACAGACGCTGCCGTGTGAACATACCCTCAGGGCTTAAAATGTCAGGGAAATAGCCCCAATACATATGTATCGGCCCCAAAAAAAAATGTGTGTATAGGAGACAGCATAGCATATCTATAGCACTACGACCCTATAAACTATGGCTAGGATTAGATACAGTGACTCAGCAGACAGTATCACACATGATAGGATTAGATACAGTGGCTCAGAAGGCAGTATCACACGAGAGGATTAGATACAGTGGCTCAGCAGACAGTATCACACATGATAGGATTAGATACAGTGACTCAGCAGACAGTACCACACATGATAGGATTAGGTACAGTGGCTCAGCAGACAGTACCACACATGATAGGATTAGATACAGTGGCTCAGAAGGCAGTATCACACATGATAGGATTAGATACAGTGGCCCAGCAGACAGTATCACACAAGATACGATTAGATATAGGGCCCAGCAGACAGTATCACACATGATTGGATTAGATACAGTGGCCCAGCAGACAGTATCACACAAGATACGATTAGATATAGGGCCCAGCAGACAGTATCACACATGATTGGATTAGATACACAGCTCAGCAGACAGTATCACACATGATTGGATTAGATACAGGGCTCAGCTCGCTGACATTGCGGCTCCAGCGCTGGACCCAGGATAGGTAAGAATAATAATTTTGCTTCTTTATGTGTTACTGATTATTTTTGTGTGTTTGTGTTTTTTTACAGGTTCGGTTGTTGGACTTCGGATACGAGGACTTCAATGACGGCGTTTTTTTATTCTCAATAAAATGGTTAATGAGGATTGTGTTTTTTTATTTCAATAAAATATTTTTTCTATGTGCTTGTATCTTTTTAAACTTTATTATCACCGCCATAGTAATGGCCGCCGGCTGATTGACAACCTCCATTACTAAGGCGGGGCTTAATGTTAGCCATTGCAGAGGCTACACTAACCCCCATTATTACCCCGGTACCCACCGCCACCAGGAGTACTGGGAAGAGCCGGGTACGAACCAGTACCCGACCATCTGTAGTGACGGGCAGGCACCGGGGTGGCCGCAGGCTGGTAGTATTAGGCTGGGGAAGGCCAAAAACAGTGGCCCTTCCCACCCTTGTAATGCTGCCTGCTGCTGCTGTGTTGTATCTGGCTGGTTATGAAAATTGGGGGGGACCCCACATCGTTCTTTCCAATTTTTATTTTTTTAAATAGCGTGGGGTCCCCCCCATTTTTCATAACCAGCCAGATACAATAAAGCAGCAGCAGCCTAGCATCACCAGGGTGGGAAGGGCCACTGTTTTTGGCCTTTCCCCTCCTGATAATACCAGCCTGCGGCCACCCCAGTGGCCAACCATCACTACAGATGGTCAAGTACTGGATGGTACCCGGCTCTTCCCAGCACCCCTGGTGGCGGTGGGTACCGGGGTAATAAAGGGGGTTAGTGTTAGCCTCTGCATCGGCTAACACTAAGCCCCGCCTTAGCAATGGATACTGTCAATCAGCCGGCGGCCATTACTAAGGCGGAAGTAATATAGTTTAAAAAAAACCACAAAGACATAGAAAAAATATTTTATTGAAATAAAATAAAAAACCACACAGCCCTCATTAACCATTTTATTAATAAAAAAAAAGCTGTCATCGAAGTAGTCCTGGAATCTGACGTAGTCCAACGCCCGAACCTGTAAGAAAACACACAAAAAATTATTAGTAACACGTGTGTTAGGCTTAGATACAGGGCCCATGTGTGATACTGTCTGTGGGACCCTGTATCTAAGCCTACTACAACGTAGGCTTAGATACAGGGTCCAGCAGACAGTAATCTTATACAGTATAAGATTACTGTGTGCTGGGGCCCTGTATCTAAACCTACAGTGTGGTAGGCTTATATACAGGGCCCATCAGACAGGATCACACATGGGCCATGTATCTAAGCCTATCATGTGATTGGCTTAGATACAGGGCCCAGCAGACAGGTTCACGCATGGGCCATGTATCTAAGCCTACCATGTGATTGGTTTAGATTCAGGGCCCAGCAGACAGCATCACACAATCTGTGATCCTGTCTCATGGGTCCCCTAAGCCTGCTACATCGTAGGCTTAGGGGTTGTGCAGTCCCTAAACATTGATTGCCTATCCTCAGAATAGGCCATCAATAGCTGATGTGTCTCTCGGGACCCGCAAATCAGCTGTTTTGAAGGGGCCGCAGCACTCGTACGAGAGCTGCTTCCCCTTCATTTCACTACTCGCCCACACTGTGAATCGCCAACACGGATTCACAGTATGACCGGAATGAAGTGACAGGAATGAAGGGGAGCAGCTCTCGTACGAGTGCTGCGGCCCCTTCAAAACAGCTGATTGGCGGGTCCCGGGAGTCGGACCCCGCCAGTCAGGGCTAACCTTACCGTCCTCTTCGGCCGCGGCGGGAGTTCTGTCGTCTCGATGCTGTGCGCGGCGCATAGCGCTGTGACGTCATGCGCTGCGCACAGCGCTTTACATCAGGACCTCCGCTGCCATCCGGAACCAGGAAGGTAAGTAAAGTATGTTACTATAGTAACAGGGGCCCGCGGCCCGAGTTACTATAGTAACTTTTTATTGATGTGGTGCGGGGGGCCGTGGGCCCCCCTGGCTTCGGGGCCCGGTCGCAATTGCGACCGCTGCGACCCCTATAGCTACGCCAGTGGGTCACATCAAGAGAAAGGTTAATGCAGATAATGTGAGAATCATTGTATTACATAACAATTTATGGCCACTAAGTCAATGTTATGTTTAGAAACCGTAATATGTACAGTAAAGAGGTTTAGACAAAGTTAAGAAGGGCACAGATGGCATGTTGAAGCACCTCGCTTCACGGGATCTTTGAGGATAATTATTGTGCTATAAATGCTGATGCAACTGGCAGTAAAGCTCAATGTATAATTGAAAAAACAACCCTCCATATAGACCTACAGCTGTAGCGATCTTTAACATGACTTTTAACACATTAACCCCTTAATGACCAGCCCATTTTAAACCTTAATGACCAAGCTATTTTTTTGCGTTTTTCCATCGTCGCATTCCAAGAGCTATAACTTTTTTATTTTTACGTCGACATAGCTGTATAAGGTCTTGTTTTTTGCGGGACAACTTGTATTTTTTACTAGCACCATTTTGGGGTACGTATAATTTATTGATTAACTTTTTTTGGGGGGGGGTAATGGAAAAAAAACCATAAATTTCGCCACTCTTTTTTACGTCTTAGATTTACGCCATTTACTGTGTGGTATAAATAACATAATATCTTTATTCAAAAGGGTCATTACGATTGTGGCGATACCAGATTTATACAGATTTTGTATGTTTAACACTTTTTTTTTTTTAAATTATTTGTTTTTGTGTCGCCATGTTTTAAGAGCCATAATTGTTTGTTTTTAACGCCAATGCAGCTGTATGAGGGCTTGTTTTTTGTGGGACGACTTCTAGTTTTTATTGGTACGATTTAGTAGTACATGCGACTTTTGATCACTTTTTATTAAAAAAAAATGGAGGCAGGATGAACAGAAAACAGCAATTGTTTTTTTATTTCTTTTTTTACGGCGTTCACCGTGTGGCCTAAATAATGTGCTATATAGGTGGGGTCGTTACAGACGCGGTGATACCAAATATGTGTAATGTTTTATTTCTTTTTTTGTTTTTTCATATTAAGTATTTTATAAGGGAAAAAGTGGGTTTTTCATTTTTTTTTTTTTGGGGGATTTTTATTTATTATTAACTTTATTATACTTTTTGTTAACTTTATTTTTAGTCCCACTGGGGGACTTCTCTATGCGATCTCCTGATTGCTTTTATAATACACTGTAATACTTCTGTATTGCAGGGTATTATAAAACTGACAAAATTGAAAACAAATGCCAAAGGCAGAGAAAACCCTATTTCCCAACTACCGTTAATTTTTGTTAATAATCTTTATTATGCTATTGCAGCAACCAGACATACAGACAAAAACAACACAAAGGGTTAAAATTTTCAATGCATGGATAGGGATGATAGCCGTACGTGGCTATGTTAATATGCACGTGTGCCTGCCGTCTGTATTGTCCGTGGTAGCAGTGTACCGTCTGAATAAACAGTAGCTATACCAGTGAACACATATGTCTGTCGTCTGTATTTGCACACAGACAGGTTCAGCGGTCACCGAGACCAACAACGGATTGCTAGGCAGTTAGATTTTTAAATTGTTAAATAGTATTGCCCTAATTCCAGCATGTGTTAAAATAAAACAGAGAGCCCCCCCGACATGTTTCGCTACATATGTAGCGTCCTCAGGGGTTCATGGGGCTACTGGCGGCGCGCCGAGAAACTCACAGTATTATGGGAATCCCCAATGACGTATTAGGGAGGTGGGTAAGTAGATTGGACCAATGGCAATGAAGGTGGGTGGGTGGGTGGGCCCAACCCTCTCTATTTTATAAAACTGACAGGCACCTGCTAGTTCATGCCTCAGGCATGGCTTAGCAGGCATCCACCACAGGCAGACCTGGGGGCCAGTGTTAGGCACCCGACTGCCATAGAAGCCATTGGCACCCTGCGATTGCAATTGCAGGGTGCCAACTCGGATGCGGCGCTCGCTTTTTAAATTTGGGATTAATAATAATGTATCAATATACTGTGCAATATATATAATACTTACCTCTGGTCCCCTCCCCCCGGCGCCGTTTGATGATGCAGTTGCCTCTGTGCTGTTCCGGGGTGATGTCACCATGGCGGCGCTACGCATGTACATGTGATGCACCAATAGGATACTTTAGCTACGTGATTAAGCTAGTATGACATCTGCACTCTCTGCTCGCGAGTAGGATATTCTTCACTGTTCCAATATGGCCATGGTCGCTCGAGTGTCACATGTGCGCCGCTTTGGTCCCCTCAGCGCCGTTTTATGATGCAATTGCCTCTCTGCTGTTCCGGGGTAATGCGAGAATGGCGGTTCTACACGTGCACATAAGATGAACTAATAAGTTACTCTGGGCTCATGTGATTGTTTGCTGATGTATGCTTCACCTGTTTGTGTTATGAATGGTGTCCTTTCATCGGAGTATGTGATATCATTCCCTCCTATATATATTCATGACTCCTCACTGACCATTACCCCTTGAAAAAGCTGACGACGAAACGTACGTCGGGGTGTCTTGTTGTGGTCTGTGGTTGACTCATTAAGGGGCTGACATGCAGAACATGGGTTGGTATTTGATGTGGATTTGATCCTGGTTTTTTATGTCTTGGATTATTCTTCTTGACTTGTCACTTGTACTCTTTGTCCAGTGTTTACATATTTAGTATACCGTTAACTCTTGAGGTATTCTCGTATAGTATTGTCAATACTTTGACAATACACTGTCTGATCACATGGATGTATAATATGATACATTTACTGCTCCCTTATACCACCACCACCACATTTTATTATGTGTTGTTTTATATTGTATGTGATGATCTATGTATGTTTTTAAAATATTTTCCAAATAAAGATATATTTTTGGATATATTAGTTAGTGCTTTACTTGTACTATTGTGATTTACATTTCTAGTATTGTTGTCTATATATGTCTTGATAAGTATTCTATATCCAGTGTTGATGTATATGGATGTTATTGCTGAAACAGGTTTTCTGTCTGGCCTGGACTTTATAGGTAGAGATGAGCGAAGCGGGACAACCGAACATGTTTTGACCGAACCCGGTCAAAAATATTATACAAATCGGCAGCCACTTGTCTCTATCAATCACTGATAGAGAAAAGAGGCTGCTGATTAAAAATAAAATAAAAAGCATTTCATACGTACCTGGTCGTTGTCTTGGTGACGAGTCCCTCTTCTTCCTCCAGTTTGACCTTCTTTCCTGACGCGGCAGCCTGTGATTGGCTGCAGAGGCCGCTGCAGCCTGTGATTGGCTGCAGAGGCCGCGGCAGCCTGTGATTGGCTGCAGCGGTCACATGGGCTGTAGCGTCATCCAGGAATGTCGGGCCGGATGTCGAGAGGGATGTGTCACCAAGGCAACGGCCGGGAGACCGGACTGGAGGAAGCAGAAAGTTCTCGGTAAGTATGAACGTCTTTTTTTTTTTTTTTACAGGTTACTCTATATTCTGATCGGAATTCACTGTCCAGGGTGCTGAAACAGTTACTGCCGATCAGTTAACTCTTTCAGCACCCTGGACAGTGACTATTTACTGACGTCGCCTAGCAACACTGCCGTAATGACGGGTGCACACATGTAGCCACCCGTCATTACGGGGCCTCATGCACACGACCGTAAAAACACCCGTTATTACGGGTCGTAATTACGACCCGAAATAGCGGGCCCGTAGACTTCTGTTAGCCACGGGTACCTTCCCGTTTTCTCACGGGAAGGTGCCCGTGCCGTTAAAAAGATAGAACATGTTCTATTTTTTTTATTTTACGGGCCGTGCTCCTATACTTTATAATGGGAGCACGGCTCGGAAAAACGACCGGCTGCCCGTGGCCGGCCGTGCCCGGCCATGCTCATCTCCTGAAATACTCTGTGCTGCCTTAAACTCTGTGGACAGGTCAGGATTCTGTTTCTTTTAAATGCTGCTGGGGAACCCGCTCGATCCACTATATAAGGCTGCGCTACAGTGCTTGGGAATAAGTGACTGGGGCAGAAGAGGATGGAGGCGCAGCCTTATATAGTGGATCGAGCGGGTTCCCCAGCAGCATTTAAAAGAAACAGGATCCTGACCTGTCCACAGAGTTTAAGGCAGCACAGAGTATTTCAGGAGATGAGAGTGCGGATCTTGTGCGGGGTGGTGACTTGCCAATCATGTGAAGGTGTTATTGAGGACAGGAGTGGAGGAGAGGTAACAGACTGAGAGCTACGTAATGGTAAGAGCAGAGTTCACAGCAGCACAGAATCTGCATGCTCCTCTCCTGAAATATTCTGTGCTGCTGTGAACTCTGCTCTTACCATTACGTAGCTCTCAGTCTGTTACCTCTCCTCCACTCTTGTCCTCAATAACACCTTCACATTATTGGCAAGTCACCACCCCGCACAAGATCCGCATGTTCATCTCCTGAAATACTCTGTGCTGCTGTGAACTCTGCTCTTACCATTACGTGGTGACTTGCCAATCATGTGAAGGTGTTATTGAGGACAGGAGTGGAGGAGAGGTAACAGACTGAGAGCTACGTAATGGTAAGAGCAGAGTTCACAGCAGCACAGAATATTTCAGGAGAGGAGCGTGCAGATGTTGAGGAGTGTATGACGCCGAGAGGCCGCGGCAGCCTGTGATTGGCTGCAGAGGCCGTTGCAGCCTGTGATTGGCTGCAGAGGCGGTCACGTGACGTGCGTGACCGCCACTACAGCCTGTGATTGGCTGCAGCGGCGACATGGATGAAACGTCATCGCTCGAGGCCGGACAGGGGGAATGTAAGTATGAACGTATTTTTTTTTTTATTACATTAAAATTTTATTTTTCGCGCGCCGAGCATGGTACTGTCAAGGTTGCTGAAAGAGTTAGTGCAGCCCATTAACTCTTTCAGCACCCTGGACAGTACCATGCTCGGCGCACGGAAACTACAGGTTCGGTCAGAACTAGTTCGGTCCGAATCGAACTTTTTCGTGAAATTCGGCGAACTAGCCGAACCGAACATTTCATAAGTTCGCTCATCTCTAATGTTAGGTATACAGATAAGTGGCAACAGTTCATAGCGTTGGATTTGTCTAGTATTGGGGAATAGAATACAAAGCCAGTCCACATCATGGGACGTTTAAAAAGTATGGTTATTGTCTAGGTTCTCCTGCTGTTCTCTCCAGGAAAAATCTAATAATATTCTTCATTTTCCTGGAAATTTAGGATAGGAAGTATTTTTGCACATGCTCGGTAAAAATGAAAGCTGGAATTTGATTGGCTGCTAGGGGCAACATGGTCACTCTTTCGTAGAACAGTTTTTATACACATGCCCCATAATGTTTAGCTTCTTTCAATGACTAGTGCTCATGTACTATATTTAATTCAGAAATGTTAAATTACTGGCTAATGCTCAATCTTCTTGTATAGATTACAACAGTTTAGCAAGTAGTAACTTCCAAGTTGTGTTCTCAAAACTCCAGTCTTGAGAAAACAAGAATCAAAGAAGGATATAATATTACATTTTATTTATTTATATATATATATATATATATATATATATATATATATACACACTTTAATTGTGGAGATTATGTAGATTATGTTTTGAATAGATATTTAAAGAATACCTGCACTTACATAAAACTATTAAGAAGTGTCATAGAGACATATCAAAAGTTTTATGATCGGTGGGGTCCAGGTGCTAACTCAAATGAAGGTGCAGAAGAGCTCAACACCCGGACCCCAACAATAAAAACTTCTGAAATGTCTCTATGAGATGTTATTTCAAGAAACAAGCTGTCCTCAAAGTCCAACGTAATCCAGCCATCTAGAATAGAAGTGTTGAACCACACAAGGCTCAAATGACTGTAATTAGCTTTACTGAGAACTAGTAACAGTTAGATCTTTTATTAACATTTGTTGTTTTGTATGTCCTAGTCTCCAACATTATTGGGATGCTTCATGGTCAAGGTCGAATAATATAAGGTTTAATAACAAGCGTCAAAACAGCCTTTGAGCTTGATATTTAATCCACAACACTCTGGGGTTAATATATAAATTTATTGCAGCTGGTCATTTGGAAAAAAAAAAAGCTTTATTTTTGTTTTAAATCACCTTATAATACCTATTACACCTTTTGTCATTCAAAACCAATATTTCAAAGGCTTAACAAGGTTTGACCGAGTGTAGCTTTATATTACAACAGTCTGTAATATGAGCCCAAGTCCACACGTTCCAGCAATGTGCTACACCAGTCACACAATGTAGCATAAAACCATTCAATTTGCATGGTAAGGCATTTTTGAGGACAGGTGCTGATGTTAGTCAAGAAGGTCTTGCCACAAAGTTAGAAGCATACAATTATCTAAAATGCCTTTGTATGCTGTAGTATTAACATTAACCTTCACTGGAAATAAGGTGCCTAGCCAGGGCTGTATTTGCCACTAGGTCATGGACGCCCAGTACCATTCCCCAGACTTACTAGTAAAACCGGTATTGGGGGAGAGGGTTGAAGCATGGGCTACAGCAGCAAGAGAGGGAGGGAGCCGAGCAATGCTCCTCCCTCTCCTCAACCGTACGAAGCTGCGCAGTGAACACTGATTGGTGGAGCGGTAGTCAGCAGGGACTTCTGTTTGTTGCTGGTCCAATAATCAGCCTCCACACACAGAGAAAGCCATTACTGCACGGACCCACCCAGTCCAGGCCACCCCTGTTAGCCTACAGTCCCGGTTGCAGAGACAGAGAAAGTACAGTCTGTACTTACTGTAATAAGTACTGCTGTACTTGTGTTAGTTCTTCCATGGGGGATGAACGGGGGAAGTTCACAAATCGGGGTCGCAGGGCACAATTCTCATGGGGGGGGCACAGCCAGGCCGCAAAACACTATTCTCGGGGCTGGGGTTACAGGCCGCACCAACAAGGCACAATCCTGGGGGGACACAGCTTAAGGCCACCCGGTACAATCCTTAGGGAAGGGCACAAATCACAGGGCAGAATACTCAGAGGAGGGAACAGTTTCTCATCGACCATGATCCAGGGTAAATTTAGTATTACATGATCTAGGCTAACTGAAAGAGTCTTCCATGCCACCGCTATTGTGATTCTGACAGCCATAAACCTAAATTAGATATATTTTTGAGTATGTTTGGGGATATCGGGAATAGGATTATTTAGTAATGCTTCCCAGGGGGATTTGCTTAGGTAGATGTGTGTTAGGGATCTGCCAGGTACTTCATCTAGCTATACTCCTGGGATTAATCAATCCACACCTGAGGCCAGACCTGTTCGACTGACACCATCTCCCACCAACCAGGGTGGCAGACTCAGGAGTGGGAGAGCCTATCGCGGCCTGGTCTCTCGGAGTTAGCTCCGCCCCCTGCCCTTTATTACCTGCCCTGTGCTCTCCCTCAGTGCTTGTAACTCTTTTGGATTCCTGGCCCCACTGCTGCTTGCTCCAGCCTGCTTCTGCCGTGCTTCTGCCTTGCTGCAGTTCTGCTTGACCTGCTTTGCTTGCCCTGGCTTGCTTCTGTCTCCGTGCCCGCTCGGGTGTACTCACTTCGTCCTGGTCCTGACTGTTCGTTCGCCGCCCCGTTTCCTCGTGGCGTTCCGTGGCTACTGCCCCTTCCCTTGCGTGTTCCCCGTTTGTCTTCCAGTGCACTTAGCCAGCGTAGGGACCGCCGCCCAGTTGTACCTCGTCGCCTAGGGCGGGTCGTTGCAAGTAGGCAGGGACAGGGCGGTGGGTAGATTAGGGCTCACTTTCCCTTCACCTCCTTCCTGCCATTACATAATTACAAGCCCTTACCTAGTCTACCCTTTCTCCTACGCTGACGCTATCATGGACCCCCTTGAGACCCTGACCCAGCAGATGCAGGGCCTCTCCCTACAGGTCCAGGCCCTGGCCCAAAGGGTCAATCAGGGTGACGCTGCTTTAGTAGTACCCCTCACCTCACCTCTAGAACCCGACCTCAAGTTACCTGACCGGTTTTCAGGGGACCGTAAGACGTTTCTCTCCTTCCGGGAGAGTTGCAGACTGTATTTCCGCCTAAAGCCCCACTCCTCAGGTTCCGAGAACCAGCGGGTGGGTATCATCATATCCCGACTCCAGGAAGGGCCCCAAGAGTGGGCCTTCTCCTTGGCTCCTGACGCCCCTGAACTTTCCTCTGTTGATCGTTTTTTCTCTGCCCTCGGACTCATTTACGACGAGACTGACAGGACTGCTTTAGCCGAGAGTCAGCTGGTGACCTTACGTCAGGGTAGGAGACCGGTTGAGGAATACTGTTCTGATTTTAGGAAGTGGTGCGTAGCTTCTCAGTGGAACGATCCGGCCCTAAGGTGCCAGTTTAGGTTAGGATTATCTGACGCCCTGAAGGATCTGCTGGTTAGCTACCCCTCGCCTGACTCCCTTGACCAGGTTATGGCCCTAGCAGTACGACTTGACCGACGTCTCAGGGAACGTCAGCTAGAACGCTTCAGTGTGCTCCCCTCTGACTTTTCTGCGATTCCCCCCGAGGTCCCGTCTCCTCGCCCCTCCACGGAGGACTCGGAGGTACCTATGCAACTCGGGGCCTCCATGTCCCCTCGACAACGTAGGGAGTTTCGCAGAATGAATGGTCTCTGCTTCTACTGTGGGGACGACAAGCATCTACTGAACACCTGTCCCAGGCGCAAGAATAAGAAGCCGGAAAACTTCCGCGCCTAAGTGATCATCGGGGAGGTCACTTGGGCGCACAGGTATTTCCCGTTAATGTGAAACGCAATAAAATTTTGCTTCCCTTTCAGGTCTCGTTTGCTGGCCGGTCTGCCACGGGCAGTGCTTTCGTGGATTCTGGCTCATCTGCTAATATCATGTCTGTGGAATTTGCTATGTCTCTAAAGATGCCTTGTATTGATTTACCTTATCCTATCCCTGTAGTAGGAATCGACTCAACCCCCCTTGCTAATGGTTATTTTACTCAGCATACCCCTGTTTTTGAACTCCTGGTTGGCTCCATGCATTTGGAGCAGTGCTCTGTACTGGTGATGCAGGGATTATCGTCTGATCTGGTATTAGGTCTTCCCTGGTTGCAGTTGCATAATCCCACGTTTGATTGGAATACTGGGGATCTCACCAAATGGGGTAATGAATGTCTGATGTCATGTCTTTCTGTTAACTCTATTTCTCCCCGGGAGGAGGTAAACACGCTTCCTGAGTTTGTTCAGGACTTCGCCGATGTGTTTTCCAAGGAGGCCTCTGAGGTGTTGCCCCCCCATAGAGATTACGATTGCGCCATCGATTTGGTGCCTGGTGCCAAGCTTCCTAAGGGTAGGATATTTAATCTTTCATGTCCTGAACGTGAAGCGATGAGGGTATATATCCAAGAATGCCTGGCCAAGGGTTTCATTCGCCCCTCGACTTCTCCTGTAGGTGCTGGCTTCTTCTTCGTGGGGAAGAAGGATGGTGGTCTTAGGCCGTGCATTGATTATCGTAACCTGAATAAGGTCACCGTAAGGAACCAGTACCCACTTCCTTTGATTCCGGATCTTTTTAATCAGGTTCAGGGAGCCCAGTGGTTTTCTAAGTTCGATCTACGGGGGGCATATAACCTTATCCGCATCAAAGAGGGGGATGAGTGGAAAACTGCGTTCAACACACCCGAGGGTCATTTCGAATACCTGGTCATGCCCTTTGGGTTGTGTAATGCCCCTGCTGTCTTCCAGAATTTTATTAATGAAATCCTGAGAGATTACCTGGGGATATTTCTTGTTGTGTACCTTGATGACATACTGGTGTTTTCCAAGGACTGGTCCTCCCACGTGGAGCATGTCAGGAAGGTGCTCCAGGTCCTTCGGGAGAATAATCTGTTTGCTAAGACTGAAAAATGTGTCTTTGGGGTACAGGAGATACCATTTTTAGGGCAAATCCTCACTCCTCATGAATTCCGCATGGACCCTGCCAAGGTTCAAGCTGTGGCGGAATGGGTCCAACCTGCCTCCCTTAAGGCGTTACAGTGTTTTTTAGGGTTCGCCAACTATTACAGGAGATTTATTGCCAACTTCTCGGTCGTCGCTAAGCCTCTTACGGACCTCACCCGCAAGGGTGCCGATGTCCTCCATTGGCCCCCTGAGGCCGTCCAGGCCTTTGAGACTCTCAAGAAGTGCTTTATCTCGGCCCCCGTGCTGATTCAGCCCAACCAAGAGGAGCCATTTATTGTGGAGGTTGACGCTTCCGAGGTGGGAGTGGGGGCCGTCTTGTCCCAGGGTACCAGCTCCCTCACCCATCTCCGCCCCTGTGCTTACTTCTCTAGGAAGTTTTCGCCCACGGAGAGTAACTATGATATTGGCAACCGCGAACTTCTAGCCATTAAATGGGCGTTTGAGGAGTGGCGGCACTTCCTGGAGGGGGCCAGACACCAGGTAACGGTCCTTACGGATCACAAGAATCTGGTTTTCCTAGAATCGGCCCGGAGGCTTAATCCTAGACAAGCTCGGTGGGCACTATTCTTTACCAGATTTAATTTCTTGGTTACCTATAGGGCTGGGTCCAAGAATATTAAGGCTGACGCTCTGTCACGTAGTTTCATGGCCAATCCTCCTTCCGAGAAGGATCCCGCTTGTATTTTACCCCCTGGTATAATCGTCTCTGCCACGGATTCTGATTTAGCTTCTGATATCGCGGCTGATCAGGGTGCAGCTCCCGGGAACGTCCCTGGGGACAAACTGTTTGTTCCCCTGCAATACCGGCTGAGGGTACTCAGGGAAAACCATGACTCCGCTCTATCTGGTCATCCTGGCATCTTGGGCACCAAACACCTCATTACCAGAAACTATTGGTGGCCTGGGTTGCCTAAAGATGTTAGGGCTTACGTCGCCGCTTGTGAGGTTTGCGCTAGGTCCAAAACCCCTAGGTCCCGACCTGCGGGCCTACTACGTTCCTTGCCCATTCCCCAGAGACCTTGGACCCATATCTCCATGGATTTTATCACCGATTTGCCTCCATCTCAGGGCAAGTCGGTGGTGTGGGTGGTAGTCGACCGCTTCAGCAAGATGTGCCACTTTGTGCCCCTTAAGAAGCTACCTAACGCCAAGACGTTAGCTTCTTTGTTCGTGAAACACATCCTGCGTCTCCATGGGGCCCCAGTCAATATCGTTTCTGACAGAGGGGTACAATTTGTTTCCTTATTTTGGAGAGCTTTTTGTAAAAAGTTGGAGATTGATCTGTCCTTCTCCTCCGCCTTCCATCCCGAAACTAATGGCCAAACGGAAAGGACCAACCAATCCCTGGAACAATATTTAAGGTGTTTCATCTCAGACTGTCAATTCGATTGGGTCTCATTCCTTCCCCTTGCTGAATTTTCCCTGAATAACCGGGTCAGTAACTCGTCAGGGGTCTCCCCGTTTTTCTGTAATTTCGGGTTTAACCCAAGGTTCTCCTCCGTCTCCCCTGGTTGTTCCAATAATCCTGAGGTAGAGGAGGTTCATCGGGAACTGTGCACTGTCTGGGCCCAGGTTCAGAAGAACCTAGAGGCGTCCCAGAGCGCACAAAAGATTCAGGCGGATAGTAGACGTTCTGCTAACCCCCGGTTTGTCGTCGGGGATTTGGTCTGGTTGTCGTCCAGGAACTTGCGCCTTAAGGTCCCGTCCAGGAAGTTTGCTCCCCGATTCATTGGACCTTATAAGATCATTGAAGTCCTCAACCCTGTATCCTTCCGTCTGGAGCTCCCCCCATCCTTTCGCATACATGACGTCTTCCATGCCTCCCTCCTTAAACGCTGCTCCCCGTCCTGGTCCCCCTCGAGGATACCTCCTGTTCCCGTTCTCACCCCTGAGGGGGTGGAATTCGAGGTGGCCAAGATTATGGACAGTAGGATGGTCCAGGGCTCCCTCCAGTACCTGGTCCATTGGAAAGGATACGGGCCGGAGGAGAGGACTTGGGTACCTGCCCGTGATGTTCACGCTGGGGTATTGATCAGGAGGTTCCACCTCCTCTTCCCCACTAAACCGGGTCCCCTTAGTAAGGGTCCGGTGGCCCCTCATAAAAGGGGGAGTACTGTTAGGGATCTGCCAGGTACTTCATCTAGCTATACTCCTGGGATTAATCAATCCACACCTGAGGCCAGACCTGTTCGACTGACACCATCTCCCACCAACCAGGGTGGCAGGCTCAGGAGTGGGAGAGCCTATCGCGGCCTGGTCTCTCGGAGTTAGCTCCGCCCCCTGCCCTTTATTACCTGCCCTGTGCTCTCCCTCAGTGCTTGTAACTCTTTTGGATTTCTGGCCCCACTGCTGCTTGCTCCAGCCTGCTTCTGCCGTGCTTCTGCCTTGCTGCAGTTCTGCTTGACCTGCTTTGCTTGCCCTGGCTTGCTTCTGTCTCCGTGCCCGCTCGGGTGTACTCACTTCGTCCTGGTCCTGACTGTTCGTTCGCCGCCCCGTTTCCTCGTGGCGTTCCGTGGCTACTGCCCCTTCCCTTGCGTGTTCCCCGTTTGTCTTCCAGTGCACTTAGCCAGCGTAGGGACCGCCGCCCAGTTGTACCTCGTCGCCTAGGGCGGGTCGTTGCAAGTAGGCAGGGACAGGGCGGTGGGTAGATTAGGGCTCACTTTCCCTTCACCTCCTTCCTGCCATTACAATGTGTGTCCCCGATTCTTAAAGATAATAGAAGCGTAGCCAGAAAGTGTACTTTGGGGAAAGTACACCAGATATGTAATAATAAATCCTTTGCCACAACAACACTTTAACCAACGGATGAAGGACCGATGGAAGATCCGTGCTAGCCTGTGAGGAGTTAAATACCATCTCATATGGAGTTTATAACCAAATTCTGTTGGTGGCGTAGTAATAAACATGGCCATAACTTGCCAGTCTCTAAAAAAAACAGTGAGTTTCCTAGATCATCCACCCATCATCACATGTAGGAGAGTTTGTCCTTAAGGGAATTGAATGATTTATTTCAAGTAGACGTATTGCCTGATCCCCCCCGGATTATTGTAACAAGTGTGTTCAAAAATTGTTTTAGAATCAATGTTACCATGTTTATGTTTCGGAGAAGCTAAAAAATGTCCAATCTGTTGAAACCGAAAACGGGACATAGCGTATGTCAAGGAGAAATTATTTTGTGTTTTAATGCCGATGTGATCAACAAAATCAGCGATAAGTAACAGGCCCTTTTTTAACCACCACTGAAACTCTCCTGCAATAAACCAGGTTGAAGTCCGGATTACTGTTAAAAGATGAGCAAAAAGGGAACCTGGTATTGTTTTGATAAGCGATTCCAGAGTGCCAGGGAGTCAGAACGTGAAGGACATAGAATGGTGGGCAAAAGGAAGGGTTGGACCACAAGAGCATTTTAACATTGAAACCCGGAGTGGCTCTGGTCTCCAGAGACCCAACGTGGAAGTCAGTGGGATGCACTGAGAGAGCTCAGTTAAACCAATTGGGCTGCATGATCATATTTGACTAGCTGTGGTACATCTGGGAGAAAATATAGTGGACTGATGGTTTCTCTTTAAGGGCTATGTACACTTTCTGAATGGATTTTTTTTTAAATTAAATCAATGTGTTTTGAATCTTCAACCCCCTTTGCTCACCTGGATGTAGCTGCACATCCTGTTGCAGGGGGTGAAGTATGGAGCGGGCTCATGGGCTGAGCCCGCTCCATACGCAGTGGGTGTCAGCTGTGTATTACAGCTGGCACACTGTACTAACGGCCAGGAAGAGCGTTCGCTCTGTTTCTGGCCATTTAACCACATAGATGCCACGGTCAATAGCGACCGCGGCATCGAAGCCATTAGAAAGAGAGTGCAGCTCCTTCCGACAGCCCATTGCCCCCCCTGAGATGCGATCGAGGGGTGCTGATTGTCGTCATGGTAGCCTAGGGGCCCCAGGTCTGCCTTCTTTCTGCCTCTATTAAGCCCTGCCTCTGGCAGAGCTTAACAGAACTCTGTAAAAATTACAATATACTGCAATACATTAGTATTGCAGTGTATTGTACCAGCGATCTAACGATCCTGATTCAAATTCCCTAGGGGGGCTATAAAAAAATGTGTTTAGTAAAGTATTCAGCAGTAAAAAAAAAAATAATAATATTAAAAGTAAAAAAAACACCTTTCCACATTTTTCCTCTAAAGTAATGTAAAAAATAAAAATAAGCAAAATTTGTATCGCCACATTCGTAAAACTCTGAACTACTACAATATAACATTATTTAACTTGTATGGTGAATGGCATAAAAAAATATTTGAAAACACCAGAATAGCTCTTTTTTGGTCACCTTAGCTCTTTAAAAAAATGTAATAAAAAGTGATCAAAAAGTTGCACGCACCAATACAAACTACAACTCGTCCTGCAAAAAAATAAGCCCTCACACCACTTAGTCAAGGAAAAAATAAAAAAGTAATCGCTCTCAGAAACAAAGCTAATTTTTTTTTATCTGGAGTGGCCTCTATCCCACTTTAAATTCAATATAGATATAGCAGTAAAGGCCCGACATTGTCTGCTGCCTGCCTACTTACCGGGGATGAACCCCAATTGGTCAAGGTGAATACACTTAGGCTGGGTTCACACGACCTATTTTCAGACGTAAACGAGGCGTATTATGCCTCGTTTTACGTCTGAAAATAGGGCTACAATACGTCGGCAAACATCTGCCCATTCATTTGAATGGGTTTGCCGACGTACTGTGCAGACGACCTGTAATTTACGCGTCGTCGTTTGACAGCTGCCAATCACAGGCTGCAGCGGTCTCCTGGGATGAAACATCATCCCTGGAGACCGTCCTGCTAGCACGCAGGCTAAGTGCTGCAGTTTCCCGCAGCGGACATTCTTTGCGAAAAACTGCACCACAGTTTGGTGCGTTTTTTTGCCCGGAATTCCCTGCTGCGCACAGGGCGTATAAGCTACGTGCTTTTACGCTGCGTATCTACTCCGTGTGAACTCAGCCTTACTGGTCTAAATAGCATAAAGAACCTCGTCCAAAGAGATATATCTGCTTCCATTAAATCCTGAAGTTTGGTCCACCTCTAGGACCCGCACCTCTCTCTAGAACGGGGCCCCCTAAACCTCATTTTACTGCTTTGTGTTGTGGCTGAAGCGTGTGATTTCCGGCCATGAATTACGGAAAAAGCATAGCTCGCTGAGCTATGCTGGTTCCGTAAGTCCCATAGAACTGAATGGCAGTTACAAAAACAGCGTAGCTCGCATGCTATCCTATGGATGTCATAAATGTCTCTGATGGGAAAACCCCTTTAAAAGGGATTCATTGAGCCTCCAGTGGAAAATTCATATAGGTAATTATGTTAATAACGTTTCCCTTCAAGATAAGCGTGGAAACCTTTTAAATCTGTATTATTTATGTTTAAATGTATTTGCCAGAACTACTATATACCCTATAGTGGCTACATTATATTGTATTAATGTATACATTAGAAAAGCAAATCATGTTGTATATTGTTTAAATCTGTACAGATGTAATTAGAAGTAATCTATTTTTATGCTTTGACTACCATTAAGCAGCTAGTTTAACCAGTCAATTTTTAATGATTTCTCACTTAATGTTAATAACTTTTAAAATCCTCCTACTGGCAACAGATAATTTCAGTAGGTTTTTGCTCTGACCACTTCATCTTCCTTCTGCTATTCCTATTGTGCGTGCTCAATTTAATTTGTTTGGACCAGTTAGCCTCCATCTGTCGAGTAACTCTTTTATTCCCATTATTTTACCGTAATATTTCAAATATACACTACCGTTCAAAAGTTTAGGGTCACTTAGAAATTTCCTTCTTTTTGAAAAAAAAGCACAGTTTTTTTCAATGAAGATAACATTACATTTAATCAGAAATACACTCTATACATTGTTAATGTGCTAACTGACTATTCTAGCTGCAAACGTCTGGTTTTTAATGCAATATCTACACAGTTGTTTAAGGGCCCATTTCCAGCAACCATCACTCCAGTGTTCTAATGGTACATTGTGTTTGCTAACTGTGTTAGAAGGCTAATGGATGATTAGAAAACACTTTAAAACCCTTTTGCAATTATGTTAGCACCGCTGTAAACAGTTTTGTTGTTTAGAGGAGCTATAAAACTGACATTCCTTTGAGCTAGTTGAGAATCTGTAGCATTACATTTGTGGGTTCAATTAAACTCTCAAAATGGCTAGAAGAAGAGAGCTTTCATGTGAAACTCGACAGTCTATTCTTGTTCTTAGAAATGAAGGCTATTCCATGCGAGAAATTGCCAAGAAACTGAAGATTTCCTACAACGGTGTGTACTACTCCCTTCAGAGGACAGCACAAACAGGCTCTAATCAGAGTAGAAAGAGAAGTGGGAGGCCCCGCTGCACAACTGAGCAACAAGACAAGTACATTAGAGTCTCTAGTTTGAGAAATAGACGCCTCAAAGGTCCTCAACTGGCAGCTTCATTAAATAGTACGCGCAAAACGCCAGTGTCAACGTCTACAGTGAGAAGGCGACTCCGGGATGCTTGCCTTCAGGGCAGAGTGGCAAAGAAAAAGCCATATCTGAGACTGGCTAATAAAAGGAAAAGATTAATATGGGCAAAAGCACACAGACATTGGACAGAGGAAGATTGGAAAAAAGTGTTATGGACAGACGAATCGAAGTTTGAGGTGTTTGGATCACACAGAAGAACATTTGTGAGACGCAGAACAACTGAAAAGATGCTGGAAGAGCGCCTGACGCCATCTGTCAAGCATGGTGGAGGTAATGTGATGGTCTGGGGTTGCTTTGGTGTTGGTAAAGTGGGAGATTTGTACAAGGTAAAAGGGATTTTGAATAAGGAAGGCTATCACTCCATTTTCCAACGCCATGCCATGCCCTGTGGACAGCGCTTGACTGGAGCCAATTTCATCCTACAACAGGACAATGACCCAAAGCACACCTCCAAATTATACAAGAACTATTTAGGGAAGAAGCAGGCAGCTGGTATTCTATCTGTAATGGAGTGGCCAGCGCATCACCAGATCTCAACCCAATAAAGCTGTTGTGGAAGCAGCTTGACCGTATGGTACGCAAGAAGTGCCCATCAAGCCAATCCAACTTGTGGGAGGGGCTTCTGGAAGCATGGGGTGAAATTTCTCCCGATTACCTCAGCAAATTAACAGCTAGAATGCCAAAGGTCTGCAAAGCTGTAATTGCTGCAAATGAAGCATTCTTTGACGAAAGCAAAGTTTGAAGGACAAAATTATTATTTGAAATAAAAATCATTATTTCTAACCTTGTCAATGTCTTGACTATATTTTCTAGTTATTTTGCAACTCATTTGATAAATATAAGTGTGAGTTTTCATGGAAAACACAAAATTGCCTGGGTGACGCCAAACTTTTGAACGGTAGTGTATATTTGTACATCATTAACTCTATCACTATCTAGCTTTATCATAAAAAAAAAACTATTTTACCACTATATGTTTGTAAGTGTACAAGGATAAATAAAATACATTTTTATTTGACAAGAGCGGTTGCGGGGACGCTAGGTAACTTGGGGCCTCAGTGAAGGTCTAGTGCAAGGAGGGGGGGGTACACAAAGCTTGACCATGTAGATATATATGATTATTAGATCTGATGTCCAAATGTCGTATATTGGTTTCTATTGAAGATTAATTGAAAACTGATGGGCCCCTGAGCTATGGTGGGGGGGGGGGGGGTTACGTTTGATTGTTTAGTTACTTTGGTCTAATGTTATTTGTAACAACAAGTATCTCAATGTACATCGGTGATACTCCTTTTCTCATGGATCAATTTTGATATATAATATTTGATTTTCTTTTTTTGTAATGTTATAAAACTCAATAAAATTTGTTTACAAAAAAAAATAAATTTTTTTTTAGATTATGTTAAACTTATTAAAATAGCAATTTTGTAGATACATTTCGGTGTACTTTGGGTCTCAATGAGAATGCACAAGGATATATACTTTTTTTTCTAAACCGAATACAGCAAGATAAAAATATTTGGATCTAGCTCGCTGCACATCACATGGTTAGAAAAGTGGAATATTTTATTCAGCATTAAGGTACTTTACCATAGTTTAAACTGGCTTTTGTCAACAAAATTTTTATTAAGTAGGAGTTTTCTGCTATACTATGGGTCTCCTTTATGAATGTGAATAGATGACTTTACTCATTGGCTAAGGCGTTGGAGGGAGTGATTCTGAGATTGTTTTCTCATGAGACACATTGGGCTTCATGTTAGTGGTAAAATTTGGTCGATATATTTAGTGTTTATTTGTGAGAAAATTTGTGAGAAAATTTAGAAAAAATAGAATTTTTCTGAATTTAAATGCATCTGCTTGTAAAACAGATGCTTATACCACCCAAAATAGTTACTAGTTCACATTTCCCATATGTCTACTTTAGATTGGCATCGTTTTTTGAACTTTCTTTTATTTTTCTTGGACGTTACAAGGCTTAGAACATAAACAGCAATTTTGCATATTTTTAAGAAAATTTCAAAAGCCTTTTTTTAAGGTATCTGTTCAGTTCTGAAGTGGCTTTGAGGGGCCTATGAATTAGAAACCCTGATAAAACACCCCATTTTAAAAACTAGACCCCTCAAAGTATTCAAAACCGCATTTAGAAAGTTTTTTTTAACCCTTTAGGCATTTCACAGCAATTAAAGCAAAGTGAAGGTGAAATTTGCATATTTCATTTTTCTTGCTGAATTTCAATTTTATTCCATTTTTTTTTCTGTAACACAGAAGGTTTTACCAGAGAAACAATACTAAATATGTATTTTCCAGATTGTGCCGTTTTTAGAAATGTCCCACATGCGGCTCTAGTGTGCTCGTGGAATAAAACACAAGCCCCAGAAGCAAAGACGCACCTAGTGCATTTTGGGGCCTCTTTTTTATTAGAATATATTTTAGGCAGCAAGCTATGTTTGAAGAGGTGTTGAAGTGCCAAAACAGTAGGAATCCCCCAAAAGTGACCCCATTTTGGAAACTACACACCTCAAGGAATTCATGTATGGTTGTTGATACCATTTTGACCACACAGTTTTTTCACAGCACATATTTGAATTGGGCTGTAAAATTAAAAAAATGAAATTTTTTCCAATAAGATGTCATTTTTTTATCAAAAGTTCTTATTTTCACAGGGAGCAAAATACCCCATTTTGTTGCCCAATTTCTTCTAAGTGCAGCAATACCCCAATTGTGGTGATAAACTGGCGTTTGGGCCCATGGGAGGCCTCAGAAGGGAAGGAGTGTTTGTGTTCTTTGGAGTGCAGATTTTGCTGGATTGGTTTTCGGGTGCCATGTCGCATTTGTGGAGCCCCAGAGGTATCAAAGCAATGGAAACACCATTTTAAAATCTACACCCCTTAAGGCATTCATCTAGAGGTATAGTGAGCATTTTGACCCCACAGGTATTGTCTGAAAGGTAATGCGCAGCAGATGGTGCAGTGTGAGATTTGCAATTTTCTATATATGTATGCCATTTCAGTGTCCAATATATTGTGCCCAGCATGCGCCACCGGAGATATACACCCTATAAATTGTAATGTGGGTTCTCCTGGGTATGGCAATACCCTACATGTGGCTGTTATCAGCTGCCCGGGCACACAGCAGGGCTCAGAAGGGAAAGATGAGGGGGATAAGCTGTGCAGAGTGATTCAGGGTAGATTAAAAATCAAGGGATGTATGATACATTTTAAAACACTCTTTCATGCAGAGCCCTGGCTTTTCAGAACACGTGTCACATTGATATATTGTGTCCCACTCTTATAGCAGACTTTGCACCTCTTTTGACTTTTTCGTTTCTTGGCAGTTTTGGGAACTTCTCCTCGAAAGTGTTGCCCTGGTACGATGCGTGTGGCCTCGCTTCCAGAAGTACTGGGTGCCCCCCCCCCTTCTTGGTCCCTAAAGATTAGGTTCTTGATGACCACCTCTTGAAAT
The DNA here is from genome assembly GCF_050947455.1 of Rhinoderma darwinii. Classification (NCBI taxonomy): domain Eukaryota; kingdom Metazoa; phylum Chordata; class Amphibia; order Anura; family Rhinodermatidae; genus Rhinoderma; species Rhinoderma darwinii. The sequence continues at coordinate 214,748,356 of NC_134687.1, read as the reverse complement.
TCCAGGAAAGTTCCCGTCTGGCCTGTACATCGATGTAGCACGTACGCATTGTACAATGCCATCTGTATGATGTGCACGGCTAGCTTCTTATACCACACCGCATGGCATAACGCATAACTGTCCAAGTGTACTGAGCTCCCCTGTAGGTGAACGCAAAAAGATACTGACAATCAGGATGTAGAGGGACACTGAAGAAAGCATTGGCCAAATCAATAACCGTGAAGTATGTAGATTCGGGCGGAATGTTACTCAGCAGAGTATGCGGGTTGGGGACCACTGGAGTTTCTAGTACCGTGGCAGCGTTAACTGCTCTCAGATCCTGGACCAAGCGAAATTTATCGGGCTCACCTTTCGGAGTTTTCTTCTTCACAGGGAAGAGGGGGGTATTGGCTGGAGATATGCAGTGGATAAGGGCGCCATTCTGTAGTAGTCCCTGAATCTGGGCTCCTAAGGAAGCTTCTTGTGTAGCCTTCAAAGGATATTGTGGGAGCCGTGGTATGTGAAAACCTTCTTTGAGGAACACTTGAACAGGTGGAACGGGTAATCTCCCTATATCTTCCGGGCCTGTGGACCACAAAGAATCGGGGATCTGATTGTAGAAATATTCCGGAATGGGGGTGGGAGGGGGTTGGTGTAGAAGCAAAGGGATAGCCCTGATCTGACAGGTCTCTTCCTGGGACAGAGGAGTGTCCAAATCGAGGTACATTCCAGAGTCTTCGTAGCGGATAATTGAGTGAAGTTTTTGTAACAAGTCTGCTCCCAACAGGTTGAGAGGACAGGTATTGGAAACCACAAATCTGGAGAGAATCTTTTGTTGGGCCCCAACAGGTACGGGGTATGTGAGCCTAGAAGAAGATGGCTTGCCGTCTACACCAACGCAGGAGATATAATCTTCAGATATGAAACTGTCAGCAGGTAGATCCTTAGTTCTTATGACTGATCTGGCTGCACCCGTGTCCACTAGAAAAGGCAAAGAGTGGCCTCCCACCAGGATCCTTACAGAAGAAATAGGTCCAGACTGTGCAGTAACAGAGGACATGGTGGGCACAGGCTTGCTGGTTCCCTATGGTCGGTAAGGGCGTTCCAGAGAGTGATTACGGTAATCATCTTGAGGTCGTGGATCAGGCCAATTGTCCAGACGAGTCTTGCAGTTTCGCTTGAAGTGCCCTGGTTCCCCACAATTATAACAGATGAGGTCTCCACTGGCCCTTCCGGGACCCTGAGCGTCAGGATATGTCCTTGTAAATCTCGCTCGTATGGGTCTGGGCTCGTAAGATCGTTGAGGAGGACGGTAAGCCTGCTGCGGGTAGAGAGGGGGGCGTTGCTCTGCTGGTCCGGCGTACATAATTGTATTGATATCCTGGCACACAGCTACCTTTGTAGACTCCTGTGGGGTGGGGGCTGGTTGCTTTTCAATAGCTTTAGCTATGAGGAGGACCTTCCTGGGATCCATGTCAACATATTCCGGCCTGCCCTCCACCAACTTCTTCTTGATATGCTCCTTAAGACCATTAACAAAGGAGGACACTAACAACACCTGTTGCATTTTGACTTTAACATCAAACCCCTGGTCTTGGAAAAGGGATTGTATCCGGGCATAGAACATCTCCACTGACACCGTGGTGTCTTGGGTGCAGTCTGAAATACTCGTGGAAGATTCCGTTAACCTATCCCTGGCCCATCCTTGCATTTGACTTGTGTATCATCTAAGGCAGACTGCATTATGGGCCAGAAACTATCCCCCGCCTTGATGCTAGTGATGAGTTGCAAATCCTTCCATGCTGCTGAATATGTCTGTTGAATTTGTCTGAGTCTCCTGTAGAACGGCATGGGATTCTTGTCCGGGTCCGGGAGTTGGCTCACAATCTGGTTCACTTGCGTCGGATTGAAGGCCACATATTTTTTGGGTGCGTCACCTTGGGACGTGGTCGTGGTCCTAGGTGGGTCAGGGACTGGAGGAGAGCCGGGGATGGCGGAGGAAACGGCTGTGGTAATCCCGATCTCCTGAGGCAGAGCCGCATCGGGGAGTACCAGGGTGGGTGTGGATATGGGAACTAGAGGTAAGGCTGCAGGAGGGGGTGGGTAGACCGGTGGGCGGGGTAGGCCAGGTAGCAGTTCATCCGGATCTTCAGGGAACATCTCATTAAATAAAGGTGAGGGGATAACTTGCTTGGACATGTTCTGCACGGCCTGCTTCAGTGCTTGGACAGTAACATCATCATTGCTAATTAATCTGATTTCCTCCAGGGACGGCACTGCTGGGTGATGCCGTATGGCCTGAACAATTGCCTGTGCGCATGCTTGAGGTGGGAACCCGAAAATTCCTGCACTAATATCTGGGAGTGCTATGGTTGTGAGACGTTTATAATTGGCGAAATCTAGAATCCTGCGGACAGTTGTTTGAAGCTGTTGAACACAGTGCTCGTGATTCTTGGCCTCATACACAGGGCCTACTGCATGTACTATCAGGGTGCAGGGGAGATTTCCTGGGCCGGTGGATACCAGATCTGTCACTCTAAGTGGGCCCTGTTCCTGAACTATGAGATCGCTGTCACGTTGGATTCCGACACCTCCGGCGTGTACTATTGCTCTGGCCACCCCTCGCATGTGGCGGAGCTTACTATTAGCTGGATTGACAATTGCATCCACTCGCTGGGTGACAATATCGCCCATTCCTGCTATCAACAAAGTGTCAGTAGGCCACACCAGTCTTTTTGCTAATGGTTCCCAGTACTGTGGGTGTCCTGCATCAGAGAAAGTATCCCTCTCTTCCACTGGTGGGGACTCTTGGTATGTGAAATGTAACACGGCCCGGGATCTGACTGACCGGGAGGGGGAGCGAACAATCCTCTCTCACAGCATGTAACTCATGCTGGGATTCCTTGTCTTCATCCGGTTCACACTGACTCCTTCTCTTCGCCATTTCACGTTGAAAGGCTGGGCTATTAAGAAAGTCATCTATGGACGGGAAGCGCCCAGTCATGGTTGGGGGGACAATAGGGAAAAGGGGCACAAAATCTTTCGGGACATAATAGGCACCATCTGGTGTAAAGACTGGGTAGAGTGGTAATGGTGGCTCTATGGTAGCTTCATGTGTGGAGTAGTAAGATGGCTGCCGGGGGTGGGAACTTCCTGTGACGTACTGATGTCAGTTCCGGGTGTACTGGGCGTGTTGGTGGGTGCGGAAGGGGTTGGTCTAGGGGTTGGGCTTGGGCAGGCTGATTTGGTTGAGCCGGACGTGAGCTCATCAGGGGGTGAGGGGCGGCCTCTCACACAGGAAACACATTGTTCAATTGTAAGGGGGTTTTGCTGGCCACAATAAGGGCACACCCAAAATGAGGGATGGTGGCCATTATAAGGTGGGGGCTGCTCCTTTGTTGTATAATACATATAACATAATATAATGCCTTTCTTATTCCTAACTTCTGCTTCTTCAAATCCCTCTTTGCTGACCGCTATGGCTGTTCGCTGCCATGCTAAAGCACTTTCCATCAACTTACTATCTTCTAACTTCCCTTTGTTCTCACGAATACCTTTTGCCAAATCTGCGGCTTGGAGCCTACCTCCTCTATGGATCCCACACACATCCATCAATTTCTTAATTTTACTCACATACTGCTTCCCTTCCCTTCGCTTCACTAAATCATACGAATAGGACTGTCCGTAAACGGACGATCCTGGAGATTTGAATATGGACCGTAAACCATCCATTCTAAAAGTCTATATTATACACGTATTATACACGTAATTTATACAACAATTTTCGATCTGCAACTCTTGGTCTGGCCGGAAATATTACAATTTCACAGTCTGCAACACTAAGGGTATGTTCACACGGCCTATTTACGGACGTAAATCGGGCGTTTTTGCCCCGAATTACGGCCGAAAATAGCGCCTCAATAGCGCTGACAAACATCTGCCCATTGAAAGCAATGGGCAGACGTTTGTCTGTTCACACGAGGCGTATATTTACGCGCCGCTGTCAAATGACGGCGCGTAAATAGACGCCCGCGTAGAAGAAGTGACCTGTCACTTCTTTGGCCGTAATTGGAGCCGCTATTCATTGACTCCAATGAATAGCAGCGCTAATTACGGCCGTAATTGACGCGGCGTTCAAGCGCCTGCACATGTCGGTACGGCTGAAATTACGGGGATGTTTTCAGGCTGAAACATCCCCGTAATTTCAGCCGTTACGGACCCCCGCCGTGTGAACATACCCTAAGTCTCGCCGAAATAGTATAATCTCTAGTCTGCAATGTATTTATTACATCTCGCTAGGATATAACAATCTTTATCTAGACTCTCTGGCCTCGCTGGAAATATAAAAATTTCGCAGTCTACAGCTCTCCGGTCTGTTATATAATCTTTATCTAGTCCCTAATTACCCAGAGGATGGTTAGTCGGGCGCAACTAAGGTCTCACAGGTTTGCGACCTCACAGCGGAAAATATCGCCTCTGTCGCCTGGGATAATCCAGGAAATCAACAAAAGGGTTCTACAGATCGCCACAAGACTGTCCACTAACACAGATAAGACAAAGATTTATAAAATTAACTTGCTTACCGTGTTATTGCGGAGGTGATCAAATTCCTTATCAGTGGGCAATACTGGGTCCTCTGTTTCACCCTGTGATTGTCGGTTATCCGGATTTTGATATTTCCTCGAGTGAGGTCCCCGTCGGGCGCCAAAAATGTCAGGTCCGTATATCAGGGTAGCTTCCTTCTCCCTGTTATTTCACACCGAATAACCACCTCTGTAAATTGAAAGCAGAAGGCATGCCTGGAAAGAAGTAAACCAGCCAAAGATGTTGTTACACAGCTTTCCCTTGATCAGACAAGAAGAGAACTGCCCTTTATTCAGAACAAAAAAACACACAGAGAAGACACATGCCCCTCCCTAGAGATGTGGGACTTGCTTAAGTCCCATTGCCTCCTCAGCTGTAAGTTCTCCTGTACATTCTTCTGCACACTCCTCTTTTGCATTCCAGGGGGCGGTGTCTTCCATAGGCTTGTTATGCCTGCTCCTTGTGCTCCATGAATCCAATCTCTTTGTGTAATATACTGAATATATATATATATATATATATATATATATATATAAATATGTAAGGATAATATTTTTCAAACAATATACATGGTAATGATCCCTGACAATACAGTGGCATATATCGCCCATAAGAATCGCACAGTATACTTTTTTTTTGCAGTGGCTTACCATATAGAAGAATGCAATAGACTACACTTTCCTATAGACTTAAAAATAGAAAAGACACACTTTTTGCATCAGCTTTGTCTATAGGGCTAAATGGATACGTTCAGCAGACGCAACCGTATATACCAGACGTGGTGTGAATGGGGTAAGTAAGGTCAGTAACAGTCACATATCCAAGCAATATTCACAACATATAATAAAACTGTTGTAACTGGATTTGTTTGTGATGAACACATATGGGCCATATTTATAAAGCTTCTGGCGATCTGTTTTTGCAGGTTAATTTGGAAAGTGGGCTGACATTTCATCTAGGTGTACATGGGTCTGTTGTAAATACTCTGAACAAGCATTTTTTTCCTTCTTTTGCCTGCATTGAATTTACACAATTGGGATTTGCTTTTGTATGCAATATAGACATTGCATTACTGTTCCTTTGATTGATGCTGAAAATATTAATTTAATAAGCCTGACAATCTAATTTTCTTGTTTTCAAGCCTTCTAATTTACAGAAATAACAGCTTACCATAACCACATTTCAGATGTGTATGTCAGTGACTGTAGAAGGACAAAGACAGTCATTCCATTTGCACTGTAATAAGGTTATTCTCAATGGCTAATTATTTCTGGTGCTCTCCTAAAGCAAACTTCATATTAGCTATTTTTTTATGTCTTTGGCAAACATTAGAAATTATTTAATTTAAAAGGCACTTTAACATCTGCATTAGTTGGGCTTTTTATCAAAAAGTACCTAGTGAAAACAATACTGAATTCTTAAAAAAGAATATACAAAGGCAATTCCATTTTTAGATCAAAATTCTGGATATAGGGGAATTAAAGACTGGGGCGTAAAAACAAGAAAATGCAGCACAAATGTAACAACAATATAAAACAGCTGTGCCATAGCTAATATCAGCAAGTCTGAATATAAGATACAGTAAGCAGAAATTACACAAAAAGGATTCATCGGTGCAAAATGTATGAAGGGAAGTCGAAAAAAGGTTAAATAGGAAAAGAACATGGGAGAATGGAAAAGGAAGGGGGAAAGAAAAGAACGTGAGTCGTATCTCATATCTAACCAATTTTATTATGTCAAAGATGGAGTCTCCTGCTTGTGAATCCCTCTATTAGCTAGAGTAGATGCCGTCCTTGGTACTAAATGAACGGCTCCTACAGAGAGCTGTAAAATCATCTAAATGAATAGTAACATCTGATGATTTAATAACTCAAGTGGGAGATGGCCAAAATAGTAAAATGTATGTTATGTCCTTTACGTCAATTTCTTAAAAGTGATTTATGGTTTACGGTTTCGCTGAAATTGGCTTTAAATAGTTAACTTTTTTTCTGCTAGCATTTTAACACATGCTTAGATTTGTGTATAGTTCTCTCTCTAGAGGTGAATCTGTAAGATTTTGCTTAATTTTCCTCAGAATGTGTTTAGTAACTGGTAGTTTATAATATTTCTATCCGTGCTAAAATAAAAATCCGCTCCTTAAATGCTATCACAAGGGTACCTGAGGGAGTCCAGACAGTAGCAGAGGCTTTGGCACAGATGGAACTTGACGTGGCAGGTAGTGCCAGACGTGGCGGATGATACCAGGGGTGGCAGATGACACCAGACGTGGTGTATGACTGTAGACGTGGCAGATGACACCAGACGTGGTGTATGACTGTAGACGTGGCAGATGACACCAGACGTGGCGTATAACAGCAGGCGTTGCAGATGACACCAGACATGGTACAGCAGACGTAGCAGATGACACAACACAAGTCCAACACTAGAAAAGGCTCAGAAACAAATACGGCACGGGATACAGGTAACAGGGCACTGGAACACTGAAAGCAGGATACAACTAAGGAACCATTTGCAATACGAACATGGGCAGACAACAACAATGCTCAGGCAAGGAGTGGAAGGGTGGAGCCCTCTTTATAGTCCAGGGTGATCAGGGATAGGTTAGGGAACTTTAACATGTGCGCACGCTGGCCCTTTGAGGCTGGGACCAATCGCGCACGCACCCTAACATTCAGAGCAGGGCCGGACGGCCGCGAGTGCTAGCATCTCCTAGAAGGGAGACGCTGGCAGGATGCCAACGGTCTGTGGTTGCAGCCGTTGCGAGGTAAGGAACGGCGGGGGTCCGCGACCACGGCCGTGACAGTATGCTTACCTTTTTTCCGTAATTTCCATAGAAGTGAATGGAGAGAGCCATGCACATGTACGTCCACGTCTTTGTCCTTTGTCTGCTTGAATGTAGTGGCGAATAACTGATAACCAGTATGGATTCATGAAAAACAGGTTGTGTCTAATGAACATATTCAGTTCCCATAAGGAAGAAAGTGTAAATCTGGATGTTGGTAATGTGGCTGATGTGATAGATGTGAATTTTGGAAAAGCATTTGATACTGTACCCCACAAAAGCCCTGTACTGAAGCGACAGAGGCAGGGGCTATAGGAACATGTATGTAAATAGGTAAAGAATTGGTTAAGAGAGAGAAAACAAAGAGTAATTAATTATAAATGGTACACACTCATAATTGAGCTAAAGCCACAAGTGGGGTATCCCAAAGATCTGTATTAGGTCCAATTCTTTTTAACCCAGTCCCGCCGCTGCCATTTTTTAATATTTTAGTTTTTTTTCTTCCCGTCTTCCAGAAGCCATAACTTTGTAATTATTTTTGTCAGTATAGCCATATGAGGGATTTTTTTGTGGGACAAGCTGTTGTTTTTTATGCCACCATTTAATTTACCATAATGTACTGGGAAACTGTTAGCAGTACAAATGACATGCTAACTTTATTTTGCGCATCAACACGATTACTTTGATACCAAATTTCGGTTGTTTTCTTTTTTGTTTTACGACTTTTACAAAAGAAAAACTATTTGTAAAAAAGAAAAAATTGTATTTCCATATTCTAAAACCCGTACATTTTCCATCGACGGAGATGCGTGAGGGCCTGTTTTTTTGCGGGGCAAGCTGTAGTTTTTATTGGTACCATTTATCACTTTTTGTTACTTTTTTTTGAGAGGTAAGGTGACCAAAAAACATCAATATTCATTTTTCTACAGGGTTCACCGTGCAGGATTAATAACGCTATAATATTATAGAGTTTTGAAGACGTGGTGATACCAATTATGATATTTTTTATATTGTTTACATTATTTTAGGGGAAAAAGGTGTTTCCTGAACTTGTAACATTTATTTATTTTTTGTATATTCCTAAAAAAATTCTTACATTTTTTCATTAGATCACTGGTACAATACTTTAAAACTTATGTTTTGCAGTGAATTGCCATTTTTTTCCATTCTTCTATTAAGAAGCAGGGTGACCGTTACTGTATAATACAAAGCTGACACCCATAAAGTACAGAGTGGGCTCAGCCAGTGAATTAACTCTATACTTGCCCTTCTCCCGTACATGTACGGCAGACGTTGGGAGATTTATTAATGACCTTTTGGATGGGATTAAAGTAAAGTGTCAGTTTCTGCTGTTGTTACAAAACTTTGTAGGATACTTAGACTCACAGCTTGATTGTAAGACATTACAGAAAGACCTTGACAAGCTTGTAACATGGGCAAAAACATGGCAGATGAAATTTAATGTTGATAGATGTAAAATAATGCACCTAGGCTACAGCACTGGTATTGATGCATATACGTTAAGTGTTATATGTAATTCAGATGATTTATTGAGATGTATTATAAAAAACAAAGTCCCAAATGATAAAGCGATTGCAGATTTACACCGTGTTCCAAATTATTATGCACATTGGATTTAAGTGTCATAAACATTTAATTATTAGTTTTTCAATTAAACTCATGGATGGTATTGTGTCTTAGGGCTCTTTGGATCATTGTAATCAATCTCAGACACCTGTGATAATTTGTTTGCCAGGTGTGCCCAATCAAAGGAAAACGACTTAAGAAGGACGTTCCACATTATTAAGCAGGCCACAGGTTTCAAGCAATATGGGAAAGAAAAAGGATCTCTCTGCTGCCGAAAAGCGTGAAATAGTGCAATACCTTGGACAAGGTATGAAAACATTGGATATTTCAAGAAAACGTAGGCGTGATCATCGTACTGTGAAAAGATTTATGGCTGATTCAGAGCACAGACGGGTTCATTCAGATAAAGTCATAATGAGGAAGGTTTCTGCCAGACAAATTAATAGGATTAGGAGAGCAGCTGCTAAAATGCCATTGCAAAGCAGCAAACAGGTATTTGAAGCCGCTGGTGCCTCTGGAGTCCCGCGAACCTCAAGGTGTAGGATCCTCCAGAGGTTTGCAAGTGTGCATAAAGCTATTATTCGGCCACCCCTAAACAATGCTCACAAGCAGAAACGGTTGCAGTGGGCTCAGAAATACATGAAGACTCATTTTCAAACCGTGTTGTTTACTGATGAGTGCCGTGCAACCCTGGATGGTCCAGATGGATGGAGTAGTGGATGGTTGGTGAATGGCCACCATGTCCCAATAAGGCTGCGACGTCAACAAGGAGGTGGTGGAGTCATGTTTTGGGCTGGCATCATGGAGAGAGAGCTGGTAGGCCCCTTTAGGGTCCCTGACTGTGTGAAAATGACCTCTGCAAAGTACGTAGAGTTTATGACTGACCACTTTCTTCCATGGTACAAAAAGAAGAAATGTGCCTTCCGTAGCAAAATTATCTTCATGCATGACAATGCACCATCTCATGCTGCAAAGAATACCTCTGTGTCATTGGCTGCTATGGGCATAAAAGGAGAGAAACTCATGGTGTGGCCCCCATGTTCCCCTGACCTCAACCCTATTGAGAACCTTTGGAGCATCCTCAAGCAAAATATCTATGAGGGTGGGAGGCAGTTCACATCAAAACAGAAGCTCTAGGAGGCTATTCTGACATCCTGCAAAGATATTCAAGCAGAAACTGTCCAAATACTCACAAATTCAATGGATGCAAGAATTGTGAAGGTGATATCAAAGAAGGGGTCCTATGTTAACATGTAACTTGGCCTGTTGATTTCTGTAAATATGACCTCCTGATACTGCAAATTCAACAAATTGCCATTTTAGTTCTCTTTACAACCTTTAAAATGTTTTGATCTCTGTTGTGCATAATAATTTGAAATAGTGCATTTTGAGTTTTTTACTTCTAAAAAAAAAATCTGTTATCATTAGGAGATTTGTTCAATAAAATTCGCATTATACTCCAACAGTTGATGGCTTGAAGATTATACTGACTGTCATTTGCATCGACTATTTAGGAAAATCAGCTAAAAATAACATTTGCATAATAATTTGGAACGCGGTGTAAATGATAAAGAGATTGCCTGGGATTGCAGTTCTGTTCCCATTCATGTGAATGGGACTGAGCTGTCTTCACAGACACAGCTGCTACGAATGTTTATGGCACTGTGCCTGGTATACTATGAGGAGGCCGCTGCGTACGGTGTTGCAGCCCTTCAGTCAGCTCATCGGCGGGGGTGGCAGGAGTCAGACCCCTAGCAATCTGATATTGATGACCTAACCTTAGGATATTGTGAAGATAAAGTCGAGCATTCCAAGGTTTATTAAAAGTCCGGAAACAAATTGAGATTTGTCCCGTTTCAGCCAGTACATTTGGCCTTTATCAAACTCTGTGAACAAATGCAGAAACTATATATATGAGCAACAATATCAGCTATACACGTCATAAAGGAAGACAGTAGTGTACATGGATATCCAAGAAAGCACAAGCATGCAAAGCTATATAGAAATGACATACAAGTCTAGGAAATAAAGGACCTTTTAAAGTCCTATATGTCAAGCATAAATGGCCGGGGTGGAGGCCAATTTTTTTTCTAAAAATATTAATAACCATATATTCACAAGAGTCCGTAACAGGTAATACAATATTCATGGTACTGAAGATATCGTACAGTGGGTAAAATAATTTATCCGTCCCTTATTAGAACTGGTGGGGAGGTATACTCCCAATCAGGGGCGTAACTAGGAAAAACTGGGCCCCATAGCAAACTTTTAACTGGGGCCCCCCTCCCCTGAGTATCACACAACCCCCCCCCCTTGTAGATAACGCCATACAGCCCCCCTTGTAGATAACGCCATACAGCCCCCTGTAGATAACACCATACAGCCCCCTGTAGATAAAGCCATACAGCCCCCCTGTAGATAACGCCATACATCCCCCCTGTAGATAACGCCATACAGAACCCCCCCTGTCGATAACGCCATACAGAGTCCCCCCTCTAGATAACGCCATACAGAGTCCCCCTGTAGATAACACCATACAGACCCCCCTGTAGATAACGCCATACAGCCCCCTCTGTAGATAACGCCATACAGCCCCCTCTGTAGATAACGCCATACAGCCCCCTCTGTAGATAACGCCATACAGCCCCCTTTAGATAACGCCATACAGCCCCCTCTGTAGATAACGCCATACAGCCCCCTCTGTAGATAACGCCATACAGCCCCCCTGTAGGTAACGCCATACAGCCCCCCTGTAGGTAACGCCATACAGCCCCCCCTGTAGGTAACGCCATACAGCCCCCCTGTAGGTAACGCCATACAGCTCCCCCTGTAGGTAACGCCATACAGCCCCCCCTTTAGGTAACGCCATACAGCCCCCTGTAGGTAACGCTATACAGCCCCCCCTGTAGGTAACGCTATACAGCTCCCCCTGTAGGTAACGCTATACAGCCCCCTGTAGTTAATGCTATACAGCCCCCCCCCCTGTAGGTAACGCCATGCAGCCCCAAACCCCCAAATAAATCCGAACTATAGTGTGTCCTACAAAAGACATGTATCCCCTATCCACAGGATAGGGGATACATGTGTGATCGCTGGCAGCGATAGGGAGAACGGGGGACCGAAAGTCCCCCGAAGTTCTCCATGACTAACCTCTGACTTCCAGAGTCTGCGCAGCTCAATAAAAATGAAAGGAGCGCTGGTCACGCATGCGCACAAGCGTGACCGGCGCTCCATTCATTTCTACAGAGCTGCCGACACACACCCCGGAAGTCCGAGGTTTGTGATGGAGAACTTCAGGGGACTTTCGGTCCCCCGTTCTCCCTATCAATGCCAGCGATCACACATGTATCCCCTATCCTGTGGATAGGGGATAGATGTCTTTTGTTTAATTGCAGAGCGGGGAGATACCTCCCTGCTCTGCCGTAGTGTTCAGTGGCGTCCCGCTGTAGCAGCCATAGCGGCAGCTAGCGGAGCCTCCGGCCATGGTGGGGGCCCGTGCCAGCGGGCGGCACGGGCCCCCTCATGCCACGGGCCCCGTAGCAGCCGCTACGGCAGTAGTTACGCCACTGCTCCCAATATCTTTTATAACAGTAAAGGATGTATTAGATTGAAATCAGCATGAAAGGACAGCAGAATGTCAAAGACCAATAATATGTAGGACCACAACGAAAATAGTACCCTCTTTAATCATGTAGACATGTACTTCCATCTGTACTCACCTATTGCCGCTGGTCAATGGGAAAAAAGGTTGGTGATGGCGCTATAGTAAAGGTATATAATACCAGTGGTAGGCGCTCCAATAAGTGTCATTCCCATATTGTTTATATAGTGGCTACATTTGGCACCACTAGCAGTGGAGCCTCCCCCAGCTTTGAGGTCTGTCCAATAGGAGAGGGTGTGACCGCATAGCAGGGTGTGCAGACGTGGTGACATCATGGAGCGATGTGCGCAAACGTGCTGATGTCATGGCGCGTGTTCCTTGGGCGTATGCGTTGTGTCTGCGGGAATCGGTGACTCTTCTACCTCAACCTACACTGTTGGGCAGTTGCGCACTTCGCCCAGCGGTAGACATACGGCGCTTGCGCCATTGTAAGTTGGGAAGACAGCGTTCCCTGTAGTTAGAGGGGCCCAGTGGCTGTGAATGCGCGCACTGACAAGTGGCTAAGGGAGCAATGCTGTCGTTCTGTCTATAGAAGCTGTGTGTTCATCAGTCTTTTAGGAATACACAGATTGATGCCTCAGTGTGTGGTTCACCAAGGGGACATGCCAAGGCAGACAAATAGGAGGGGGAGTAGCAGGACTGCCAAACAAATAAAAATTAGACTGGAAATAAAAATTACAATGGAAGCTAGAATAGACAAGGACCACTGTGTAACAATCAAAGAAAATGTCATAAATAGAAATGGGGAGGCATGGCCTAGGACAAGGACATTTGTGGGGAAGTGTGTAGCTATAGTATGGTCAATAAAAATCTTGTATGAAACTAGCAACATTTCCCATCCCTTGGTTAAACTTGATGGACATGTGTCTTTTTTCAACCGTACGAACTATGTAACTATGTAACTATGTAACACAACATTATATTAGTAAAATGAGCTATGAAAAAAAAAACAATGTGAAAAGGAACTATGACAAGAAAGGATACCCCTAGATGGATTGATTCGCAGCAATAGGGACCAGGGATCGATCAATGAGCCTTCAAGAGATACAGAGCAAAGTTAGTACATCATTTATACCTATTGAGCCTACGTGGTGAAAGGAATTGTAGTTTGTGGATCCAGTAGGCCTCCCTATTTTCAAGCATCTTATTTCTATCCTGACCCCTCCTTGGTTTTGGTACATGTTCCAGAACCTTAAATTGGAGTTGTGTGATGTTGTATTTTGCAAAGTATAGTGGATTTGTGTTTGCAGGTAAGGTCGCTGACAGTCTGGGTGGTTTCCCCAACATACCTAAGTCCACATGGACATTTGATCAGGTATATAACATTTTTGGAGTCACGTGTGAAGAAGTACCTAACTGTCGCCCCTGAGTATGTTGGAACACTGTGCACAATGTAAACAAAGGAAAAGTGCCTTTTTTCAGTGAACCTAGAAAAAGTTGTCTTGGTGTCCTGATCCTGGAGCCCTCGTCTGCTTTGACTAGTTTGTCCCTGAGATTTCAGGGTCTGCGATTGCATAGGAGAATTGGCGCTTGGAATGCTTCTATGATGGGATTGGCCTTAGCAAGAATGTTCTAATGTCTCCTCATGATATAATGTACCTTATTGGCCACCTTGTGATATGTATGGACAAAAGGTATTCTTTTGGCCATTGGGGGTCTTATTACTGACCGAGGTTGTCGATTACTCTGTACTATTGCTGGGGGCAATCCTCGTTCTATAAATTTCTCTGCCATCTCATCAAGTCTGATGGTTTGTGTTTGAGTATCATCCAGTATCCTTCTAACTCTTTTAAATTATGAACGAGAAAGTGACTTCCTTGTGGCTAAGGGGTGACAGCTACTGAAGCTGAGAAAACTGTTGCAATCAGTCTCTTTCCTGAACAGATCTGTCGATAATGTGCCCCTTGTTGATCTTTAGAGAGTGGTATCAAGAAAATTGATTGCCTTTTCCAGGTGATGGAGTGTCTGGAAAAGAGTGCATGTGGGTAGACATACAGTTAGGTCCAGAATTATTTGGACAGTGACAAGTTTTGGCATTTTAGCTGTTACCAAAACATATTGAATATACAGTTATATAATCAATATGGGCTTAAAGTGCAGACTCTCAGCTTTAATTTGAGGGTATTCACATCCTAATTTGAGGAAGGGTTTAGGAATTACAGCTCTTTAATATGTAGCTGTCTCTTTTTCAAGGGGCCAAAACGTAATTGGGCAATTATCTCAAAAGCTATTTAATGGGTTGCATGGGCTAATCCCTCGTTAATCCATCATCAATTAAGCAGGTAAAAGGTCTGGAGTTGATTCCAGGTGTGGCATCTGCATTTAGAAACTGTTGCTGTGAACCCACAACATGAGGTCAAAGGAGCCCTCAATGCAAGTGAAAGAGACCATCGTTCGGCAGAAAAAAAAATTAAGAAATCCATCAGAGAGATAGCACAAATGTTAGGAGTGGCCAAATCAACAGTTTGGTACATTCTTGAAAAAAAAGAGTGCACTGGTGATCTCGTGAACTCAATAAGGCCTGGACGTCCACGGAAGACAACAGTGGTGGATGATCGCAGAATCCTCTCCATGGTGAAGAAAAACCCCTTGACAAGTGAAGAACACTTTCCTGGAAGTAGGTGTATCAGTATCGAAGTCTACCATAAAGAGAAGACTTCATGAGAGCAAACACAGAGGGTTCACCACAAGGTGCAAACCATTAATCAGTCTCAAAAATAAAAAGGCCAGATTAGACTTTGCCAAACAACATGTAAAGAAGCCAGCCCAGTTCTGGAACAGCATTCTTTGGACAGATGAAACTAAGATCAACCTGTACCAGAATGATGGGAGGAAGAAAGTATGGGGAAGGCTTAACGCCTCATCATCCAAAGCACAACTGCAGTAAAGGCCTGGCGAAGCATCACAAAGGAGGAAACCCAGCGTTTGGTGATGTCCATGGGTTCCAGACTTCAGCCAGTCATTGCCTGCAAAGGATTCTCTACCAAGTATTAAAAAAAAACATTTTAATTATGGTAATGTTAATTTGTCCAATTACTTTTGAGCTCCTGATATGAGTAGGAATTGCAACCATTTTTCTACACTGCCTCAACGTTTCACAGGATATTTTTGGTCAACCCCTTGAATTAAACCTGAAAGTCTACACTTCAATTGCACCTCAGTTGTTTAATTTCAAATCCAATGTGGTGGCATGCAGAGCCCAAATCATGGAGATTGTGTCACTGTCCAAATAATTCTGGACCTAACTGTAAGTCTCTTGAAAATCGGCCATGTAGCAATTTGCATATGGGGAGCCACATTGGATCCCATTGCAATCCCTTGTATTTGTAGGTAGAAGTCATCATAAAACAGGAAGTAGTTGGATATAAGTACCAGATTAAGGAAGTCCATGTAAAACATGGTTAGATCAGGGTTTATTTGTGTGGATATGAGTAGTTTCTGGACTGTCTTTAATGGAGGTATACACAGACAAAATAGAGACGAGGCAGCACTTCCAAAATACATAGGGATTTATTCACCCACCAGTGGTACCATTTACCTGCCTAACACCTGTCTGGCCAGCGGCTACTCCGTTCCAGCGTAGTAGCCAAGTGGATCCAACACCCCGTTGGACAGAACAGTTTGCTCAGGCCATGGACCCCGCTGGCAAACCCGACTGCTGTTCAAGTAATGCAGAAGGATATGCGAGACCTACGTCTATGCCATGATCAACTAATGCAAGCTGTTGACACCATAGCCAATCACCTTGACATCACTCCTGTTCCTATTCTGGGAGCTCCACAGGCTGTAGCTCCATCTACCCCTCAACCAGTTGTAGCTCCAGTCAGCTTTTGTGCTGAAAATCCGTTACCACTTCCACCCCACTTTGATGGTGATCCCAAGATCGATCAAGGCTTCTGTAAAGGATCTGCCAGACACAACTTCTGTGTCGACGCCCATAAGTATCAGTCTGCACCTGCTTCTATGTCTGTGAGACTGACTCCATCTTCCACCACCCAGGATGTCAGGCTTAGGAGTGGGAGAGCCTATCACAGCCTGGCCAGACGGAGCTAGCTCCCGCCCTCTGTCTATTTATACCTGCCTTTCCTGTTCCTCCTTTGCTTGTGATTCTTCTCTGTTGGTTTCCTGGCCCTGCTGCAGCTTCTTGAACTACTGATCCTCTGCTTGTGATTGACCTTGGCTTTACTGACCACTCTTCTGCTCTGCGTTTTTGTACCTCGCTCATCTCCTGGTTTGACTCGGCTCGTTCACCTCGCTTGTTGCTCACGGTGTTCCCGTGGGCAACTTCCCCATTTCCCTGGCTTCTTTGTACCCTTGTCTGTTTGTCTGTCGTGCACCTATTGAGTGTAGGGACTGTCGCCCAGTTGTACCCCGTCGCCTAGGGCGGGTCGTTGCAAGTAGGCAGGGACTGAGTGGCGGGTAGATTAGGGCTCACTTGTCTGTTTCCCTACCCCGACATTACATAATCACAAGCCCATATACCTAGTCTACCCTGGTCCCTGACACTACTATGGACCCCCTTGAGACCCTTGCTCAGAAAATGCAGGGCCTCTCCCTACAGGTCCAGGCCCTGGCTCAGAGGGACAACCAGCCTGATGCTACCCTGGTAGTGCCCCTCACCTCACCTCTTGAACCCCACCTCAAGTTGCCTGACCGGTTCTCAGGGGACCGGAAGACTTTTTTCTCCTTTCGGGAGAGTTGTAGGCTCTATTTTCGCTAAAAGCCCCACTCCTCTTGTTCTGAAAGACAGCGGGTGGGTATAATTATGTCCCGGCTCTAGGACGGGCCCCAAGAATGGGCCTTCTCCTTGGCTCCTGATGCCCCTGAACTTTCCTCCGTTGAGAGTCAGCTGGTGACCTTACGTCCGGGTAAGAGACCTGTTGAGGAGTATTGTTCTGACTTTAGGAAGTGGTGCGTAGCTTCTCGGTGGAATGACCCTGCCTTAAGGTGCCAGTTTAGATTGGGTCTGTCGAACGCCCTGAAAGACCTGCTAGTTAGCTATCCCTCTTCTGACTCCCTAGATCAGGTTATGGCTTTAGCGGTACGACTTGACCAACGTCTCAGGAAACGACGACTTGAACGTGTTTGTGTTTTTTCCTCTGACTCCCCCATGATGCCTCCCGAGGTTCCGTTGCTTCGTTCGTCCACGGGAGACTCGGAGGTACCTATGCAACTCGGGGCCTCCGTGTCCCCCCAACAACGTAGAGAGTTCCGCAGGAAGAATGGTCTCTGCTTCTACTGTGGGGATGACAAGCATCAAGTGAACAACTGTCCTAGGCGTAAGAATAAGCAGCCGGAATAACTTCCGCGCCTAAGTGATCATCGGGGAGGTCACTTGGGCGCACAGGTATTTCCCGTAAATATGAAACGTAATAAAATCTTGCTTACCTTTCAGGTCTCTTTTGGTGGTAGGTCTACTACCAGCAGTGCCTTCGTGGATTCAGGGTCTTCTGCTAATATTATGTCTGTGGAATTTGCTATGTCTCTAGCTATGCCATTGATTGATTTGCCTAAATCTGTCCCGGTAGTGGGTATCGACTCCACTCCTCTTGCTAATGGTTATTTTAAACAGCATACCCCTGTTTTTGAACTCCTTGTGGGCTCCATGCATTTGGAGCAGTGCTCTGTACTGGTGATGCAGGGATTATCGTCCGATTTGGTTTTAGGCCTTCCCTGGTTGCAGTTGCATAATCCCACTTTTGACTGGAATACTGGGGATCTTACCAAATGGGGTAATGAATGCATGACGTCATGTTTTCCTGTTAATTCTATTTCTCTCCCTGAGGAGGTGAACACTCTACCTGAGTTTGTTCAGGACTTCGCTGATGTTTTCTCCAAAGAGGCCTCCGAAGTGTTACCACCTCATAGAGAATACGATTGCGCAAATTGATTTGGTACCAGGAGCTAAGCTCCCTATGGGTAGGATATTTAATCTCTCTTGTCCCGAACGTGAAGCCATGAGAGAGTATATCCAGGAATGCCTGGCCAAGGGTTACATTCGCCCCTCTACTTCTCCGGTAGGTGCTGGCTTCTTCTTCGTAGGGAAGAAGGATGGTGGTCTTAGGCCATGCATTGACTACCGAAACTTGAATAAGGTCACTGTAAGGAACCAGTATCCCCTGCCTTTGATTCCTCATCTCTTCAATCAGGTTCAGGGGGCCCAATGGTTCTCTAAGTTTGATCTACGGGGGGTGTATAACCTTATCCGCATCAAAGAGGGGGATGAGTGGAAGACTGCGTTTAATACGCCCGAAGGTCATTTCGAATACCTCGTCATGCCCTTTGGGTTGTGTAATGCTCCCGCGGTCTTCCAGAATTTCATAAATTAGGATTTAAGAGACTACCTGGGGGTATTTCTTGAAGTGTACCTTGATGACATACTTGTGTTTTCCAAGGACTGGTCCTCCCACATTGAGCATGTCAGGAAGGTGCTCCAGGCCCTTCGGGAAAACAAACTGTTTGCTAAGACCGAAAAATGTGTGTTTGGAATGCAGGAGATACAGTTTTTGGGTCAAATCCTCACTCCTCATGAATTCCGCATGGACTCCGCCAAGGTCCAGGCTGTGGCGGAATGGGTCCAACCTGCCTCCCTGAAGGCGTTACAGTGCTTCCTGGGGTTCACTAATTATTACAGGAGTTTTATTGCTAACTTATCGGTCATCGCTAAGCCTCTTACGGATCTCACTCGCAAAGGTGCTGATCTCCTCCACTGGCCTCCTGAGGCTGTCCAGGCTTTTGAGGTCCTTAAGAAGTGCTTTATCTCGGCCCCAGTGCTGGTTCAGCACAACCAAATGGAGCCATTTATCATGGAGGTTGACGCGTCCGAGGTGGGAGTGGGGGCTGTCTTGTCCCAGGGTACCAGGTCCCTCACCCATCTCCGCCCCTGTGCCTACTTCTCCAGGAAGTTTTCGCCCACTGAGAGTAACTATGATATTGGCAACCGCGAACTCTTAGCCATTAAATGGGCATTTGAAGAGAGGCGCCACTTCCTGGAGGGGGCTAGGCACCAGGTAACGGTCCTTACCGACCACAAGAATCTGGTTTTCCTAGAATCTGCCCGGAGGCTAAACCCGAGACAAGCTCGATGGGCGTTATTTTTTTACCAGATTCAACTTTTTGGTCACCTATAGGGCTGGGTCTAAAAATATTAAGGCTGATGCACTGTCGCGTAGCTTCATGGCCAGCCCTCCTTCGGAGGAAGATCCTGCTTGTGTTTTGCCTCCAGGTATAATCCTTTCCTCTATTGATTCTGATTTAGTCTCTGAAATTGCGGCTGATCAAGGTTCAGCTCCCGGGAACCTTCCTGAGAACAAGCTGTTTCTTCCCCTGCAATTACGGCTAAGGGTACTTAGGGAAAATCATGACTCTGCACTATCTGGCCATCCAGGCATCCTGGGTACCAAGCACCTCATTGCCAGAAACTATTGGTGGCATGGGTTGCTCAAAGACGTTAAGGCCTACGTCGCCGCTTGTGAAGTTTGTGCTAGGTCCAAGACTCCCAGGTCCCGACCAGCGGGCTTACTATGTTCTTTGCCCGTTCCCCAGAGACCTTGGACCCATATCTCCATGGATTTCATCACTGATTTGCCTCCATCTCAAGGCAAGCCGGTGGTGTGGGTTGTAGTAGACCGCTTCAGTAAGATGTGCCACTTTGTGCCCCTCAAGAAACTACCCAATGCTAAGACGTTAGCTACCTTGTTTGTCAAACACATCCATGCGTCTCCATGGGGTCCCTGTCAATATTGTTTCTGACAGAGGGGTACAATTTGTTTCATTGTTTTGGAGAGCCTTCTGTAAAAAGTTGGAGATTGATCTGTCCTTCTCCTCTGCCTTCCATCCTGAAACTAATGGCCAAACTGAGAGGACTGATCAGTCTCTAGAGCAATATTTAAGGTGTTTTATCTCTGACTGTCAATTTGATTGGGTCTCATTCATTCCCCTCGCCGAATTTTCCCTTAATAACCGGGTCAGTAACTCGTCAGGGGTCTCCCCCTTTTTCTGTAATTTTGGGTTTAATCCACGGTTCTCCTCCGTTTCACCTGGTAGTTCCAACAATCCCGAGGTAGATGTCGTTCATCGGGAACTGTGCACAGTCTGGGCCCAGGTTCGGAAGAATCTAGAGGCGTCCCAGAGCATACAAAAGACTCAGGCAGATAGAAGACGTTCTGCTAACCCCTTGTTTGTGGTCGGGGATCTGGTGTGGCTATCGTCAAAAAATTTGCGCCTTAAAGTCCCGTCCAAGAAGTTTGCTCCCCGGTTTATAGGGCCATACAAGGTCATTGAAGTCCTTAACCCTGTCTCCTTCCGACTGGAGTTGCCCGCGTCTTTTCGAGTACACGACGTGTTTCATGCCTCCCTCCTTAAACGCTGCTCCCCGTCCTTGGCTCCCTCCGGTCCCTGTTCTCACCCCTGAGGGGGTAGAATTCGAGGTGGCCAAGATTGTGGACAGCAGGATGGTCCAAGGCTCCCTCCAGTACCTGGTCCATTGGAGGGGATACGGGCCTGAGGAGAGGACTTGGGTACCCGCCCGGGATGTTCACGCTGGGGTATTGCTCAGGAGGTTCCACCTTCGTTTCCCCAATAAACCAGCTCCACCTAGAAAGGGTCCGGTGGCCCCTCATAAAAGGGGGGGTACTGTAAAGGATCTGCCAGACACAACTTCTGTGTCGACGCCCATAGGTAATCAGTCTGCACCTGCTTCTATGTCTGTGAGACTGACTCCATCTTCCACCACCCAGGATGGCAGGCTTAGGAGTGGGAGAGCCTATCACAGCCTCCCGCCCTCTGTCTATTTATACCTGCCTTTCCTGTTCCTCCTTTGCTTGTGATTCTTCTGTGTTGGTTTCCTGGCCCTGCTGCAGCTTCTTGAACTACTGATCCTCTGCTTGTGATTGACCTTGGCTTTACTTACTGACCATTTTTCTGCTCTGCGTTTTTGTACCTCGCTCATCTCCTGGTTTGACTCGGCTCGTTCACCTCGCTTGTTGCTCACGGTGTTCCCGTGGGCAACTTCCCCATTTCCCTGGCTTCTTTGTACCCTTGTCTGTTTGTCTGTCGTGCACCTATTGAGTGTAGGGACTGTCGCCCAGTTGTACCCCGTCGCCTAGGGCGGGTCGTTGCAAGTAGGCAGGGACTGAGTGGCGGGTAGATTAGGGCTCACTTGTCTGTTTCCCTACCCCGACATTACAGCTTCTTTAAACAGTGCAGGATCCACTTCCAATTGCATCCCATCTGGATTCTGGAGCGGCCGGGAATGTCATACACCAGGCCTTCGTAGACTGTCTCCATTACCCTTGTCTCCCCCAAAGAAACCTCTAGCAGTGGCTTCGGTGAACGGACATCCGTTGCCGGATCCAACTCTCTCCATCACTGAACCGTTGATATAACAAATGGGAGCTCCACACACAGAACATATAGCTTTCTTTGTTCTACCTGAGGCTATTAACCGAGTCCTGCTGGGACTACCCAGGCTTCGCAAATGTGCTTCAATCCTTGACTGGAATTCCGGAGAAATTTTCCAGTGGGAACCTCGGTGTCAACATAATTGTCTGTCTCTGGTACGTCCTACCCGACTACCTGTACCTCAGTCTCTCCCTGGTCTACCTCCACAGTTTTCTTGCTATGCTGATGTGTTCAACAAGGAGGAGGCTGAGACCCTGCCTCCACATTGTTCTTACGACTGTCCAGTCGAGCTGCTTCCTGGGACTTCACCTCCTCATGGACGGGTATATTCTCTCTCTCTATCCGAAATCCAACATATGTCCAAGTATGTTAAGGAGAACCTCGAGAGTGGGTTCATCAGGAAATCAACTTCACCAGCCAGAGCCGGATTTTTCTTCATTGAGAAAAAAGATGAATCCTTCCTGCCTTGCATCGACTATCGTGGTTTGAACAAAATCACTTTAAAAACAAGTATCCCTTACCGCTGATCTCCGAGCTATTCGATAGAATTCGTGGAGCCAAGATTTTCACAAAGCTGGATCTGCGTGGGGCTTATAACTTGATCCGTATGCATAAAGCTGACGAGTGGAAAACCGCATTCAACACCAGAGACGGTCACTAGTGTTATGCATGTGGTCACTAACCACCGACATGTCCTACTCACCGGCAGCCGCGACTGCAGGACACTTGGAGATGCTGACACATGCTGCTGCATCCTCCTCCTGCTTCCTCTAGCACCCCCAGTCTTAAAGTGCCAGCGCGCGCACCACTAAAATTATCCCTGCGCAATCCCTAATCACCCTGGTCTATATAAAGGACTCTGCCCACTTCCTCCTTGTCTGAACATAGTTGTGTCTGCCCATGTTTGTTATTGCAAATGGTCCCTTAGTTGTATCATGTCTCCTGTGTTCCTGTATCCTGTATCCCAAATACCATATCCAGTAATTGTGTTTGTTCCAGTGCGAAGTCTAGTGTCAGTCGAGTTCAGCATCTGTGCCAAGTGTCACCTGTTCCAAGTGTCTGCCACGCCAAGTGTCTGCCACGCCAAGTGTCTGCCAAATCTTCTATCCAGGTACTCTAGTCCTAAAGACTATCATTGACTGTTGTTTGGCCAGCTGCTACTCCACTACCCGTGGCTGCTCTCTCTACTCCAACTCCTGTAAACCCTCCTACCTGTTCTGGGTCCTTAGTTTTGTTGCCTCTACTTCCTTGTTATGATAGGGATGCAAAGACCTATAGAGGCTTAATAAATCAGTTCAAAATTCAGCTCAAGTTGTGTGCTCATCTCTTTCCCTCTCTCTGGCAAGGCTCTGGCATGGGCGAATCCCATCGGGGAACAAGAGGGTCCCGGAGTTCCCTAAATTGCACTTGTTCCTTAACCCCTTCCCCCTGCTGGCATTCTGGGCCCTAATGTCCAAGCCATTTTTTAGATTTTTCCATTGTCACATTCGAAGAGCTGTAACTTTTTTATTTTTGCGTCGGCATAGCTGTATAAGGTCTTGTTTTTTGCGGGACGACTTGCAGTTTTTATTGGTACCATTTGAGAGTAGATGCGACTTTTTGATCACTTTCTATCACATTTTTTTAAAGTCAGGATTAACAGAAAACAGCAATTTTTCCATTGTTTTTTATTTTATTTTTTACGGCGTTCACAGTGCGGGTTAAATAATGTAACAGCTTTATAGTCGGGGTCGTTACGGACGCGGCGATACCAAATATGTGTAACTTTTTTGCTTTATTGTAGTTTTTTTTTAATAGTAAAGCATTTTGTAAGGGGAAAAGCTGGGTTTTTCATTTTTTTTTTTCACTTTTTTTTTAAATTAACTTTATTTAACTTTTTTTACTTTTTTACTAGTCCCACTAGGGGACTTCCCTATCCTCCGATCGCTATTATAATACACTGCAATACTTTTGTATTGCAGTGTATTACTGCCTGTCCGTTTAAAACGGACAGGCATCTGCTAGGTCATGCCTGCGGCATGATCTAGCAGGCATTCGCTGCAGGCAGACCTGGGGGTCTTTATTAGACCCCCGGCTGCCATAGAAGACACAGACACTCGGCGATTTTATCGCCGGGTGTCAGTGAGATGAGAGGGAGCTCCCTCCCTCTCTCCAAAACCATTCAGATGCGGTGCTCGCTATTGTGCACCGCATCTGAAGGGTTAAACAGGTTAGATCGATACTAATATCGATCTCACCCGGCAGAGCAGGGACGCCCCCAGCCCTCAGCTGCTTCTGGCAGCTGACAGCAGGGAGATTTCACGGCTCCCTGCTCTGTTTACTTTATTCTAATGCAGCGACGTAGTTTGGCGGCGCTCTAGAATAAAGCCCACTAATGACCGCCGTAAAAAGACGTATCGGCGGTCATTAAGGGGTTAAAACTTTCTGTACTGTTTTTGAGGAGCCGGGACGAACGTCGTCTGCAGCTGCCTCATTGCTGACTCTCACCAAAGGGGAATCTACGGTAGGGGAGTACGCCATTCAATTTTCGTACATTGCGCCACAGAACTGGATTGGAATAACGAGGCATTGGTGGCAACTTTCTGGCAGGGATCTGGTGGCTCGTGAGCTCCCATCTACCTTGGATGCCTTGATACTCCTGGCTACCCGGATCGATTTGTGGATCCAAGAAAGCACCCAGGAGATTCGCCGGGAGAAGAGATCTTTTCGACTGGCACCTAAATTTCAGAGACCCCTTCTATCCTCTCCCCTTGTACCCCCAGAGGAGCCTATGCAAGTGGACAGACTCCGACTGTCCGACTAGGAGTGGCATCGCAGACATTCTGGTTTGTGTCTGTACTGTGGTCACAAGAGACATTTCAGGTGTCAATGCAAACTGTAGCCGGGAAAACTCTAGCACCTAGGGTTGATAGGAGAGACAATCCTAGGTGGATCTACGCCGACTACTAAATTCTCTCCCAGACTTTTGATCCATGTGACCATCTTCTCCGGTGAATCTTCGCACTCTGTTCCCGCTAATCTGGATTCTGGAGCAACTGCAAACTTTATCCAGTAGGATTTAGTAGACTGTCTCCACTTGGCCACAATACCTCTGGAGAACCCTCTGGTGGTTTCTTCTGTTGATGGACAACCTCTACTAAACCTCTGAGATTACAGATAGGATTGCAACGGCTACGTCAACACGCTCCAGTCCTTGGAATTCCGGAGAGGTACTCCAATGGGGACCCTGATGTCTTCACCGCTGCCTGCCTCAGGTTCGTCCCGTTTTTCCTCCACTGCCTCAGTCACTCTCTAGACTGCCTCCACAGTATGCCATCTACGCGGATATTTTCAGCAAGAAGGAGGCAGAGGTCCTTCCTCCTCAACGTCCCTATGACTGTCCTATTGAATTGCTCCCTGAAGCTTCACCTCCTCATGGACGAGTTTATCCTCTCTCCTTGACTGAAACCCAGGCCATGTAGGAGAACCTGGAGAGGGGGTTCATCAGGAAATCTACTTCACCAACCGGAGCCGGATTCTTCTTCGTGAAGAGGAAGGATAGATAACTTAAACCGTGCATCGATTACCGTTTGTTAAATCTAATCACGGTAAGAAACAAGTACCCCTTGCTGCTAATCTCTGAGCTCTTCGAGAGGATTCTTGCAGCCAAGGTTTTCACAAAGCTGGATCTATGCAGGGCCTATAACTTAATCCATATCTGCCTGTGGGCCGAATGGAAAACACGAGACGGTCACTACGAGTATCTCGTAATGCCCTTTGGAATGTGTAACGCTCCAGCGGTAATTCAGGAGTTTGTGAATGACATCTTTCGTGATCTTCTGTATGTCTGTATGGTGGTTTATCTGGACGACATCTTGATCTACTCACGTGATCTGACGACGCATCAGAACCATGTTTGTCAAGTCCTGTCGCGGTTAAGGGGGAACTACTTATATGCTAAAGTTTATAAAGTTATATGCGTGTTTGAAAGAAAATCCTTGCCCTTTCTGGGTTATATTATCTCTGATCGTGGTTGACAAATGGATCCGGAGAAAGTGAAGTCCGTCTTAAAGTGGCCACGACCTCAAGGTCTCCGAGCCATATAGAAATTTCTAGGATTCGCTAATTTTTATCGGCAGTTCATCCCAAATTTCTCGTCTCCTACTGCTCCCATCTCAGCTTTTACCAAGAAGGGAGTGAACGCTAAGGACTGAACCCCTTAGTCAGAGTCAGCATTCTCCAACCTCAAGATCGCCTTCACTTCGACTTGTGTTCTACGTCATCCGGATGTGACTCGGCAGTTTTCATTGGAGGTTGACGCCTCTTCCATTGGTGCTGGAGCACTCCTGTTTCAAAAGAATGCCAAGGGTAAGGCAATATTCTCTGGATTTTTCTCCAAACTCTTCTCTCCTGCAGAGCGCAATTATTCCATTGGGCATCGAGAATTACTCGCTGTTTAGTTGGCCTTAGAGGAGTGGAAACACCTGCTGGAGGGGGCTGCCCATCCCATCCTCATATTCACGGATCACAAGAATCTCACATATCCACAGTCTGCACAATGACTGAACCGTCATCAAACATTAAGGCCGATGCCCTGTCCCGGTCTTTTTAGACCAACGACTCTGAAGAAGAACCTCAACATGTTATTAAACCTTGTAGGATTATTGCTGTTAACCCCCTGAACATCAAGGACATTCCTCCTAGGAACATTTTTGTCCGTCCTGCTGACAGGACAAAGATTCTCTGCTGGGGACATAATTCCAAACTGGCTGGGCATTCTGGTGATATTGCTTATCACTACTGGTGGCCCACGCTACCTAAAGATGCCTTGGACTATGTTTCTTCCTGTATGAATTGTGCCCAAAAAATGGCTACCCATACGTCTGCCAGTTCCTGATACTCCCTGGCAACAGTTCGCCATGGATTTTATTACTAATCGCCCTTATTCTGCTGGATGTACTACTGCCTGGGTCGTGGTGAATCGCTTTTCCAAGATGGCACATTTAGATCCTTTAACTGGTCTTCCCTCTGGCAAGTTTATTTATCCAGCATGGTTATCTGCACGGTCTTCCCCTCCATATTGTGTCAGATCGGGGTGTAGAATTCACATCTGGGGAGTTTTATGGAAAGCCTTATGTAAGCTTTTGGATGTGAAACTGGACTTTACTTCCGCTTATCACCCGCAGTCTAATGTTCAAGTTGAAAGGATCAACCAGGAACTAGAGAATTATCTTCTGAATTTAATTTCAGTACAACACGACAATTGGGTACAGCTTCTGCCTTGGGCTGAATTCTCATACAACAACCATACAAGTGAGTCTACTGCTGCTTCACCATGCTTCATTGTATACAGTTTGCATCCACAAGTTCCTCTCCCTGTGCCAGTTATGTCCCAAGTGCCTGCAGCCAATTCTTCCTTTGGGGGGGGTGTCACGATCTAGGGGTATGTGAACCCACTAGGCCGCTCCGCCGTGGTGGAGAGGCAGCTGGCCAAGTAACAGTCAATGCACAAGTTTATACAAAAAGTTCGTAGCACGAAAGTACCTGAGATAGTCCAGACAATGGCAGAGGCTTTGGCACGAATGGGACTGGATGTGGCAGGTTGTGCCAGACGTGGCAGATGACTGTAGATGTAGCAGGTTGCGCCAGACCTGGCGAATGACACCAGGTGCAGCAGGTTGCGCTAGACATGGCGGACGATAGTAGGTGCGGCAGGTTGCGCCAGACGTGGCGGACGACATTAGGTACAGCAGATATGGTTGTGTTCAGATGGCACTGGTTTCTTTGGGTGCTCGAGGTAGGGTCCCAACCCGGGTATAGGTTAAGAATTTGTACTCGGCACACCTTGCTTGTGTTACAAAAATATATTTTTATTTTTATTATGGATGCCAGAGGCTGTATGTGCGACGTCGACGTTTCGGTCAGACAGACCTTCGTCGGGCACTGAGCCGTGCTGGGGACTGGATCGGTACAAAATGATGCGTGTTGGCGCTCAACACAGAGCGGTAAGCCGCCGGTTACTGACCACAGCAGCGCTATACACGCATCATTTTGTACCGATCCAGTCCCCAGCACGGCTCAGTGCCCGACGAAGGTCTGTCTGACCGAAACGTCGACGTCGACGTCGCACATACAGCCTCTGGCATCCATAATAAAAATAAAAATATATTTTTGTAACACAAGCAAGGTGTGCCGAGTACAAATTCTTAACCTATTAGGTACAGCAGGGCACGACTCCAACACTAGACCGGCTCAAGGGCAAAGCACAGCACAGGAT
The DNA here is from genome assembly GCF_050947455.1 of Rhinoderma darwinii. Classification (NCBI taxonomy): domain Eukaryota; kingdom Metazoa; phylum Chordata; class Amphibia; order Anura; family Rhinodermatidae; genus Rhinoderma; species Rhinoderma darwinii. Next base: position 214,720,105 of record NC_134687.1, on the reverse strand, counting down.
ACGGGATACAGGTAGCAGGGCACGGGAACACTGGGAACGGGATAACACTAAGGAACCATTTACAGACATGGGAAGACTACAATAACGCTCAAGCTAGGAATGGAAGGGCAGGGCCTTTTTTATAGTGCAAGGTGATCTGGAGAAAAATCAATTAATTAATGACATATGCACGCGCTGGCCCTTTAAGGACAGGAACCAGCGCGCGCGCACTCTAGTGGACAATACGGGGCAGAGTGGCCTCATGTGCTGATGTCTCCGGAGGAAGACGCCAGCAGGAAGAGGGAGGTCTGCGGCCGCAGGGTAATTGTAGGTTGCGTCCGTGACCACGGCCGTAACAGGGGCTTTCTTTGCATCTGGCAGCAAACCAAGTCCGGGACTCTTCAGGAGGACGATCGCATGAAAAGATACGCCAATATGAAAAGAAAAGTTCCTCCGCAGTTTTCCCCCGGAGTCAAGGTCTGGCTGTCTTCAAGAAACATTTGTCTTAAGATCCCTTCCCACAAATTCGCTCCCAGGTTCCTCGGTCCCTTTGAGGTTTTGCAACGGATTAGCCCTGAGTCCTTTATGCTTCAGCTGCCTCCTACCCTCAAAATCCCCAACTGATACCATGTGTCCCTCTTAAAGTCTTTGGTCCTGAACCATTAAAGAAAATCACCTCGTTCTGCAGTTGCTCCCAGCAGTTCTTCTGATGTCTTTAAGGTAAAGAAGATCCTGGACTACAAAGAGGGTAGGAGAGAAGACCTTCTATCTGATGGACTGGAAAGGGTTTGGTCCTTAAGGAGAGGTTTTGGGAGCCTAAAGAGAACGTGGAGCCGCGACCACAGGACACTCGGGACTTGCCAGCGTCTCCTTTCCCGGGACACGCTGCTGCATCCTCCTCCTCCTGCTTATTCTAGGGTGCGCGCACGCTCGCCCCAGGCTTAAAGCACCAGCGCGCGCACCACTAACAGTATATGGACTTTATAATAGACTCCGCTCACCTCCTCCTTGCCTGAGCGTTGTTGGCTCCCAGGACCTCTCCTCCGGACCAAACCCTCTCCAGTCCACCAAATAAAAAGTTCTTCCTATTACTCTCTTTTATTCCAGGATCTCCTCTACTTCTAAAAGAACCGCTGGAAGCAACAGCAGGACTAGGGGCTTTACTGTAGCAGTTCAGAACCACAGGTTTCAGGAGAGACACCTGAAAGGAGTTGGGGATTCTAAGTGTAGGAGGCAGCCGAAGCTTATAGGAGACAGGGTTTATCTGTTGCAGAATCTCAAAAGGTCCGAGGAACCTGGGAGCAAATTTGTACGAGGGCACCTTCAGGCGAATATTCCTTGAGTACAGCCAGACTTTGGTACCAGGAAGAAACTGAGGCAGCTCTCTACTTCGTGTATCCGCTTTTAGCTTCATGCGATCGACTGCCAGCAGAATAGAGGACCGGGACTGCTGTCAGATCTGTAGAAAGTCCCCAAATGCAGAGTCAGCTGCGGGTGCCTGAGATGTAGCTGAAACAGGAAGAGGGATTCATGGATGTTGGCCGTACACAATGTAGAACGGTGTAAAGTTTGTGGACTCAATTGTGTGATTGTTATTTGAGAACACGGCCCATGGAAGAAGCTGTATCCAGTCATCATGCTGCATGGGGATGAAGTGACGAAGATAATTCTCGATGATTCGGTTAATCCTCTCCACTTGACCCTTGGACTGGGGATAGTAGGCCGAGAAAAAGTCCAATTTCACATCCAGGAGTTTACAGAGGGCTCTCCAGAATTTTGAGGTGAACTGAACCCCCAGAACAGACACGATATGAAGGAGCAAGCCATGTAAATGAAAGATGTGCAGAATGAAGAGATTTGCCAGTCGAGGAGCATAAGGTAGGCCGGTCAGCGGAATAAAATGTGCCATATTCAAAAACCGGTCCAGTATTGCATCCTGCTGAGGGAGGAAGATCAGTGACAAAGTCCATTGCAATATGCTGCTAGGGAGCGTTGGGAATAGGCAGAGGCTGGAGCAGGCTTGGAGTGAGCAACCTTGTTAGAAGCACAGACAGTGCCGGAAGAGACAAAGTCCACAATATCTTTGGGCAGCATGGGCCTCCAGAAATGACGAACTATCAGATCTCGAGTCTTACGAACACCATCGTGCCCAGCCAGTTTGGAGCTGTGACCCCAGCGAAGGATTCTCCTCCTGTCTACCAAACTAACAAAAGTCCTCCCCGGCGGGATGTCTCTATTTTGCAGGGGATGAGCAGTAACAATGCAGGGCAGGTCTATGATACATTGAGGGGTCTCCACAGTGTCCTCTGTTTCAAATGACCTGGACAGGGCATCGGCCCTCACATTTTTGTCGGCGGGACGGTAGTGGAGTACAAATTAGAAACGGGTGAAGAACAGCGACCACCTGGCTTGACAGGGTTTAGCCATTGAGCCGACTGGATATTAGTGAGATTCTTGTGGTCAGTGTATATCAGAATGGGATAAACTATGCCCTCTAGCAGATGTCTTCACTCCTCCAGTGCCTACTTGATGGCCAGTAACTTCCGATCCCCAATGGAGTACTTGCACTCTGCGGGAGAAAAAAGTCTAGCGTAATAGCCACACACTACTGCCTTTCCTTTGAAGCTTCTCTGTAACAGAAGTACACCTGCACCAACAGAGGAAGCGTCCACCTCCAACGAGAACTGTCGAGACACATCAAGATGATGGAGGATCGAGGATGAAGGGAAAGCACTCTTAAGACTATTAAATGCTGATTCAGCCTCTGGAGTCCACACCTTGGCATGCATACCTTTCTTGGTAACAGTAGAGATAGGACCCGTCAGTGACGAGAAGTTTGGGATAAACTGCGGGTAGAAGTTAGGCCTTGATCCGAGACGATGTAGCCCAGGAAGGGCAGGGAATTTTTTTTTAAAAAGCACTACTCCAGCTTGGCATACAGACGATTCTCCCTTAATCGCAACAGAACTTGACGGACATTGTTATCGGATCTGGGGATAAGATCAAAAGATCATCAAAATAGACCACAACACAGACATAGAGGAGATCTCAGAAGATGTAATTCACAAATTCTTAGAAGACCGAGGGATCATTACCCAGATTAAAGGGCATCACCAGGTATTTGTAGTGCCCGTCTCGAGCGTTGAATGCCGTCTTCCACTCGTCACCTCGAGATATTAGTATCAAGTTGTAAGCCCCACGCAAGTCCAGTTTAGAAAAAATCCAGGCTCCTCGTATACGGTCAAATAATTTGGATATCAGTGGCAATGGGTATTTATTCTTGACCGCTATCTGGTCGAGACCACGGTAGTCAATGTAGGGTCGAAGAGATTCGGCTTTCTTTTTAATGAAGAAGAACCCAGCCCCGGCCGGGGAGGAGGATTTTCGTATGAAACCCCTCTCCAGATTGTCCTTGATATAGGCTGACATGGACTGAGTCTCTTGCAAGGAGAGAGGATAAAGCATTTGGAACCAGTTCAATCGGACCGCCGTAAGACCGGTGTGGAAGAAGCATCTCAGTCTTCTTCTTGCTGAAGATGACTGCAAACTGAGAAAAATGAGTAGGTAATCCCGCTAATGATTGAGGCAGAGGAGGCTGGGCAGGACGGATCTGTAACAGGCAGCAGTTGAGACATTTGGAGCCCCATTGGAGTCCAGGACTGGGGCATGTAACTGGAGCCAAGGCATGTAACTGGAGCCAAGGCAGACCCAGCAGAACGGGATTGACAGCTTAAGGCAAGACAAGAAATGTAATCAGTTCAGTATGAAGGGCTCCAACTTGGAGCCTTAGTAGCTTGGTCCCAGACACGATCGGATCAGGCAGAGGAAGTCCATTCACCGAGGCAACAGCCAGAGGCGTCTCCAGAGGGACTGTGGGCAACTGGAGATGATCCACTAGGTCTTGTTGGATGAAGTTTGCCGTGGACCCGGAATCCAGGTAGGCAGAGACCCGGTGCGTCTTCTCGCCAGACACTATGTTCACAGGAATGGACAGTTTGGAAGATCATTTTTTATTTAGCGCTGTTCCGCCTAGGGTTGTCTCTCCAACCGACCCTAGGCACTGGAGTTTTTTTATGGCTACTGGGGACACAAACGCACATAATGGCCTCCGATGCCGCAATACAGAGTCCCGAAGTGCATCTGAGTTGTTTCTCCTGGACTGACAATTTGAGCCGTTCCACTTGCATAGGCTCCCCTGGTGGAACAACTAATGAGGGTAGCAGACGTTGATGGAAAGTAGGAGCCTGCCTAGGGAATCTTCTTTCCTGACGAACCTCTTGGAACTGTTTGCGGATCCTTATGTCTATCCAGGTGGCTAGAAGAATGAGACCATCCAGGGTAAGTCGGAGATCTCGAACGGCAAGCTCATCTTTAATCTCATAAGACAGTCCCTGCCAGAATGTAGCCAACAAGGCCTCGTTGTACCAGGTTAGTTCTGCAGCCAGGGTACGGAACAGAATGGCGTACTCGCCCACGGAGATGTCTCCCTCGCGAAGGGTCAGCGGAGATGCAGCGGCAGAAGAGACTCTCCCAGGTTCCTCAAATGCTGTACAGGAAAGTCTGTAAGAAACACTGTAAGTCACGGGTCTCTGGTCCCTGACGTTGCCAAATGGAGTTCACCCATGCCAGGGCCTTGCCAGTAAGGAGAGAGATTATGAAGGCGATCCTTACATCATCAGAAGGGAAGGCCTTTGCATGCAGTCTGAAGTGGATCTGGCATTGGTTAAGAAATCCCATGCAGGTCCTCGTGTCTCCGCCATAGCAGGAGGTAGTGGCAGGAAGAATCGGGAGTTGGCACTGGTACAGACAGGAGGTGTAGCAGTAGGAACAGCAGGAGCAACAGGAGCAGGTGCCGTGAAGACTGCTGCTTGCGCATCCAGCCAATGAGCAATGGCTTTCACCGCCTGGAGGAGTTGGTTCTGTCGTGACCGGAGGTCTCGCATGCCTGCCTTCATGACTTGTGGCGTCGTCATGGTCTTGGGTTGACCAGCGGGGTCCATGGCCTGAGCGTACTGTCACGATCCGAGGGGATGTGGACACACTAGGCCGCACCACCTTAGTGGAGTAGTAGCTGGCCAAACAATAGTATACAAAGTCTATGCAAAGTCCTAGCACATGAGTCCCTGTAATAATACAGACAGTAGCAGAGGCTTAGGCACAGATGGAACTTGACGGTAAACAATGCCAAACATGGCAGATGACACCAGACGTGGTGTATGACAGCAGGAATGGCAGATGACACCAAACATGGTGTATGACAGCAGGCATGGCAGATGACACAACATGACTCCAACACTAGAAAGGGCACAGGAACAAACATAACTCAGGATACAGGATACAGGTAGCAGGGCACGTGAACACTGGGAACAGTATATAACTAAGAGACCATTTGCTAAGACTAACATGGGAATACACAACAATGCTCAGGCAAGGAGTGAAAGGGCTGAGCCCTTTTTATAGTCCAGGGTGATCAGGGGCTAATTTGTAATAAACTTCATGTGCGCACGCTGGGCCTTTAAGGCCGGGAACGAGCGCGTGCATCCTAGAGGACACTGCAGAGCGGAGCGGAAGTGAGTGCTGGCGTCTCCTAGTAGGGAGATGGCGGCCAGAACTTGGAAGTCTGCGGTCACAGCCGTCAATGGGTGAGTGGGGACGACGGGCCACAGTCTTCAACCAGCAGCCAAACATGGTGGGGGATAAGTCTCAATATTCTCTAGAAAACATGTGATTTAAGAAAAACTAATGTTTTAGAAAATAAATTGAACCCCAAAAAAACAGCTGTGAAGATCTGTCTGTTTTGTATGAAGCTGTAAGGGTATGTGCAAACGCTAGCTGTCATTTACGTGTGAAAAGACAGACTGTTTTCAAGAGAAAACAGCTGCCTCATTTCACACGTAAATGATCCTCCTCGCATTTTGCGAGCCGTCTGAGACGCTCGTAAATCTTGAGCTGTGCTTCATTGAGTTCAATGAAGAACAGCTCAAATTACGTGGCAAAGAAGTGCCCTGCACTTCTTTGCTGAGGCAGTCCATTTACGCGTAGTCGTTTGACAGCTGTCAACTGACGACTCGTAAATTACAGGTCGTCTGCACAATACGTCGGCAAACCCATTCAAATGAATGGGCAGATGTTTGCCGACGTATTGTAGCCCTATTTTCAGACGTAAAACGAGGCATAATACGCCTCGTTTACGTCTGAAAATAGGTCGTGTGAACCCAGCCTAATAGGACACCTATAGAGTTGCATGGGGCCTTATGAAACCTCAGTTTGCCTCAATTTTGTTCCAAACCAATCCAACAAAAATTTGTGGCATGTTTTTAGCAGCTTCAGTATTTTGGAGATATTCTTCCCTAGAATTAATGATTATAGGGGAAAATATCTCCAACTTAAGGCTCTCAATGAAGCATCATATGGAGGCACACAGATTCCTGCACACAGCTCTGCCAGTGACAGTTGATCACCATGTATAACAAGAAGATTATTTTTAATTAAATTGGCCATTATCATCCCATGTACTCTATTATCTGGGGACTCTAAAAGAACACAGTGAACCCTGAAATCATCATGTCTGCCCAATAGCAGTTGGTCAGAATCTCACATAATTTAGTCTACAAGGATGACACCAGTTAAAGACATTTGCAGTGTTTAGGCAGTATATAGCATCTGGCAATATAAATATTCTGCGGTGCAACTTATCCTATGTACATTTATCCATATAAGTAGACTACAAAAACTAGTGATTGCTGTGTATAAAAAAGACAGATGAATAATTGTGTTAGCAGTGTTTCCACCATGAAGTTTTTGCTGTTGACTGCACACAAAGTGCATAGCAATTTTGACATATATGCTTAAACAGTCTCCTATTAAATTCTACTTTGGCTGTCGGAGTCAAATCAGAACTGACTTGTGTCTAAAGGACTGATGAGTATTTCTATTATTTATGCCATAATGATAACAATTTCACCTATAAAACTTCTCAAATTATCAACTCACTCACTCTTTGAAGCATCAGTTAAAAAACGACAACTTCTAGTTATTCTCAAACTGTAAGCAATTTGAAATATATACGAGTACTTTTGTAAAGAAAATAAGCCCAGTAAATTTGCTGTCATCTCCCAGTTGCATTACAAAGCATAATGCAACCTGTCATGGTTGGTGGGTATGTGGACCCACTAGGCCGCACCGCCGTAGCGGGGAGGCAGCTGGCCAAACAGAGCACCCTAGAAATACAAAGTCCCGCACTAGGGTACCTGTGTAGTCAAGACAGTGGCCGCAGCTCTGGCACGGAGGGAGGTGGGTGCAGCAGGTAACGCCAGACGTGGCGGATGACAGCAGGTGCCGCAGTTTGCGCCAGACGTGGTGAATCACTCCGGATGTGGAAGATGATACTGGACATGGCAGATGACAGAGGACGTGGCAAACGACAGCAGGTGCAGCAGACACGACTCCAACACTAGTAGGCACAGGAACAAGAACACAGCACGGGATACAGGAACAGGTAACAGGGCACAGGTGACAACTGGAACAGGAAACACTAAGGGACCATTTGCAAGACAGACTTGGAATAAACTAACAACGCTCAGGCAAGGATCAGAAGGGCTGATGATGATGATGATTGTTTTTATGTGCACGCGCTGGCCCTTTAAGAGCGGGCACGAGCGTAAGTAAGCGCTGGCATCTCCTAGGAAGGAGACGGGGACCAGCGCTCACGGATTCATGGCTGCGGGTGTCGGGAGGTGAGTAAACCCGACGGCCTGCGGCCATGGACGCTGCACAAATCATCAGACAGGTCATACAATGAATGTATCACAATTGTTTTACATGCATTATAATACAACATATAAAAGCATGCAACAAGGGGGTGACTCATGAGATCATGAAAACTCTACAGTAACATAGTACAGGAATGTGTATCAGGTACCCAATAATAAAGGGTAAACAAAAATCAGAAGTCAGAGTGGTCCCTTAAGAAAGGAGGGAAAAAGGGCACACATAAAGAGAGCAGTAACAAACCAACAGTAAAACACTTACCTCACTTGTGTCGGTCGCCGCTATGAGTCTCACTAGGCTGGGTGGTGGCGGGTGTCTCTCAGGGCCAGTAATTATGACTTGATTCCCCAATTAGGTTTTGCTATACTGAACTGAATTTATATCCTGATATTTATATCAGGTCCCGAGCAGTATAGTAAATACTGAGGGCTCTATGGGGGGATTATTCCCACCACAGAGCCCTCTGCGGTCAGCAAGATGCTCAGACACCCCTTGCAGTATAATCCCCCCCAGCATCGACCGATCATTTTTAAATTAGTTGGAGCAGAAGGCTGAGCGCAGTATAATCCTTCCCCATAGAGCCCTCAGCAGTCAGACGCTCAGACCCCCATTGCAGTATAATTTCCCCCATAGCGCACCCAGTAGTTGTTATTATACTGCTGGGGGGGGGGGGGTCTGACTGCTTCAACTTTATCTCAGCTTTAAAAAACTTCTGAGATGTCATAGTGACATGTCAGAAGTTTTAATTGGTGGGGTTCCAAGCACTGAGACCCCCACAGATCACTAAAACGAAGTGGCAGAAGTGTTCGGGTAAGCGCTGTGCAGGTTCGTTTCTGATCGCCTTTCCTCGTAAAGCCGAGCAGTTGGTATACGGGCTCATAATCCTTCTATTGAGCCTGTACACCAGTCCGAGAAAAGCCGATCAGAAATGATGCGGCACAGTGCTCACCCGAGCACTTGTGCCACTTCGTTTTAGCGATCAGTGGGGGTCTCAGTGCTCGGATCCCCACCGATCAAAACTTCTGACATGTCACTATGACATCTCAGAAGTTTTTTAAAAGTTGAGTTACCTTTTAAAAGGAAAGGTGTTATCATTTTTATTAAGAGTCCCTGAGTTAGCTTTTTCTGGCGCACAGATGTGCCAGAATTATTATCTATTAATATTTCTGGTGCATCTCTAGATACTGTGTGCCACAATAGAAATTAGAGTTCATTGATGTCTGGTTTCTATTGTGGCACAGGGGAGAAGACAGAAGACTGCTATAAGTGAGTATAAGATTTTTTCCCCCGTTTTGCAGGTTCTACTGGACCGTTTGGACTATGTAGAAGAATCAGTGGACTACTACAATGATTTACGCTTTTTAAAAAAAAAAAAAATGGTAAAAAGAGGGTTGTGTGGGGGAGTTATTATTTCAATTAAAAAAATATATTATGCCTCGTGTTTTTTTAATACTTTATTAGTGCCTTGCTTATGGCAGTTGTCTGTTTGATGACCTCCATTAATAAGGCTGGTGCTTAGTGTTAGCCAGTAAAAACCTAGCACTAACCCCCGATTATTACCCCGGTATCCATCACCACCAGGGGTATCGGGATGAGCCAGGTACAACCCAGTACCCGACCATCTGTAGTGATGGTCAGGCACTGGGGCGGCCACAGGCTGGTATTATCAGGCTGGGAAGCGACAAAAACTGTGCCCTGGTAATGTTAGGCTGTTGTAGCTTTATTGTATCTGGATGGTTATAAACATAGGGGGGACCCCACATAATTTTTTTTTAAATAAATAAATAATTGAAAAACACGACGTGGGGTCCCCCCTATTTTTGATAACCAGCCAGACACAACATAGGAGCAGCAGGCTAGCATTACCAGGGTGGGAATGGCCATGGTTTTTGTCCCTTCCCAGCCTGATAATACCTACGGCTGCCCCGGTTCCCGACCATCAC